>NC_069382.1:160918785-161223785 GCF_027475565.1 Acinonyx jubatus | reverse complement strand
GTAATCAATATGAGTGAGAGAAGGGCCAACTGTGGTAATTGATTCTCTCAGGAGACCTATCTTTTCTTTTTTCTCTGTCCCCAGCACCTAGACTGAAATGAACAAGTTCATTAATCTTTACATGCTTCGTCTCTGCTAAGGTGCAGATATCTTTCTCTCCTGCCTTTCTGAAGAGGCTGGCTCTTCAGGATTCCTTTATGTGGGGTGTCTCACTTCCAACGTCCCAGCTCTTGGTGCCTGAGGCTCTGTCTCTTGTCTCCTGCCCCCCCCCCATGCCATCCCCCTCCACCCTGAGAACTCTGGGTTCCTAGTCCTGGCAAATGCCCTCGAGACCACATGGGGTTTTGGCACTAGTTTAGTTCACTATTATATATTCCTGGTTTTCAAAGGATATTTACTGTATTTAATTCAGTGGTTTCCACATTTGGTAACTGGAGGATTTTTCAGAATATCTAGCCCACGAGACTGCTGGGAACGATTCATCTTATTAAATCCTATTCATCTTTAAGGGCTCAACTCCAAGGTCACCCCTCATGTGAAAGCTCTCCATACTTCTGGAGGAGTGAGATCTTCTTCCTCTAAGCCTCCACAGCCCCCCTCACGACACTCCTCCTCCACTGCTGTAACTGACTTGGAAGGTGGCTTTAACTGTGTCTTACGTATCGGTTGCCGTCACCAGCTCTGAGCTACTCAGGGCAGACACTTCTGGATGCGTCTCTTATCTTCTGCATGTAGCAGAAGACCTGCCAGCTGGGCGTGGGGGTGCTTAATGCTTATTGGATTAAAAGAAAAGTAATTGTTAATGTGTTCATGCCATAGTTCAGATTCTGCTTGAGGCTCCCAATCATATCTGTTAGGAGATATTTGATGTCCACATATTTAATGTAAACATGTGTTGGTGCCTTCATTCTGTCCCTGAAAACATGCCAAGTTTTTCCTAGCCCAAGATCTTGGCATTACTGTCCTTCTTCTTGGAATGCTGCTCCCCTGGACGCTTGCGTGCTACCATATTTCCCTTATGTAGACCTCAACGCGAATGCTACGTTCAGGGAGAAGACTCCCCTAATCACCCCACCCGCGTGCCACATTATTCTATTTTCTCTTCTTCATGGCCTGTATTACAGCATATGATTGTATAATCACTTAAAATTAACTTATTTATGTGTTTAAAAGCTAAACGTATAAATGCAATCTATGCAGTAGTATCCCCAGAACCTAAATTAAGCCTGCCGCATGATAGATATCCAATAAGTAATTTGTTGATTGACTGCCTAATATGTACAGGTGCAAGAGATTTTAGAAATGAATAAATTGGGAGGCAGCTACGTGGCTCAGGTGGTTAAGCGTTCGGCTTTGGCTCAGGTCATGATCTTATGGGGTTGTGAGTTTGAGCCCCGCCTCGGGTTCCCCGTGGTCAGTGCAGACCCTACTTCAGATCCTCTGTCCCCCTCTCTCTGCCCCTACCCCACTCGTGCTTTCTCTCTCTCGAAGATAAATAAACATTTATTTAAAAAAAAGAAATGAATAATTGGCCCTCATGGGTTCATTTAAATCAAATGGGCCCTCCTGGGTTCATTTAAATCAAATCAAATCTATTTGATCAAAAATAGATATTCCTGTCGACCATTTTTTTTTTTTTTATGTTTATTTACCTTTGAGAGACAGAGCACAAGCAGGGGAGGGGCAGAGAGAGAGGGAGACACAGAATTCGAAGCAGGCTCCAGGCTCTGAACTATCAGCATGGAGGCTGACACGGGGTTCGAACCCAGGAACCACAAGATCATGACATGAGCCAAAGTCTCATGACCTGAGCCAAAATCAGACGCTTAACCAGTTGAGCCATCCAGGCACCCCTCCTGTGGACCATTTTTGAGCTTTGTCTATGGCAGACAACTAGTCATATCTGTCTTTTTCTAGGGCTAAATTTAAGTTATACTCTGTAATTCTGGGGACCCCAAAGATCATGTAATCATGTGTTAGAGCACATTTAACCTTGCTTCCTAACTAAAGTCCTGGCTTTGTCTGTAGGTAGTGCTAGTTTTGGTCCCCCTTGTCATGGAGTTAGGTCAAATTCTTCCAGATGGGGCTTTGGTTCAGCCGACCGTTTTCTTCTAAAGGATGCCCACCTCTGCCAAAGTAGTTCGCTAGGTAGGAAGGAAGTATGGGATTATAGATGAGGGAGAAGACACCTCAGTAGAGGTTTGGGAGAGCTAGGTGGCACAGGGTACCGGGGGTTAGCAGAGAAGAGAGTCCTAAAAAGTAGGCTAAGATGGTGTGCTGGGGGGAAAAATCCAAGTAGAAAGCCCTCAGAAAAAACTTGGACCAACTTTGATATTCAGGCCAGGGTCAGCTTTGCCCAGAATTGGTCTGAAAAGACGCAGCTCCCCTTACCTTGGCAAGAAACCTGCGTGACTGTTGGGGAAGGAAGAAGGCTCAAGCTGGCATTTTTTTTTGTCCTGGGACCCGAGCTTCTTGCGGATAAAGAGTACAGTGAAGCAGGACGTAGGTATCTGCTTCGATTCTAAAGAGGTTATAATCGCCGTAGCCCAGTGACCACACTGCCTTTCTTTCACCTTCCACCTGCTACAGGAAGCCAGGTCGAGGTGTGAGCCAAGGTTTGGCTCTGCGTGCTAAACAGATGCTCTCTGGAAGTGGTTTGGCCATGCTACCCACACATGCATGTAGCTTCCAGCGGTGGTCCCCCAGCTGGTAGTGGACAAAGGGGTTGGTGAAAAATGCCCATCCTCCTCAGAATTTCTGGGTCGGCAGGTTTGACACAGGGTCCTGGTGTCTGAATTGTCAGCTGGTGCCACAGTGGTTCTGCTAAAGGCAGTTTGTGGATCACTCTTACAAAATCGGCTTTTAGAAAATAATAATCTAATATTGACTAAGTTTTTGCTAGGAGCTAATTAGGCATGGTACTAATAATTTATGTTGTATTATTTCCCTTCTTTTTTTGAGACAGAGAGAGCTTGCATGCAGGAGTGTGTGTGTGAGCGGGGGAGGAGCAGAGAGAGAGAAGGAGAGAGAGAATCTCAGGGAGGCTCTATGCTCAGCTCGGAGCCTGACTCAGGGCTCGATCTCAACAACCATGAGATCATGACCTGAGCCAAAATCAAGAGTTAGATGCTTAACCACAGAGCCACCCAGGCGCTCCTATGTTGTATTAGTTCTTAATCCTCATCGGTTAGTCAGGTACTGTCATTAGATGTGGAGACAGACTGAGAGGTCAGCTGTGATGTGTAAGTGGTAAACCCTGAACTTACATCTAAGGGTCTCTGAACTCAGAGACCGTTTCATTGGGCTAGGAATATTTTTGAAATCTTACAATTCTTGGTAGGATTCTCTGATACCTTGCTACTCAAAGTGTGGTCCTTGGAGTACACATCTCCTGGGAAGTTGTTAGAAAGAACCTCAGGCCCCCAGATCCTGTGAATCAGTATCTACATCTTAACAAGATTGCCAAGTGCTGTCTGTATCCATCAAAGTCTGAGAAGTGCTATTATAAAATATTTTATTTATTTATTTGTACCCCATCACATGTCAAAATAAATTAGCAATATGGTTTCCTATTGTATATATTATTGAAATGCCTTCTAATCTTGAGCCCAATGAGGGGCTTGAACTCATAACTCTGAGATCAAGACCTGAGCTGAGATCAAGAGTCAGACGCTTAACTGACTGAACCACCCAGGTGCCCCAGAAATACTTTATATCTTGAGTATTGTGATTCACGTTGAGTTATGAGCTTTAATTTATCCATTCAACTAGATTTAGCTGAACTAATTTTATTATTTCTCACCCAGACTATTACAACGATCTCCTATTTGATGTATCTGCCTCCAATCTTTCCTATCTTCTATCCGCTGCAAGATATTTTTTTTTCAAGTAGTGGAATACCTTATTGAAATAAAATTTTGGCAAAAGGCCTACAATGATAAGATAAAAGTACAGCTTCTCCAGTTGAAGTGTGTGGTTTTTTTTAGGGGGGGTGGGTGTCAGAGCTCTGTCCTCTTAGCTTCCCCCTAGTCCCCAAGATTCCTCCTGTGAACCCCCAGCTGTCTTTGGAGCACAGATGACCATCTTTGCTCTAGTGGTTCTCAGCCATGGCATCATGACTCTTTCATGATCAATTATGAGGTGCACTGCACATAATTTAGTAATAACTGAGGTACCAAAGTTTGTGATCAAGTCACTTTTTTTTTAATTTTTTTTTAACGTTTATTTATTTTTGAGACAGAGAGAGACAAAGCATGAACGGGGGAGGGTCAGAGAGAGAGGGTCAGAGAGAGAACGGGGGAGGGTCAGAATCTGAAACAGGCTCCAGGCTCTGAGTGGTCAGCACAGAGCCCGACGCGGGGCTTGAACTCACGGACCGCGAGATCATGACCTGAGCCGAAGTCGGCCGCTTAACCGACTGAGCCACCCAGGCGCCCCTGTGATCAATTCACTTTAAAATAACTTGGAGTGGGGGAGCCTGGGTGGCTCAGTCGGTAGAAGCATCTGACTTCTGCTCAGTCATAATCTCACGGTTCATGGGTTCGAGTTCCATGTTGGGCTCTGTGTTGACAGCTCAGAGCCTGGAGCCTGCTTCAGATTCTGTGTCTCCCTCTCTCTGACCCTCCCCCGCTCATGCTCGTTCTCTCAAAAATAAAATAAACGTTAAAAAAAAAAAGTTGGAGTGGATTCAAGTCACGACCTTAACTTACATTTCATTCTTCTTTCTTCAGGATGGAAACCCCTGTAGTAGTTACACATGGGGGGGCTAGGAAGACATGAACACAGATGTCAGAGTGGAAAATGACTGAGAGTCATGGATTTCGGCTGGCCTCCATGTTGCTGCCGGAGATTTTCCTTAAAAGTATCATCCTCTTTGCTTATCAACTCATCCCTCTACAGCCTACAGAATTAAGCTCAATCTGCTAACCCCTGACTGTCTCTCTCATCTCTTGTCATTCCTCCCTCAACCCCTCTAGGACTCCAGTCCCCACATGCTAAACATAGCAGACCCCCCATGATTCTGTGTCTACACAGGTCCTGTTCCTCTGCTGTCCGTGGAAGTAGGAAAAGAAACAGAGAGAAAAGCAAATTCCCGACCTTCAGTGCCTGCCTCCAATCCCTCCTGGGGTCCTCGGTTCCTGCCTTTGGGCTCTTTGATACCCTGATGTCGGGCTCTGTCTGGTCCTACATTTGTCTGTGAGATGCAGAGATCTCCTCTAATTCAACTCTGTACCTGCAGGGTCTGGAAGGCAGTGAGACAACTCACTCTTCCTCTCTAAGTGGAGCCAACCAGTGTAAGAAAGCTATCTTATATTTTAGGGTTTTTAGATCCCTTTTTCTTTCCCTTGCTCAAGGTGACACTGGCAATACTCCTTTAAGTCACAGTAAAATACAATGTGCTCCTCAGGGCTGTAACTTACCATAAAGATTTTTGAAGTTCTAGTTTTCCTATATTAGCAAGAATTATTTACGTCAATTCCCTAAAGAAGCAGAGGTACTTTATCACCCCAATCATTTTCCATTTGCGTGAGATGCACAACAGGAATTTCCTTCTTTGTGCCAAACCCAGCAGTGCACAGGCTTTTTAGAAAGTAATTCATTCATTTGGAAATAGGAAGTGACAAGCGGTAATTGATCTATTTCAATTTGCTCTCATGGGAGATAGCTTTTATTTATTTGCCCCGTGGCCCCTTTCAATTTGCTGTCTGTATTTTCTAGAAAAGTTTCATTTTATTTTATTTTTTTCAAATTCAACGAGGAGCAAATTTTAGACTATTTTAAATCACATGTGTAGACCTCTCTGTCTTAATCTCTACTTTCCTACTATAGCTGAATGTACGATTTAGGCAATTCCAATGCCTCTGTTTCTTGCCTTTGCTCTCGTCTCAGTGTGTTGTCCAACCTTGTTTATCCTCTGCTTTCCCTCCTCCTCAGAGATTTTAATTTCGTTAAAATGTTTTTACTGTGGCTGTGACTCAAGCGGCTCAGCTAGCTGCAGAAACACGATGTCATTTAACATTCCAACCCACAGCCCAGACAGTTGCACATCAGGTCACTTGGAGCAGGACTGTTGAGACTGCTTTGTGACAATGATTGGCAACACCGGCTGCCGCAACACAGCCTGCAGAAAACCAGCTGGTATGATAAGGGCAATAATTCCACTTTCGTTCCAGACTACAAATCAGAGCCGAGTTAACAGAAGTGAATGTTGTCACCAGGTGACAATTCGACACCAAAGCCACACTCTCGATTCCCTCTGTGTTGGTTGGATAAGACCACACCCGTTCATCAATCCATCTGCCATTCATTCAACTATACACAAAGCAGGCCTATTTAAGGATAGGAAGTATGCAAAGGCAATGCTTAGGACACACAACAGCCCTAGCACAGCTCCTGCTACAAACATACCTGTAGTCTCCTGGAGAAGGTAGACTTCCAAAAAATATTGACAGGTGCGGGTGAGGTCCAAAACGGTGATCCGGGAAACCAAAGAAGATAGCGCCTGACTCTAAGAGGGAAACGAAAGATGAGTTAAAGGGGCTTACAGGGAAAGTGAGATTTGAAGTAAACATTAAGGGATGGATTGGTATTTCCCAAAGAAGGAAAAGGATGGATGTATTCCCAGAGGAACATGTATAGAAAGGCAAGCGACTGCTGACAGCCGTGCCATTAACAAAAGTGAAGAAGAGGAGATACAGGTTTGGGCTGGATAGAAGGAATTCTGCTTTAGGAATATTTGCAGTTATGGGTAGTAGATTGAGGGCTCAGATGAGATTTGGGGCTAGAAATGGAGATCTGGGAGTAAGTCTCTACAGTTCATAGCGAAAGCCAAATGAGTTAATGAAATCACCTAAGAAAGTGCAGAGGGAGAAGAAAAAAAAGAGCCCATGAGTAAATCTAGAACAGCAACACTTTTTAAAGTGTACTTATTCATAAAGAGAGTAGGGTAGGGGCAGAGAGAAAGAGGAAGAGAGAGATTCCAAAGCAGGCTCAGTGCTGTCAGTGTGGAGCTCAGCATGGGGCTCATTCCCATGAACCACGAGATCATGACCTGAGCTGTTTATGTCTGCTCCCCAGGTCTCTGCCATAGGCTTCAAATTGACGTTCAGTTGCATATTAGATTCCAACTGGACATTCCAAACATCCTATACTCAACACATCTAACACTTTGCTACTTGAGTCTCAAACTTGCTATTTTGCCTGTGTTCTATATCTCAGTTCATATCATTACCATCCACCTCATCTTTCAAATTAGAGCTTAATTTTGCTTTGAATCATTTCTCTCCTTCACCGCAAATGTACCTTTTCCTCTCAATTTCCATGCTCACTCTGTGCTATGAGCTGCCATTATTTTCTACTGCCATAGTCAACCTCCTGCTTGACTCTCTCCCTGTTCTTTGTGCTGTTTCTATCCATCTACCCAGAGCTTGGAGAATTGTCTTTCTGCGTCTTGAATCTGGATATGTCACTTCCCTGTACAGAAAACTTAGCTCACTTCCTGCGGTCCCAGAATAAAGTTCAAGCTCTTTACATGGCAACAATGACCCTAAAAGATTTGCCTTCACTACCCACCTTGCCCCATCTTGTTTCTTGACCTTGCCACTGTGTATGCCTGCTCCATTCCCCGTGATCTCAGGGGAAGTAATGTGCTCCTAAGACTTTGTGCAAGCTGGTCTCCTTCCCTAGAATGTCCTTGGCCTTGCTCTACATGTTGAAAGTCCAGTACTCATTGGTTAGTTAGACTTAGACTCCACAGCCAGAATTGATCTTTCTCATCTCATGTGAACCTGAATATATAAAGTTCATCACAATGTGCCTTGCACTTGTACCCTTAGCTGTATGCTTTTGTTCTCAAGGAGCTGCAAGGTCCTTGAGAATATGAAACGTACCTTATGTCAACCTCTATCATTCTCCTGTCTAGCAAAACACTGGGAGATTAATACAGTGTTTGAATCGAGTTGTTATAACACAATATTATGAAAAGAACTCTGAAATTTTAGGGATCTATGTCTGTTAATCACAGCCAACTCTGAAAGGTCTAGAGAAATAGAAGAAACTATATATATATATGCGCACTTTGTATACATACCTATATGTATCATATGTATTCTAAAATACCAGATTTTGGAGGAAAGTCAGTTATTGATTAGTTAAGACTAGTTAAAACTAGATTAGTTAAAATTTAGTTAAATCAGTTAAAATCTAGGGAAATTAGTTAAATTAGTTAAAACTAGATTAGTTAAGATTAGTTAAAACTAATATTTAATTAGTTAAGAGAGAGTCTGGGGCACCTGAATGGCTCAGTTGGTTAAGTGACTGACTCTTGATCTCAGTTCAGGTCTTGATCTCAGGGTGGTGAGTTCAAGCCCCGCCTTGGGCTCTGTGCCAGGCATCAGCCTACTTGAGAGAGAGAGAGAGAGAGAGAGAGAGAGTCTAAGCAAGTATGATGAAAATCTTTAGTACCAACTTTCAATTCCCATTTTTCCAGCCCCCATAAAGTCCTTTCAGCACAATTTTACAGAAATGATGGGGGAAAAGCAGTGACTTTATCTACTACCTCCCAATCAATATTCTAGACGAAGTAGGGCAATGGATAGCAATGACAGATACTGATAAGCAGCAGCCATGGGAAATCATGCTCATATCTATTGAATGGCAAGACTAATTCAATATTGAAAGTAAGAAAAAATATGAAATATAAAATTATTAACAAACCACAGTCTTGTCTTAGGATCACATGAACCCAGAACTCATTACTATTCTCCAACACATACCATTACTGACTAAGGTTAAATGGGTGAGCAAGCTTCTTCTGTAATGGACAACAGGTTTTAAATTATTCCAAGAGAAACTCACCTTTAAAGAGTGTTTAGGGGCATCTGGGTGGCTCAGTCAGTTGAGCATCCAACTTTGGCTTAGGTCTTGATTTCACAGTTTGTGGGTTCGAGCCCCGCATCAGGCTCTGTGCTGATGGCTCAGAGCCTGGAGCCAGCTTTGGATTCTGTGTCTCCCTCTCTCTCTGCCCCTCCCCTGCTTGCACTCTGTCTCTGTCTCTCTCTCTCCCTCTATCAAAAATAAGTTAACATTTAAAAAAATAAAATAAAAATGAGTGCTTCGAAATAACATTTCTTAAATTAAAAAATGTTAATGATTTATCTACTTTGTATGGCATGATGAAAATTATTTAAAAAAAAACCCAAATCCAAACCAATTAGTGGAGTCTAATTTTAATAAAACTTCTTTTTGAAAAAAAAAATCTCATTTTTCCTATTTAGTGTATTGTCTGGTAACTTAACAAGAGGTAATTTTTCAGTTGGGAATCTTGAAAAACATCACTGGAGATTTTTTTTTCATGTTTGGATCAAATAAATTCTCAGTTTAATATCCTGCTAGAGCTTTGTAGATACTGTTTTCTCCTTCTCAGTTTATCAGATGACAAATGTCTCCTGATACAAGCTTTATGCCATTCAATGATGGCTACGTGATGTCCTCACTACAGTCTTCCATGCATCGAAAACATGTTGAAATGTTAGCACTTCAAGAAAGCAACAGACCTCTCACTTTTCAGGTTAGTTGCCAGTGACGGGAAAGTTAAAGGAGAGATAAAAACAAGGATGTAAACTGGTTGAAGAACAGACGATCAGCAGAAAAAAAAAGAACAATCTTTCTGTGTAAAGCAAAGCATGAAGGGATATGTGGAACGCCGAGGGCTTCTCTGGAGCAGACTCTGAGATGACATGAGAAGGAGAATCTGGATTAAATCAAATCTCTCCTGATGGCTTTTTGGTAGTGACTAGGAAGTGTACAATTGAATCACATGATCGAACAGCACAAGATGATACTCTTACAAGATGACTGAGATCTGATGCGTTATCAGAACAAGCAGGATGGGCTGGGGGAAAGTCACGGACCAAATTTGTCCCAAGACTGTTCTGGGAATTATTGGGAAGCAGGCTTTCTCTTTCCATGGGGGGTTTAAATTGGTAAGATATACAGGTATCCCTGGCTTTTCAGAAGTTCGCACATGGCCACTTCACTTTTATGAAAGACCTACGTTAGCACCTGTTTGAAAAGAAATCTGAAGAGAATTTTCCCTTTTATGCTAAAACGATAAAATGAGAAAGAGGAAAATAGCATTCAGAGTTTGTTTTGCAATGAGCTGTGACGGAGAGAGCTGTCACTCTCTCCCAGCAGTGAGAGCAGCCTCACCAAGATCTTTCCCCCAAGAACTACACTTAGCATCTCAGCAGCAAGCCTTCACAGCTTTGAACTGTGTCTGTGAGCATCTCTGTTTTATCTCCATTTATTACATTACATTCATCCGTCAGCAAGATGTGTTTTAAGTTATCAGAAAAACATAAGAGAGTCGATTTGGGGGGTCTAGGAATGCTCAGAAACTTTCCTGCATAGATGAATGGTAATGGCTTCTTCCCTTTATACCATTCCAGCTTACGAAAGATTTCATAGGAACGCTCTATTTGCCAAAAACTGTATGGGGAGTTGTTGAACCTCCCTATAGAGAAAGTATACATGAAAATGAAGATACCAGTAGAGGAAAGGAGAGCTGAGAAATGGAGAGGGACGGAGTCCTCATTTTAACTTGGGAGCCAGCCACAGCTGGAGATTTTTCATTTTCATGAGTCAATAAATGCCCTTTCTGGCCTTAAACCAATGTGAGTTAGGGTTTCTGGCACATCACCTGAAATAATTCTAATTTTAAAAAATTTCCAGAAGCAGGGTTGTATTATCAAATTGCTTTGCCCAGAAGCTGTATCAAATACCTCACCACCGTCAAAGGTGTTTGAGTGCTTTTTCCATTGCATTTCCAGCATTAGATGTTGTTGACCTTGAGAATTTTTGTCGGTTTGGTTTTAAGTTTCATATTTTGTGTTTAGTTAATGACTAGAGAAGTACAACTTTTTCCATTTAATAAAGAGCATACACTTTTTTATTGTATATTGTCTGTCTTTTGCCTATTTTTCTCTATCAACCTTTATTTTCCCTGTGGATTGATTAAAGTGACTTAGCCCTCGACACTTGTGGAATTTATTTTTCCTCTGGGTTTTTTATTTTAAAAATAACATTGCTACTTTTCTCATTATCAAATACTATTATGGCAGAAATTCAGAAACACCATAAAATATAGAGAAAAAACTAAAAATCACTTTTAAATGTTTATTTACTTTGAGAGAGAGCATGTGGGGGAGAGGGTAAAGGGCAGAGAGAGAGGGATAGAGAGAATCCCACGCAGGCTCTGTGCTGTCACTGCAGAGCCCCATGTAGGGCTCCATCCCATGAGCCTTGAGACCATGACCTGAGCCGAGATCAAGAGTAGGATGCTTAACTGACTGAACCACCCAGGCATCCCTAAAAATCACTTTTGTTTTTTTAAAAATTTTAAAAATCTTTATTTATTTTTGAAATAGAGAGACAGACAGACAGAGTGCATGCAGGGGAGGGGCAGAGAGAGAGGGAGAATCCAAAGCAGGCTCCAGGTTCTGAGCTCTCAACACAGAGCCTAACATGGGGCTTGAACTCACAGCCTGTGAGATCATGATCTGAGCCAAAGTCTGATGCTTAACTGACTGAGCCACCCAGGCACCCCTAAAAATCACTTTTAATCCTATCACTCAGATATACTATACACTGGAGAAATTCCCTCTAAATTTATATATATTCAATATATTTACTAGAATATAAATCTATGTGTGTGTTTATAGCTTGTTTTATCACTTAAGATTTTATCACAGGAACTTCTCCCTTATTCTTATTATTTCTCTAAATAGATCTTGGACTCTTTTAGAAACCTGGGAAAATTCATGGACTCATTTTTCAGGGAAAAAAAAAGTACATATACAGAAAAGTTCATCATTTCAAGAGGTTCTTAGATTTATGTATGGACTCCAGATTAAGAACTCTGATTATAAACATGGTACTTTGTATCTGCATAGCAGTCTCCTGTATTAGTGTACTCATTGATTTAACCACACTGCAACAGGCTTAGGAGACAGACTTTGGGATCCAAAAGCTTGGGTTCCACTCCTGGCTCTCTCCCTAGTAGGCGATAACTTGCCAAATTTCTAACCCCATTAAGCCTAGCCTAAGGGTTAAAGGAGATGGTCCATGCAAAGGCTTAGAAGATTGTCTGTATATAATACACACTCAATGTAGCTTTCATTAAAAAATTATTTTTTGGGGGCGCCTGGGTGGCTCAGTCGGTTAAGCGTCCGACTTCGGCTCAGGTCATGATCTCGCGGTCCGTGGGTTCGAGCCCCGCGTCGGGCTCTGTGCTGACAGCTCAGAGCCTGGAGCCTGCTTCCGATTCTGTGTCTCCTTTTCTCTCTCCTCCTTCCCCACTTGTTCTCTGTCTCTCTCTCTCTCTCTCTCTCTCTCAAAAATAAATAAACGTTAAAACTTTTTAAAAATTAGCTCTGGATTTTATATGTTTCAAATATTTTTTTCATTTTGTAATTTGCATTTAACTTTTTTCCCTTCTGTCTTTACTGCTGTGCATAAAATGTTTATGTAGCCATATCTAGTGAGCTTCCCATTAGGATTTCTTCTGTTGCTTTTTTGCTTAGGAAGACTTCCCTTATCCAAAGATGATACAAATATGAGCCAAAATTTTTCTCCAGTATTTGGTTGTATCATCATCATTATTATCATTATCATTATTAACTCTTTAATCTATTTGGAATTATTTTTGGTGTTCGGTGTGCGACATAGTTCTAAATTTATTTCTCACCTCCCCAGCCCCCCATTGTATATTTTCCGGGTGCTATGTTGTTGTCTTGCCCTTCTATATATTCTCTCTCCTCTGGATGGGCCAGACCCTCGTTGGTGGCAGCAAGAGTAAAAGAAAGGTAATTGAGGAGGCTACACCAGTAACATACCTGATTGTGAGCTCTGTTTTCTACTCCTGGGGTTTTCTTCCAGTGAAGGAGATCAGAAAGAAGAGGGAGGCTTTCTTTACATTGACAATAACTACATCAGGAGGAGAGATGACCACTCCGCAGGCCCCAAGAAGCCCCCAGAACTGCAGGTTTACTGTGAGCCTGCTGATTTACAAGCCAGGCCCATCCCTTTCTGCTTTTTGCTCTTTGTCCATGGCATAAATCACCTCCCATATCCCTCCCCAAACCAAGACGGGAGCTAGTTGGATGAGTTGGGCTGCCTCTAATTACCGCTTATTGAATTTGATTGTGGATTTTAATATCATTAACACAAGGAGGGGGCAAAAACAGGGGCGGTGTCTACAGTTAGGCTTCAGCTGGCCCTCTGCCATTTGTGTTCTTGGCTAATCTCATCCTGTGGTTTAAAGAATGTGAAGGCTCAGCAGGGGCCCCTCCTTATTTTGTCTGTTTCTCCGCGGGTCTCCCCTGGATATACTTACTTAAAGAAAGTATTCGGGTGACGTGTTTCATTGTATATCTGAGTATCTTTGTTTTGCTTACATAAGCCTGAATGAACACCTAGAATATTTTTGGTCATGTTCCACTTCCTTCAGAGCTCAATAGATGTCACTGCATGGTTTTCTTGGCTCTACTGTTTTAGGAAAGTATGACAGTACGTTACTTTCCTAAATGCTTGCGCAGCTCTGCCCTCATGGAATTTAAGGTCTAATGGAAAAAAGATACTTTATTTGTGACTAAGAATGCAATACGCTGTGAATGTAATCTTATTTTTCACATTCTCTGTCATTTTCATGAGATTTGGAGAGGAGAAAAGATAAACACGTGGGCTCAGTCCACCACTGGGAAATGGAAGTCACCCAGTCTCCTCTGGTGTCAGAAAAGTGGGGAGGGACAAGTTCCTAGGGGGAAGAATCCACTCTGGGGTCCTGGCCCCATGCAGTTCAACCCTGAGCTAAGACTTCTATCTAGAAAATCCTCCTGTTGGCTTTCGCAACTCACCTGGCTTTGGCTTTATGGTGTCTCCAGACAGGTATAGATGCCTTCTCAAATGGCTCCACCTCCCTGGTATGCAGGGAGCTCCCTCTCTTTGTAGATGCCTCTGGTGACTGAAAGTTGCTGAGCCAACAGTCCTGTGAACTCTAAATCTGATTTGTTTGGGGGATAAACCTGTCCGAGGCAGGGAATCCCACCACTTTATTTCTTTCTAGTCCTTTAATCCCAATGCCGGGCTGTGCTCATAACACTTCATAAATTTATGGCCACGGAGATATCCTCTCCCCAACTGCCAGTAACTCCCAAAACACATTTTCCACAGAGCCTTTTCTTAGCAGAGCTCTCCAGGGTCCTCGTTAAGGACATATCAGATGCACATTCATCCAGACACTACCTGTGGGTTTGGCTGCTGAGGCTGAGACTTCCCTGCACCTCAGATTCCTCACGTGTAAGAACGAGTTAACAGCATCTCTCAAGGCTCTGCTGTGACAATCCAGTGAAATAATGCACACGCACTTGCCAACCCCCCAGTACTGTTATTACTTTCTACTTTGAGTCTGAACGCATTTTATTTAAAAACTGTTAGCAAATTACGTAAAGATTACTTAAAAAAAATTTTTTTTAAAGAATTAAAAAAAAAAACCTGTCAGTAAATGAAAGCCAGATATTGTGTCTTGCTACCAGAGAACCGCTCACATTAAGTCCGGGACCCTTCTCGATGCTCAGGGTTGCAGGCTCTTCGAACAGTGTATACAGTTCATGTGCATGCATTGATAAGCTTCCTGTATGTGTGGTGTGTGTGTGTGTGTGTGTGTGTGTGCGCGCGCGCGCGCGCGCGCGTGTGCGTGTCTCCAGATTTCATTATGAAATGGGCAGAGCCCATCACAGAACTTGATCGGCAGCCAGGCACGGTTTTTCTTCTTGTCCTTTGTCAGCTCTTTGTTCCGCCCCTGGCTGCACTCTAACAGAACCACTTACTGGTGATTAAAAGGAGGGACCCGGCAGCGGGGCGGGGCCTGCCAGGCGCCTGGGCCGGGCGATTGGGTTCACCCTGGGGGGCTGCGCTTTAAGTGCCGCCAGCGGAGGACCCCCCCCCCCCCCACCTCCCGCAGCACCCGACGCCGCGGAGACGTCAGCGGCGCGCAGCCGGAGCTCCGCACCTAGCTTCGCCTGCGGCTGCGGACCGACGGACAGGCGGACGCGGGCAGGTGGCACCGCAGGACGCGGGCAAAGGCGCGCGGGGCCGGGGAACAGCGGAGCCGCGGCCGCCCGCCTCGGCGCCATGGACGGCCCCGACAACGCGACGCTGCTCTTCGCCCCGTCCTCGCTGCAGCCGGACAACTACACGCTGTCGCCCAATGCCAGCAGCCTGAGCGCCGGCCCCGACCTGTCCGTCACCCCTGCCTCCAGCGCCGGCCCCAGCCCCGGGCTCAGCCTCGCGCCCAGTCCCGGCGTCGGTTTCAGCCCCGGCTCCGCGCCCACCCCAGAGCCGACGGCAGGCAGCTCGGCGGGCGTCTCGGCCAGCCTGGGCCCGTCCCTGTTCCCCCACTCCTGGGCGCACCCCCAGACCCCGTTCTGGGACACGCCGCTGAACCACGGGCTGAACGTGTTCGTGGGAGCCGCCCTGTGCATCACCATGCTGGGCCTGGGCTGCACGGTGGACGTGAACCACTTCGGGGAGCACGTCCGCCGGCCCGTGGGCGCGCTGCTGGCCGCGCTCTGCCAGTTCGGCTTGCTGCCGCTGCTGGCCTTCCTGCTGGCCCTGGCCTTCTCGCTGAACGAGGTGGCCGCCGTGGCGGTGCTCCTGTGTGGCTGCTGTCCCGGCGGGAATCTGTCCAACCTCATGTCCCTGCTGGTTGACGGCGACATGAACCTCAGGTACGGGCTGGTCCTTAGGCGTCTTCTCCTGCCAAGCAGCCGCGCTTAGCCGCGGGTTTCAGACGGAGAGGAAGGAGAGGCGGTTGGAGAGAGGCGTGGGAGAGGGAAGACGACAGTGCAGCGAGGGGTTGACGCCCGGGCTTTAGAAGCCAAGGCGGACATGAAGAGGTAGTGCTGTGGGGGGAGAAACCTAGACGGGGACAGGGCTGCCGACTGCCTTGGGGTTTCCTGCACAGCTCTCGGACCATCCTTCTCCAGTTTGGGCTGTCAGCGCAGGTCCTCGGCCTCTAGAAGACAAAGGGAACTGGGAAGCCTGAAGCTAGGACTCTCCGGAAATCCAAAAGCAAAAGAGGGCAATTGGCCCCGATAAAGAAAGTGATCTCATACAGAGGACAATATAATTGAGTTCCATCCAACAAGTCGTGTTCAGCAGCCTTACCACGTCTAACAGGGTGCTTTGGAGGATGAAAAAAAAGAAAGATGTTCTTGCCCTCAGAATCAACCAGACTGTAGCCAGCTCAATAGGCTTTATAAAGCCAGGGGCAGCAGTCCTGAGATCCGACCCCACCCCCCCCACCTCCCCATCCTGGGGTTCATGTTTCAGTTGGGCTTAGGGGTGTTGTTCTCTTGGCACCAATGAAACAGGTTCTCACCCCTGACTTCAGACTCCAGATTTGCAGTCTCTTTCTTTCTCCTGTATCCAATGTGCAAGAGAGACTGTTGGCACAGAGCCCATTCTGAATTCTGTTCATTCCCCTTTCTGCAGCATCATCATGACCATCTCCTCCACGCTTCTGGCCCTAGTCTTGATGCCCCTGTGCCTGTGGATCTACAGCCGGGCTTGGATCGACACCCCTCTGGTGCAATTACTACCTCTGGGGGCAGTGACCCTGACCCTCTGCAGCACTCTCCTCCCTATCGGCTTGGGGGTCTTCATTCGATACAAATACAACCGGGTGGCGGACTACATTGTGAAGGTAAGGTCACTCGTAGAGAGTCCTTGGTCTCTGACCCCTGGCTGAAAAAGTTTGGGAAAGAGGGATAAACTTGCATGGATAAACTTAAAAAAAAAAAAAAAAAAGTTTGTGCCACAAAGAAAACTTCCACCTTTTGCAGTTTCAAAAAACTCATAGCTTTAATTAAAACATAACTTAATTAAAAAGAGCATAAGTGAGCAATTAGTATTCACAGGAGGAAACATATCAGGAGGGAGAGAGATGAGAGTGCCATTAAATGGCAACATATTGTCCACTAACGAATCGTGGTGTTACTAAAAATCAAAGCAGGTGAAGTGAAATTATGTGAATTGAACTTGAGCAGTGTTTTAGAAATGCATTCCTATGTTTTAAAAAAGTGGAACTCTAATTCTGAGAAATTGTGTAGAAGGTTTCTTTAAAATGTTTTATTAATTTTCTAAAAATAAGTTGACCCTAATAGGACCAAAAGTAATTTAAAAATCACATTGAAGGAATATCATACAATGCACAAAATATTGACTTTAAAAAGGCACAAAATAAAACTGGGTCCTGGATAAAGAATGCAGAATATATTACTGTTATTAAATCTGTGTGTTTCTTTTCCCTTCCCCATTGCGGTAACGCATGTAGTTTCTAAGGCTAGTGAAAGAATGAGGATTCCTATTATTTTGTGCAATATTTCCAATGTTGCTTTGTTTTAAAAAAAATGATACCTTTTGTAGCAGTAGAGATTTTGTTAATTGTTGACTGGAGAAAAAATTTAAATATTTGTCAACTAAGCTTTCTTTGAAAACTCAAAAATAGTAAATAAGAGTAAACCATGAGTAGGACTCTCAGTTTAGGAAGTTACTCAAATAAAACACATAACTAATTACTGTAAATGCACAAATTCATTTAGCCAAGTGAAGAGAAAAAGAGTTTCCCCAATGTTTCAGTTATGTAGATTTAAAGACATAATCTTTTGTGTTTTATTTATATTAAATACATTAATTTTAAATAATTAATCCAAAATTTGATTAATCAAAGGAGCTAACTTTTATTAACATGAAAAATAATGGGTTCTTTTGCAAATATAGCCAGCCATGAGTAAAATTGTGCTCTGTAATAAACATATATATTTTGAATGTAATAAATTTATATGTACATGTAAATATGCATATATTTTATATGTTATACATAATATACCCATAGATAATCTTAAGATGCATTAAGAACTTATTAAGCTTAATCATTAAACTAATACTACAAGATCTTAGGAATTCTAAGGGAAAATCAAATAAGTTATTCCCATGCTAAAAACAGATAAATATATTTAAATAATAGACAATTCAACAAGATTGGGTAACTTTGAGTTTAAGGTGAACCTATTCTTACTCCTTAACCAGAACATTCATAAGGTATGTTTTATAACACTTTTACACTTTTGCAAACACTTTAAAATGAGCATTCAATGTCAGTGCTCACCCAAATGATTTAAAATAGTTCAAAAGAAACTTTGGTGCCAGTATTTTCACAATGAAGAATCAGATTTCCTGTCAAAGCTTTTGATGTGAACACACTTTGAAACTTAATATTAGAAAAGTTTTAGGGGTTCCTGGCTGGCTCAGCTGGTAGAACATGAGACTCTTGATCTTGGAGTCGAGAGTTCAAGCCCCACATTGGGTGCAGAGATTACTTTAAAAAAATTTTTTGATTTATAATAGTTTGTTTGGTTTCTGCCCATTGTACCTTTGTAGCATGAGCACCTTATATAATAAGTATTTTAGCACTCTCTATGGTAGACTTTTTACCAGCCCAGATACATTTTAAGTAATTTTTTAAAGATTATAAAGTATATGCCAGTCCCACAGACTGCAAAGGGGTTTTGCCTTAAATATCCAGTGAACCAGAATCAGCACTTAAACTGTTCTTTTGGATCTCTAGTTTCCCTCACAAACACCTCCTACCCCATTAAAAAAAAAAAAACAAAAAAAACTAGCTAACTACTAATCTAAAGGAGAATGAAGAGAGGAATTTTTAGGTTTCCACCTTACTATTTACACAGCTTGTCTTACTTGAATGAGTGAACTATATCAGTCAGACATCAAAATGACAGAATGTTCTATACAGTCAATTGTACTGTATCTAAACTCCATTATATGTAAGAATTCCTAAACATCATTAGAGATGTATAGGTGGGATGTTTCTTGTAAATAGATGAAAAAGGGGTGTTGCAGAATTGCAAAGAATTCCTCACATCTTGTTTGTTTGTTTGTTTTTCACTTACATAATCTAAGAGTTGGTGATTGTTTCAGTGTTGCTATCAATTCTCTGAGATATAAAGTATTTTCAAGTTTGAAAATATCACATACTAAGTTTCATACTTAAAACAATTTTTTAAAATTTATTTGAGAGAGAAAGAGAGCGAGCGAGTGCAATGGTGGGGGAGAGGGGCAGAGGGAAAGAGAGAATCTCAAGCAGGCTCCACACTCAAGTGGGACTTGATCCCACAACCCTGGGATCATGACCTGAGCCAAAATCAAGAGTTGGACTCTCAACAGACTGGGCCGCCCAGGTGCTCCTTTATAAACGTTTTTTTTTTTTAATTTATTTTGTAAGTTTCATACATTTTAGTGGCTTTTTATCTCATGGGTTGAACCAGAGATCAACCAGAGATATATCTCTTATGGAAAACATGGGGTCCTGTTCAGGGAAGGTAACTTTTCTTTTCCTCTCTCTGTTCATCAGACCATACTTGGTATATCAGGCTTTATTCTAACTGCTGTTTAGAAGAGGCACATTCACAAATTAAATGCATGTTCTGAACAGTCAGGACTCCCACTGCAGAGTTATGTGAAAGTCTAGAGACAATCTGCTGGAGACGAGTAGCCTTTTCTTCCTGTTTTTTAAACCAGAAGTCGGGTCTGTGCTGCTCCTGAGGGTCTATCCAAGACGATGGCTAGTTGTTAAAGAAAGCAGATTGTCACTAGACATAAGGACAGGCCTCCAAACAATCAGAACTGTCCAACTAGGATCTGGACTCCTCCTGATGAGGTGACCTATCCATCCTCAGAAGTGCTTTGTCAAAGACTGCTTAGGGCAAAGATCTCCATTTTGTGTGTGGGGTGAGGCTACATGGGTCTCTTCTCCCAAGAGCCGAGGATTCTCTTGCCTGAATTCCTTTCCGACTATCTTGTTTCTGACGGCTTGTCATTTTCCGTTACTAGGTCTCCCTGTGGTCTCTGCTAGTGACACTGGTGGTCCTTTTCATAATGACTGGCACTATGTTAGGACCTGAACTGTTGGCGAGCATTCCTGCAAGTGTTTACGTGGTAGCCATTTTCATGCCCTTGGCGGGCTATGCCTCAGGCTACGGCTTAGCTACTCTCTTCCGTCTTCCACCCAACTGCAAGAGGACCGTGTGCCTGGAAACAGGGAGTCAGAATGTGCAGCTCTGTACCGCCATTCTAAAACTGGCCTTCCGGCCGCAGTTGATAGGAAGCATGTACATGTTTCCTTTGCTGTATGCCCTTTTCCAGTCCGCAGAAGCAGGGATTTTTGTCTTAATATATAAGGTGTATGGAAGTGAGATACTACACAAGCGAGATCCTCTAGATGAAGATGAAGATACAGACGTTTCTTACAAGAAACTAAAAGAAGAGGAAATGGCGGACCCTTCCTATGGCACAGTGAAAGCTGACAATTTAATTATGATGGAAACCACTCAGACTTCTCTCTGAACACGGAGATACAGAGGAGTTTCTATCTTGCTGAAATGTTACTTCATATTTATGATGTTTTTCGTCTGTGGTAGTGAATGTGGTTGACATAAAGGGTAACACATGGTTCACATTATCATACATGTAACAGTTATGACCTTCTTCCCGTTGTAAGGTTGTATTGGTGTATTAACCAAGCACTTTCGCAAATTACACATCAATGTCATAATACAACTTGCACCCGGGACTGCTGAAGTAAAGCCTGAACATGTTCATGTGCTCTTTGGTTTTTATCATTACCAATTTCTAGGACTGTTTCAAATACATACACTCTCAGAAAACAGGGTCTTGGAAATGCAGAATTTGGGTGCACTCTTATGGTAGTAAAAACAAGTTTTGTTTTGTTTTGTTTTGGTAAAACATAACTTGTAAAGCAATTTGTAAACCATAACTGAGTTGAATGTAATTGTTGTTAGAAAAAAAAAAAGTGCTTGCTCCATGTAGAAATACCTGACAATGTTGAATTTTGATCTGTATTCAAAAAATCCCCAAACAGGTCAACTAAACAATGAAATACAGTTATTTTATTGTCAAACCTGTATCAAATCAGAAAAAAAATACATTAATGCATTTGATTACTTGACCTGATATCTATTAGTAATGAACAGCTATCATTTCCCCCCCCCCTCCCCCGCCAGGGAACAAGGTATTGTCTTCTCAGCTGGGGACTGATTTTGTCTCTGCACTTATGTAACACACCCCAAATCAATCTTTTAGAGGGATGGTTTGCTTAGGAAAAACTGTAGTACGATCCACCCCAGACAAGAACAATAGACTCTCGGCTTGAAGTGCAGGGGAGGAGAGGACGTGCTTCAGGGTCGAGAAGAGAAAACAATGAGCTCAGATGTGGATGCTTTGAGTGCTGTCCCTGTGCACCTGCCCAAAGCGTTCAGTGGGTAGACTTCTCAGAGCAGTTCTGAGATCATTGAACTAGAATCTGAGATCCTAGGTAACAGACCCAAAGCAGTTCCCCAAACCTTTGCGTTTTTGCTCACTAGCCAGACACGGACACCTGGAACAATCAAGGTATGGGGACCACCTGGCGCAGCTAATCGGGGTGATTGCGCTCTCTTGGCCTCCTCCTCACCTCGGGCAAGATCACTTACCAATCAGTTCTTGCATCGCAAAGAAAGCAACCTTTCCAGATCATGTCTGGGTGTTTGTGCCGGCCTCCAGGCGTGGTAAATTTCCACACAGCGAAGGTCAGGGACAGGCCACCTCGGCGCGGACCCGGGGACCGGAGCGGGCGGCGGGAAAGGTGCGGATGGCCGCGCAGCGCGGAGACACGCGGTGGGGCCGGCGGCCGGCAGCCTATTTAGGGCAGGGCGTCTGCGGGAGCGGCCGGGGCTGCGCTTATGGCTGCCCCGGGGGACGAGGTGCTGGACGGCTACATGTACCCGGCGTGCGTCCCCTACTCGTACCCGTACCCCTACCCGCCCACCGCCAAGGGCAAGGGCGAGGCGGGAGGCTGGCGGCACCGGGGCGGGGGCTACGCTCCCGCGTCCTCCTCCTCGTCGTCCTCCTCTGCCGGGGCGGCCTTGCCGGCTTTCCCGGGCTGCGGGCAGCTGACGGCCGCCGAGTATTTCGACAGCTACCAGCGGGCGCAGCTCATGGCCCTCCTGTCGCAGGTGAGCCCGGACCTCGGCCCGCGGCCCCGCAGGGCCAGCAGCCGGGACGTGGCGGTGCAGGTGAACCCGCGCCGCGACGCCTCGGTGCAGTGCTCGCTGGGGCGGCGCACGCTGCTGCGCAGGGTCCGCGACTCCGGCCCCCCGGCCGGGCCCGGCACCGAGGGCGCGGCGGGCGCGGGCGGCTCGGGGTCCCCGCAGTCGGCGCGCCGCGGCCCCGAACAGGGCAGCCCCCCGAGCGGCGCCCCTCGGACCGTGCGCTTCCCGCGCACCGTCGCCGTGTACTCGCCCGTGGCCTCCCGCCGCCTCACCACCTTCCTGGAAGGGGCCGACGGCGCGGCGGGGGAGCAGCGGCCCGGGGCGCCCGAGGGAGAGCGAAGGACCCCGCCTCCGAGGCCCCGAGGCCCCGAGGAGGGAGAGGGGTCGGCGAGGAAGGCGCCCCAACGGTCGCAGTCCGAGGAGGAGGAGGAGGGGGACGACGACGCGGCCCAGGCCGCGGTGCGGAAGAGCTGGGAGCCGCCGGGCGCCGGGCTGCAGCCGCGGGAGGCCCGGGGTGACGAGGCGGCCCAGCGGCGCCCGCCCAGGGGTCCGGAGCAGTCCCCGCCGGTGGGGCAGGCCCGGGACGCCGCGGGCCAGAGGTCGTCGCCGCGGAGCCCCGAGCAGGCCAAGGAGAGGCCGCGCTTCCAGGTGAGGCTCAGGCGGCTGGAGGGAACTGACTCGGGAGGGCCCCGGGGGTGTGGTCTCCTCCTGGATCCTGGTCGCTGCCCTCGCCGGGTGGCTGCTCGCGCACGTGGAGGCGCCAGCTTTCTCAGGCGCACGCCAAGCCTGTGTGGCTCTTCGCAGCCGCTCCCAGCAGCAGGTGCCCCTCCAACGGCAGAATTCAGGGAGTGCGGCCTGATTGTTGTTGCTGGCGGTTGTGGAACGTGGGCTCCGCAGGTTGGCGAGGGAGGCGCCCTGATAACACTTATTCTGAGCGTATTTACTGTATAAAACCCTGACTGTGGGCACGTGGTCCAGTGTGGATTTCGCGTTTGGACGGTCTAGGAGGGGTACTCAGCAGATCGGAAGGAGAACTTGCTGGCAGGGAGAACCGATTCCCAAGGATCCTCCTCTCTCTCAATGCAACAGGGCAAAAGCCGTAACGGTCATTTCCTGGGGTCCTGCCTGGTCCGCTCTCCCCTGATTCTTGCCTGAATCTTCCAAGCTTCCACCGGGAGCTAGAGCTATGAATGGTCTCCCTTGGGGTTTTTTTTTTCTTGCTCCTAGAAAGCACCCTTATTCAGAAACTCAACACTGCTAAAGCGTTTGGGCCTTCGGCTGTTGTGTATTGCGGCCTGAGCGCAGCAGGTTTGGAGGGCCAGCTGAACCCTAAAGAGCTGGCGTGTGCCGAGGGAAGTGGTAACCCTGGGAAGTGGAAAGGCAGGGGTAGAAAGAGGCCCGGAGGCCTCCTTTGGGGTCGGCCCAGGGCTGTTGGGGGCAGGGGAAGAGAGGAGGAGTGAGTGGAGCTCCACAGAAGCTATGTGTAATGTAAACCACGTGTGATCTTCAGTCGTAGCTGTCCTGGGCCTGCGTTTGCTCACCTATGAAATTGTGGTAGAACTGGCAGGGACTTCAGAGCGCACTTAAAGGTCTGACTCCAAGCGCTTGTTCATAATTTGTTTCTCACCAGGAGGGAAGAGGAGAAGCTTAAGAATAAGGCAGTACTACTTTAGTTCATGCTAAATATGAATTCTGGCTTATCCACAATAGATTCCTAGCACTGTTTGGAAAGTGAACTGGCAGCACAGAGAATGGACTTCTGAGTGAACATCTTTAAAGTGTCTTAGGACACAGAATCTTCCTCCTTTTCTTCAGCTTAACCACTTTCACATGTGTGTGTTCTAAAATTGGACTTTATCCTACAGAGAATCTGTAGGTTTAGAGATTTAAAGAATTTAAAGATTTTAAAGAATTTAAAGTTAAAGATTTAAAGAATCTCCAGGTTTAGAGAAGCCTAGGTGTTTGGCTTTTCCCTTGCGTGTCAGAGGGAAAATACCTACTTAGCAACTTGCCAGTCGGTTTGCTTTATGAACCAAGCTAATCTGGAATACATTTTTAGGCTCATGCTTGCTTCTGTGCTTGATTAAGCTATTAGCTCCCCCAATTACTACATTGGAGAGACCAGTTCAAACCTTGAGCCTGCTTTCCTCCGTGATCTGGAATGCGGTTGCCAATTTTGAATAGCAAACCGATCCTTCGCAGCTTCTGAAATGAAGGCTAATTTAGATATCCTGTGGGTTAAACTCTGCTGTCTTTTTGCTCAGTTCTTAGAGCAGAAGTATGGCTACTATCACTGCAAGGATTGCAACATCCGATGGGAAAGTGCCTACGTGTGGTGTGTGCAGGGCACCAACAAGGTAAGAAACACCAAGGAACTGGCAGCTTTTTTTTTAAGTTTGAGACCGAGCATGAGCGGGGGCGGGGCAGAGAGACAGGGAGACCAAGAATCCCAGGCAGGCTCCGTGCTGTCAGCACAGAGCCCAACACAGGGCCTGAACCCACAAAACAGGGAGATCATGACCCGAGCCGAAAGCGAGTCGGACGCTTAACCGATGGGGGCACCCAGGTGCCCCTGAACTGGCAGCTTTTTGACATTGAGTGTCGAGAGGGTTTTGCTTTAAGTGTTTTCCTCTCTCATCACAGGTTTACTTCAAGCAGTTCTGCAGAACTTGTCAGAAGTCTTACAACCCTTACCGAGTGGAGGATATCACGTGTCAAGTACATTGAATGTTCACATTTTGTGTCTGAACTGGGTAGTTGGTAGAGGGGTTGGGTGTAGTTTCTTGAAGGTATTTCTTTAAGGAGGCTAGGTTCCCAGTGACCTAGGTTTTGACTGCTTTTCGGTGGAGATTATGGAAATAATACTCAACTGGGAAACGGGGTCTTGGGGTCTTGTTTCCTCCTGGTCATGCTCCTCTCCTTAGAGCCTATTACCTCACCTGCAACATGGAAGAAGGTCTGCCTTACCTGGTACTCAGTCAGTCTAACGTGAGAAAGCAGATCAAAAATCGAATACGTCTCTACTAACGTGAGGTGGTGAAAGTTGTCTGTTTAGCCCAAATGCTTTTTATGAGGCACATACCCAAGTTAGGGTATTTAGGAGAAGCATGGGTTTCAAAGTTTGTCTTGCCTGAGTGCTGGCAAAGGGAGGATGACTTCTGTTCAAGTAAATCTAAGCTGCCCAGCTTTCTGGGGCTAACTAGTAACATTGCTGGTCTACTATTAACTGTAAGCTGCACTGTGCTCAGGGGCTTAGATAATCTAAGAGGTGACTGAACTTGCCTGTTAGCACACAGCTAGTGGAGCCTGATGTGTCCGTTGACACAGCCTAATCCGTGCGCTCCAATCAGGTTGGATGTTGGAAGCCTCACACGCTACGGTGGGGGGAGAGAGCCCAAGTGTGGGAAAATGGTGTCAACCCCCTTCGATCGGGGCAGAGCAGGGTCAGGTTCTAAAGTGGGATGGATCCCTTAACTGCTCGCTCTCACCTCCGTGGTTGCTGCACTGCTTTCAGTGTCCGATTCGGGTCAGTTGTAGCAGGTGGAGGTGAGGGCAAGGTCCGTCCCCGCCCCCCTCCCGCCCCTAGCCGCCCCCTGCTGCCCCCAGCTGCCCCCCCTCCCCTAGCTGCCCCCTCCCTCCCCCGGTGCCAGGCTTGACCCACAGCTTGCTCCTAATCCCTGGCCTCACACCTTAGCTTTCCTCGTCTGACTCCTCTCCCATGCTTGCTTCTTCTCCACCCTTCAAGTGCAGGAAGAGCTTTCCTTTTAGATAACTGTATTTCAAAAAGTTCACAAGTCCAAACTGAATCCTATGCAACATGAGACCACGTTCACCTGGTTAAACACCCTCTATTCTTTGTCCTCCCCTTGCTGGAAGGGGTGCAGACAGAACAAGATTAGCACAGGGCCTTGCTTAGAGCGTGTTCAGTAAGTGTTTGGATGGACTAGGAAAAATAACTTTGAAGTTTGAGGAAGTGACCATGGGTTTATCTTCTGTATGTGCTTCTCACTTTGGTTTTTCAGAGTTGTAAACAGACTAGATGCTCCTGTCCTGTAAAACTCCGCCACGTTGACCCTAAAAGGCCCCACCGTCAAGATTTGTGTGGGAGATGCAAGGGCAAACGCCTATCCTGTGACAGCACTTTCAGCTTCAAATACATCATTTAAATGAATGTAAACGGATGGGCCAACTTGAACGTGAGCTAGTGAAGCAGACACGTTAGCTTTTTTCCGTGCTCCTTCCTTATGCCTCTCCTTCTCAAAATACTTCATGAAAGGCTGTATTTTTGACAGAGCCTTCAAATAAAAGTATTGCAAAACAATTGATAAATTGCAGAAGATCTTTTTTTTTAAGTTGAAAGCTGCTCATGCTAACAGTCTGGGTCTGTCACTTTGTTAGAGGGCCTCACAGCTGTCAGGTTTCCTGCTTATGTGTGTCTGTAGGGCTGAAGCTTACAAGCAAGATGCTGATTGAATGAACAGCCATGTCACCATTAAAGTCGTTTTTCGGGTGAGGTAGAGTTAGAGTGAGGCCTTAATGTATGAGGAGAGTTAGGGTTCTGACTCTGGGTTGCCCCCCGAGCGGCTGGCTAGCTGTGGGTGGCATCTAGTGGGGAGGGAGGCTGTGAACCACATGGACTGGTTGATCACAATTTCACATAGGGTACAGGTGGGGACCAGAACGGGGTGGCCATGGGCAGCTTCTTTAAGACTTCAGGTGGTAACTTAAAAATAAGCCTATTAAATGTACTTGAAGATTTCAAGTTAACCGACTACTTAGGCTAGGTCCTTGTCCTGTAGTTTGTATAACTGCAAACTAACATAGGAATTCGTATCCTAGCTGCACCTGCCGGCTTTCTACAGGACTCCCAAGAAAATACTAAGGCCCTGCTCCCAGAGCTCTCCTGCTTGGGGATGGCAGTTTGTCTAGAGCCTTCAGGGACTTGTAATGAAATCAGCTGAGGGTTGTTGGTTTAATAGTTATGGAAACCACATAACTGGAACCAATTACTAATTATGCCTCTTTCCGATTTTTTTTTTTTCCTTGAAGTTGAGAGAGAGAGAGACAGAGGATCTGAAGCGGGCTCTGTGCTGACAGCAGCAAGCCCGATGTGGGGCTTGAACTCACAAACTGTAAGCTCATGACCTGAGCCGAAAGCACATGCTTAACCAACTGTGCCACCCAGATGCCCCTTCCTTCCAATTTTCTTATCCCATTTAAGTTAACCCTTATGACCTTAGCTATGTCTGTTAAGATCTTGGATGCTTGGGTGTAGACAAATGTGAGGAATAAGGAACCTAAACGGAGTTTGAGGTCTCTTGAATCCTTAGAGCAATGGGAAGTCCCCTCAGACTTCATATGGACTTAGGAAGGTGCTTGTGAAAACAGAGTCCAAGGCCCCTATCCCTACTGAATCACTATCTGGGACTGAGGCATTTTAACAAGCACCCTGGGGATTGCTTATGGAATTGAAGTATGGAACTACCACCTGGGTCAGGCTTGTACTTTGCAAAAACATGGATGTGGCCTCTGCCCTTATGGAGCTTCCAGTGTAGTGAGTAGATGGCCATTATTTTCTGCATTGGAAAAAAAAAAAGGAACATGGAGTTCCTGCCATCTAATAGGAAAGAGCTACTTGGTCAATTGATAGAGGCCTGTGATAGAGGATCATATTTAGGGAGGTCAGGGGAACACTTGCCTGAAAAATGACTCTTGGGCTGACCTGAAGTTTGGGTGAGTTGAATTAGTTGAAGAGGGGAAGGAGAAACTTTCCAGACTAAGGTAGCATGTGCAAAGGCCCAGTGGCAGTGAAAACCAGAAGGAAGCCGAAGTGGTAGAATGCTGTGGAGGACAAGGATGAGCATGATGGCAAGTGACAGTATGCCCAGACTGGGGGGATTTTTTAGGCCTTGCTCAGGAGGACTGGTCTTTGTCCTCAGAATTCACTAGAAGGTTTTAAAGCCATTAAAGCTTTTTTTTTTTTAATTTTTTTAACGTTTATTTATTTTTGAGACAGAGACAGAGCATGAACGGGGGAGGGGCAGAGAGAGAGGGAGACACAGAATCGGAAGCAGGCTCCAGGCTCTGAGCCATCAGCCCAGAGCCTGACGCGGGGCTCGAACTCACCGTGAGATTGTGACCTGAGCCGAAGTCGGACGTTTAACTGACTGAGCCACCCAGGCGCCCCAAAGCCATTAAAGCTTTTTAACAGGTGTGTTAAAAAGAAATAATCACTCTAGCTGTACAGTGGATGAATGACAGCTCTAGGTGTGGGGGAGGGCGATGTTCTAACACCCGTTCCTACTGGTTTGGTTGAGGGTAGGGACAGGGAAACTTATTTGTGCAAGTGCACTCAGTAAACACTTTGTGGAATGAGTGAGGGGACAATAGAAATAACACCTGCAGTGAGTCCTAAGGCTATCAATATGGGGAGTTACGTCAAGTAGCTTATCATTATTTTTCCAAACAGAGCAACTAACGTATTTTACAGTCGAGAGGACAGCAAGGATCAAAGTAGGTTTTACTTAGATTTAGCTGGCATTGAACAATGCTGCACAAAGACATCTTTGTTATAAAAGTTGTGGTGATGACGTTCTAGCAACTAGAAAGTGCTATCAAACTGTGTACGAAGGAAATTTATAAAATGTGTGTGTGTATATATATATATACACACACACACACACACACTTTTTTTTTTTTTTTTTTAGTAAGAGATTGAGAGCCTAGAAGGAAATAGCCCAGAATACTGTTTTCTCTGGGTGTCAGTGATTCCACTTTTCCCCGTATTTCATACATTTGCTAAGGGGACAGTGGGTTCTTTTGAAAAAAAAAATCTGTATAAATGCCATGAAGTACAATGATAATTATGTTGATTCTAATATCCTGTTTCTTTTCACGTGGGTTCTAACGGCACGGTGTACGAGCACTTCTCTTGGATCCAAACGAGGAAGGCTCACTGTGGCTTTGGTTGAGTCTGTTCCAAGAGAATGAATGTTTATTTCCTAAATTTATGGTAGACTGTGGGTTGTACAGTACCCTCTAGATCACTAAAAGTAGAAAATATTTTCTAAATTGTGTTTAAAAAAAAAAAAAAAGGCGTTTGCTTTCTATTTTAGAAGCCGAATGAAGAAACTGCCAGATCCCTTCTCTTGGTGTTGTTTTACAAGCTGACTACTTAAAAAATGATCAACTTAAGGGGCAAAAGAAAAAGGCTGTACAAGCACAAAGGGCTTGATCAGAACTGCATAAGGTAATTAATAAATTAAGCACTTGATACATTTTTGTTAAATGCAAAGGGACCATCCTGATGACTTTATATTTGCATCTTGCTTTCTGTAGGTATATTCATCATATTACTTTATTAATAGATTTAGCTACATACACATGAAAAGGAAATTCCAACTGTTCAGGGTTTGGTTTGGGTAATAGTCAACCTCATTTGCTCTCAACTTCGTTCTCCCCCTTTTAGGGAAAGTTATCTTAAGAACAAGGATCATATTTGCCAAGTCCCTAAATGATGCACACTGTAATCATTGACTTTTAAAATACAACACAAACCAACAGCTACAATGCTTTTTATTTTAACAAAAAGGATATAAGAGGGGGATGGTAAGATAGGGGATGGTAAGATAGGATGTAAAGTGTGGGGGGGGGGTCTCTGGACACCATCCCTCTCTTCCTGCCCCACACCCAAAAGTTATTAAATAATTTAAAGGACACCATTTACAGTACCAGAACACCATCAAAATAATTTTTTTTTTTTTTATCAGGGTCAAAAAATACAGTGATTACGAATGTGCCGTGACCAGTTATGGAATTTTACAGGTAACATAACTAGTCAGCAGTCCAACGGCGTGCACAGTGCCTTCAATTAATGCACTTGAGCATAATTACATTTCTGGCAGGGTCCACACCCCCAAGAAAAGGCAAAGCTAAGCATTTCATTTCTACATTCTAAACTCTGCGGTCACAGAGCCCAGTTTAAAAGAAAGTCACAGTGGATAAGAGATGCCTATAAAAAATACAAGGTGTTCCTTTCAAATCAGAGGAGTTGTGGGACTACATTCATTTCTTTTACAAAATGCTATTTAAAAAAGGACAGAGAATCCAGTTCGTGTTATGCTACAGACTTAGACAGTGAGTAAGTATATTGCATGTTTTGGTAGTCAGTCTTCAGGCTTCCTTTCATTTTCCCCCATAGCCCCAGGTTCCTTTTGGGTGAGACACGTGAGTCCTGAATGAACATATAAAACTGGGTTTGCATCTCTCTTCTTGAATTCTGCAGACTTCAGAGCCTGCAAGTCTTATATTCTACCATCAGTGACCACGCTCTTTTCTTTAGCTTTGTACACCTATTCTTGTATAACAGTGCATTGCACAAACGTACAATACTGGTTTTAATCTATACAGTTTCTATAATAATTATGGAGTAAAATAAGTTAACTTTCCTAATGAGAATAGCTGACGGGCAGCATACATCTTTATTTTACATTTTAAAGTCTCTGCAGGCATCTACTTTGGTTAGTTATCAACAATCGTAATGTAAGCACTGGTCAGAGAGCTGAGCAGCATTCCAATAACATTAACAGATATATTATTTCTTTTCGAAATACCGGGAAAGCCCAGTTTTAAAATATTATTAAAATGTTCTAACATTTACACACTATGAAGAGTTAGATCTAATAAAATAAAATTTCTTCAAAAATAATCTTGCAGTGCTCTTTTAGGCATGCTGACACGTTATCACCAAACATCCATACCTTGAAAATAGGACTGTCACATATTCACACATCCCAGCTCACGCACACACAATCCCTTGTACAGACTGAAAAACAAAACACCCACACCCTCATCCCACGTGTTGAAAAAAAGTCAATGGTTTTTGCAAAGAAGTCTCTCCGTGTCTGTCTATCCGACTAAAGGTTCTTCACGTAGATAATGAAGCATCGACTGTGGAGCATCCACACAGCCCTGCAGGTTGTCAGCTAAAATGAACGAGCCTGGGTTTTAGCCTCACGTCACCTGCTTTCCAACGTCTCAGTATTAGAGGCCATTATTGCAAACAGTCCTAGAATTCTCTTCTTTCTCCAGAAAGTCATGTATTTGTACGCATCACTCTTAGCCCTTTTCTTTTCACCTAGGTTAAGTAATTAAAAACTCCTTCTTCATACGGTTATTGTAGGAGGTATTGGCAGCCATTAGATTTCTTTTTTTTTTTTTTCTTCCTTAGATCTTTGACTCTGATACCGGTTTGACATCAGCTACGCCGTGGTCGTGGATGCCGCCAGGAAGGGTTGTCCGTGAACTGCGAGGGTTCGTAAAAGGTGCTCATGAATATTCTGCATCATCTTCAGTTTAGTGTCTTCCCTAAACGCCTGGAAGCTTCTCAGAATCCGGTGCTCACCAAAGTTCCGACTGGGTTGGCCTGTGCTAAGAGCTGGTATGACTGCACCATGCGTAGGGACTCCCTTATTTCTAGATTGAGCTCCATCAGTTTGTGGTTGGCCTCTGACATGTCCAGGTCAGAGCCTATGACCGCGAAGCTCCCCGTCTGGCCCAGCGTCTGGTGATGGAAGTAGATGTGCAACAGCGTCTGCACAGGGTCATCCTCACAACTGCCAAAGATATCGTTCGGCCAGAGAGATCTGAAATACACAATATTTTTAAGTCCTGAGACTCCGTCAAGCAATGGTTAATATTAACCACGTTTTAAATTAATACCTAGAACAGAATCTCCTTGTGAATCACTGAGGACCTGTTTGCAGGTTTGGGCAAACGTGTTACCGAAAACCTCTAGAGAGTGAACAAAGTCTAAAAGTGGCGTCATTTCAGTGAGAACTGTGGACAAAGCTGTCATGCTTTCACAAAGACGCGCTACGGACGCAGCAAATTGAAAACCCGACCCAATCGCTGTAAGACGCCAGTGCGGGTTTAGAGGCACCACACCTTGAAATCCCTTCACGCTTTACCTGAAGGCTTTGACTTGTGCCACAGCTGAAATAAACTCCTTATTTCTCAGAGTTTCAATTAAAGAATGAATGGCAGTTTCTATGGTAGTTTGTGCAGCTTTGGAAATGTCAATTTCTTCATTTTCTGAAGCAGACTCTGCTTCTTTGAGGATATTTTCCAGTTGGGCAAGTTCCTCGGACATGTTGATGACCTAGAACAAATGAATATGCCTTAAAACGATCTATTTGTATATTCAGTAACAAGAAGAGCATTTAATTGGTTCTGAAGATACATCTGATGGTAGCAGCAGCTTCTCTTAAAGATCTGCAAATGGTAAACTTAATTTTTCAAGTTCTCTGTTATATTTTCAGCCACCAAATTGTAGTCTTTAAATATTCTTGATAAATAACAGGTTATAGGGGCATGTGGCTGGCTTAGCCAGTGGAGCATGTGACTCTTGATCTCAGGGTCCTGAGTTTGAGCCCCACTCTGGGCACAGACATGACTTAAAGAAACAAACAGGTTATAATAAATGTTTATGATAGTTGTAATAAAACAGGCTGTAACCAATGTTTTTTTTGTTTTCTTCCAGTGTTTGTATTGGTTTTAACATGTGATTTATATCTTGGATAGTAAAAATTCACTGCGGGGGGGGGGGGGGTGTCGTGAATTTTGACAGCAAAGTCTTCATATTTTAAAAGGTTATTTACCTTTGAAATATTTTATATTATATATATATATTTTATATAAACCAGTATGTGTTTTATATAAAGCAGTATGTATTTTTTAATTTATTTAACCATTTAACAAAAGTTAAAGCATTTCTGTTTCAGTACCAGGGTGGGCAAGGGGGGGAAAAGACTAAAGTCACCACCTTTGAGCCTATTCATTACGTGACTCCCAACATTCAAAGTGTTTTTGACATGTTGATTCTTATGTGCGCCACCAGAACTACAAAAATATATGTACAAGATGTTTGGGGCGGGGAGGGGTTTCATAATTTAACTTATGACTTCATTGAGTTGAAGTGCTTTTTTTGACTTTTGGTTATAGATGATCTGTTGTGGCTGCTGTGACCTTAAGGTCTTGAACCTTTCAAGGCCACTGGCTACCTGCTGTCTTATTTACTGATAGGTTCTGAAACAGCACATCATTTGCTTTTAAAAAGACAATTGTGGAAGAAAGGTTTCACTGTAAGTGACTCTTGACATAAGCTCTTTTACAAAGAATATATGTATCATGTTTTCATATTCTAGAATCAGTTATTCCTACTACAATGGAATATTTACCTCTGCTTCATTTTTTATTGTGTTTACTTGGTTGATCAATTTACAGTAGGCTTGGAACAGAAGCAGCAACTGAAAATGTAGTTTGTACAGCCTTCGACAGAGCTCCAGGCCCTAGGAGTAAATAACACTGTGTTAAATTCAGATACCGTTTTCCATGAGGTTTGATTAGACAGTGTATTTCCAATAAAAATATTTAAGTAATTCTGTTAAAATTATCTTGGCATTTATTTCTCTGCAGTAAGCAAGTTAATACAGTGTGAAGGTGATGAAAGATGCTTTGAAGACTGGGATTAAAATATAAATTAAATTGTTGGTTACATAATTCACTTAGCATGAAGCACATTTTCACATTAGACAAAAAATTTTTCAGCAGGCAATCTATAAAATGCTTTAAATAAAATTCATAATGAAAAAAATGTACAAATGCATATACTTTTGCCCCATCGAGATGTTCATCTCACAGCATTTATCAACAAATGCTTGATAAAGCAAAGTAACAGTGGATTACCTCTTACCTAAAAATGATTTTTCTAAAAAAAAAAAACCCCAAACCTTGTAATCTCATTGAAATGAGACCGTGAAATTAACATACGCACTTTGATGTTCAAAATTCAAAGATGTTAGTTTATAGATGTACAAACAGGCGACTGCGAGTTGTACATATTAATGATGGAACCTTCATCTATATAGGACCGACGTTTCATGGATTAGGGCTACGGCAGAACTGAAGCACACACACTACTCTTAGAGTAATCCAGGACAAAACACTGCTAGGTCACAAATGGCAAATGAAAATCAGTTTGTCTGACACGGATAAGTCTATAAATTAAGACAAATCACTTACTGCTAGAATTTCCATTTGCTAAGCAAGAAGGAGATCGGGTCACAAAAAATACAAAGGAAGAAAAAGACCAAGAATTAGTGTAAGAAATCATTTTAACTAGGGTCACAGATGTCCCAGGCAAACTGAAGAACATTTAATTGCACCCAAAAGAAAAATTTGCTATTTCCAGAACAAAACTTTTTATACGCTTACGGTAACAAGTGTTACAGGGTGTTTTTAACTCTTTGCCAAATAACTAAATTACATGTAGGCTATAATTTCTCGTGTGAAAACTACAGGAGAAAACTGAACTGATGTGATCTTGGGAAAACTTGTGAAAGAAACCAAACGTCATAAAATTTCCATTAGTAAAGTGGAAAATTTCTGATTAGAAAATAAATGCATTACTGTTTTCAGAAAAGAATCGGCCTATATTCTTATAAATACCTAGGAGAATATCATCTTTGGTGTGGGTCATTCTAGGCTTCCTACCCTTACTAATTAGGTCCTATGTTGCCATAATTGGTGCTGAGTCAGAATGTAAGATATCAACAGCAGATGTGGGTTTTAAATTGTATTCCCAAATGCAATTTAGCGAGCTTCAGAAGTTTGACCCAACTGGGTTTGAGTCAGATGATGTATATAAAATACATAGTGAAACATCGAGTTTATGGACTATTTAAAAATTACTACAATCAAATATCTATAGCAATTTGGACCTAGCCTCATTAATAGAGAAGGATGATTTCTAATTAAAATAGCAATTGCCATAACATAAATATTGCTTCTAAGAGTCCCTTTTGAAGCGTGCTTTTCTAAATAGTGTCCTCTGAAGGACTGTTTATATAACATTTATTCCTATCAATTTAGAAGGGATTTGCTAAGCAAAGGTGAACTTTAGCTTCCTACTGCTTATCATAAATTACGTGGATAGTCATTCACTGAACACCAGTGGAACATAATCCAATGTCAAACACATTAGCATATCTGAGTTTGAGGTTCTCCTTTACACAGTTTTATATGGAAAGTAACAACTATTTGAGTGGCAAATACTTTTTCTCATTTCTATTAGCATAAAAAACGGAACTGGCTCTCTATGCATACACCCATAGCATCTACTTGGGGATGTAATGGAAAAGAAATCATGATAAAGTTTATGATGACCACAATTGTAGGAGATAACACAAATGTAATTAATTCTATAGTTCTCAATTACCAGAAATTACTCTAAATATGCCAGCTTTCCAGATTGAGAATTACTGCTTTTTAAGTATATTGAAATTTGCAGGTGCATTCTTTTTTCATTTATTTTAAAATAAATATTTATTATGCAAAAGACTATTCTGGTACACAGGAACAGATACTAGTAATGTGTAAAAAGTGTCCCCAGTCTCAAGGAGCTAAATATAAAAGGAGAAATAAGATATAAATGAAAGTCTTAAACGTACAGTTTTTACTTAGTAGAAAGCCTTGAGCTAGAACTCAAACTCTTGGAGATGGAACTTCTTTTCTTCAAGGCAGAGGGGATGTAAGAAATCATTTAGTCTAATCACCTAATTCATATAGGAAAAAAGGAGTTTATCTTTCTTGCTCAAGCCATGTAGTTAAACAGTGGCAAAGACAGAACCAAAGGCTCCAATTCTAGCTTAGGGGTTAATTCCTTATTTTCCCTTGTTTCTTTCCTTACATGGGTGATTAGACAGTCTCCTTGTGAACACAGTGGGGGATTCGGAGTCAGCCTGCCTAGACTGGAATCCTAATTCTAACTCTTTTCTTACTGATTTTAGATAAATTTTCTTCTTTGAGCCTCGGTTTCCTCATCTGCAAAATGGGGATAATGAGAGCATGTACAAGACACACATGGAAGGACAGAGCTAATGAATGTGAAACTCATTTATTGAGAGTATACTATTATTTTCTCAATGTTTCAGTTTTTTAAAAACTTCCAATTTTTATAATAGTACAGTAACTTTTACAGTGACTAGAAATCTCTAACAGTGTAACCAATGTTGAAAAAGACTGGAGCTCTGACATCAATGTAGAGGTCATTAATTTATTTTTGAGGTCGTTAAATTGATGAATGCAATGCATATTCCCCACTTAGAATAATTTGTAGGCTTAATTTATCCTCATTTAATATACTGTGTTACATATATGCACTTTCCTCTAAGAAAATGTTACTTTTATTGTCACTGACTTTTACACTGTAAAAAAAAGTTATAATTTACCCAATCAGAATTTCACCTTTAGAAAGGCTAATAGAAATGTATACAACATGACTCCTTAGGTTTGCTTTGCTGACCAGACAATTGATCTGCAGAATACTAATGCAAAAGAAACATTTTTTTCAAGAGGCAGATGTAAGTACAATCTAACTTGGACTGTCCAGATACCCATCAAGCTTATCTGCTGAATGTTATTAAGCTTCAGTCACAAGCTGGTCTTTCATTTTTATTAAAGTGAATTTTTCATTACTAAGCCAATATTTCGGTGAAACCTACCTTTGACAAAGATCGTTCTGATAACAAAAATGAAGAGTGTTATCAATTTTATTTCTAGGATTATCAAATAGGGACCTTCGAACATATGCATTATTTCACCCGACATAGAAATACAGCAAAACCGAGAAGAAGAGTCTTACCTGTGCATCTGTGTTTATCCTATACACGTCTTCTTTGGCACCAAATGTCCTCTTACAGTTGTCTAACCACTAAAGAAATAAGTAACCGCAAATTTTAACAAGGCACAATGTACTGTACAAGGCACGATGACACTGGTAATACAACAGCCTGTGCATATAAAATAACTTTAAAAGTTAACTTGAAATTCTGGGATTGGTTATAGACATAGCCTTCAACCTCCACTGAGCCTAATTATTTATATGCAACAAACCGGAAGCAGGCTGTGCACCAGATGCACACACTGTGATGTTTTATTCACAGAAACACAATAGACAGTCTGCTCTTCTAGGGACCTCTGGTGCTCCATTTCAGGACAGAGTATTCTTCATTTTGCAGATTTTATTGGAAATCTTCACAACCTATACCTGACCTTTGTCTAATGGAAGATGGGGAAATGAAAGATGTGCTTCGCCTTTGGAAGCACAATTTAATAAAGCCAACTCAGAATTAACCAGGTCTGTTTGCTTATCAGAAGTGTAATTCTCAGAAGACTAGTGTCAGTTTTAATTAGTGAAACAGAAACCGAAACCCGTTTTCAATCTTGTTTTTCCTTTTCCTTCCTTTTGGACCGTAATGAATGACAAACATGTTATCTCCCAAGAATATTGACTACAGAAGCCAAATGTGGTTTTTCCTTATCCAGGGGCTATTTCCTAAAGTTGGGTATTTACTTAAGGGATCTTTTCTTTCATCAAATAAAAATAAAATAATAGCATTGTAGTTTAGTGGGAAAAAATGTTGGAGTCATGGAATGTCTAAGCTCAAGTGAAAGCTAAGAGCCTTCAAGTTAAGCTACTAGGTTTTGACAGTTTGATATTGTCAATACCCGTTATTTTCACTTCCTTGTTCTTTATGTGTGTGACAGATTGAGCATAAAACTAATATATATAAGAAATCACTAGGACTTTGAGAAAAACTACTTGCTACATTAAGTATTCTCTTTGAAAATATCTCAGTACTAGGCATTTAAAACGTTCAACTGTAGCTTAACATTCTACATGCAAAGAATGAAAATTAGACATCTCAGTGATTTCAAAACAACTCTGTGACCTTATGTTGCTTTTATCCCAGTCCCTCAGACTGCACAGGCCCTTAGGCTTTTTGCTTCACAGCATCTCTGAAGAAAACATGTGAAGCTTTCCTAGTGAGATACAGCTGCTGGCATCCACTGTCAAAAGGTATCCAGCAGATTTCTTTCTATCAGCAAAATTCAGCTGCAGTCTCTTGTAGAATGTGTACATTAGTCTTCGTACAAAATATTAAAATGTTTATACACCTAATCATCCTCGCTAACCCAGTCCAATTTGTCCAAGTATCCTAATAAATTAGAAAAAAATAGTTTTAATTGAATGTTTACTGGCTTATTCTTACTAAACATACATTTTTCTATTCTATGCCTAATGGTACAGCATTTTAGCAGCCTTATTCAACAAGCTATGATTTTTTTTTTTTTCTCTGTTAAAAGACAAGCCCCAAGCTGATAGTTTTGTGGCTGCACACTGGCCTGAACAATAGAGATCCACATGTTTCCAGCCAGTGTAGACAAGACACAGGAGTTTCTGTATAAAATGTCCTCCAGTTTACATCCAATCAGTCTTCCGGTCATAACTGTTTCTTTACTCAGGGCTCAAATGAAGGTTAAAATTGAACTGGAGAGGTTCTGCTCCTGGGCATGATGGAGTAGCTTGTATAAGGTCAATCCTCCATGGACAACTACAGAAGCAGAATACCATCCACCAGGGGTGAGGGCGTTAGACAAAGCACGGAAAGGGAGCCTGCAAAGATGCCTGTGTTTAATCCAGAGGACTTGCTTATTCAAAGCTTTGCTTATTCCTAAGGCAGAGAGGCTGAACAGAAAGTGGTGCCCCAGGGTGTCTGGCCCACAGTGTCACCGAGCTGGGCAAAGACGGTTAACAAAGGTAGGGAGGTATCAAGGTCCAGGATGCTGGAGGAAAGGGGACAGCAGAGAAGAGAGCTGACGGTCTGTGTGCAGCTTCCCTTGGTACCATGTTTAGCCCATGCAGCAGGAGGAGAGGCTAGCAAACCACCAAGCCGTCTGGGAGGCTAAAGACGTAAGCAGATTTCTGGTCTCCTGGCGTTGAAAAGAAGGACTGTTCATTTCCTGCCAAGATGGTCCTGATGAATACCCTTGACTTTCACCGGTGACCCTCAGGAGACTCCAGGAATAATGGGAAGAATGTGTTAATATATATATATAATATATATTATATAATGTATATATTATATTATATATATTAATATATTATATATATTAATATATATAATATAAATATTATAATAGTAAAAACTTTTAGAGGGGGGAAAACTGAGCAACAAAAAATACTTGGTTGATAGAAGACAAGAAGGACGACAAGAAAAAAAAGGTAACAAAGAATAGACGGGACAAGAAATGGTGAGATGGTTTCTCTGAAGGCATCACGTTTCTCCCGTATACAAATACTTGATTCAGCAAATTCATTGAGAAGAAGATTCTTTGCCCGCTACAATGCAATAGCACCTATGCTGTAAATTATATATTAATATATAATTATAATATGTAATATTATATATATCTCTATATATATCTATATATATCTGTTATCGGATTCTCTATATTCCATTGGCATATTTGTTTATTCTTATGCCAATGTTACACTCTTTTGAAATTTTTAATAAGTCTTACTGGCTGGAAGTTTAACTCTATTTAGGCTTTGTTGTTGTTGTTCTTCATGGACAAGGTTTTTAAGACTATTTCTGTGCAGGCCAGAGAGCAAAGATTTTAGGTGCTGCAAATCATTTATTCTCTGTTGCAACTATTTTAACGATGTTGCAGTGCAAAAATTGCCATAGACAATACGTAAACAAATACGATGCCTATGTCCCCCCAAAACTTATAAAAACAGTGGGCTAGTTATGACCTATGGGCTATAGTTTGCAGATCTGTGTTCAAGAAGGCGATTTGCCTTATAATTAGCTGTTTGTACTTTCATATAAATTGGAGAGTTAGCCTGTCAATTTCCATTCGTAGACAGCTTGAGATTTTGAATGGGGGTTGCATTAAAGCTACAGATTTGGGGGGAAAATGACATCTTTACCCATTTGAGTCTTCTGATTCATGAACATGGGATAGTTGTTCATTTATTGAGGTGGCCTTTAATTTCTTTTGAGAACATTTGAAGTCTTCTGGGTGGAGATATAGCATATCTTTGACTAGATTCACTTGTAGGCATTTGGTGTTTTCCTATTGTAGATGGTAAATGTCGCTATATTGCCAACCTCTCTAAAGCTTAATGGCTTAAAACAACAAGACACATCTGTGTTGGCTGGGAGTTCCTTCTGGTCTTGCCTCGGGTCCCTCACCAGTCCACAGTCATCTGATGGCTTGACAGGGTCTGGAAGTTCTAAGCTGGCCTCACTTAAATACCCGGCCTGCTAGCTGTCAGCTGGGATGCTTCCACTCCCTTCCACATGGCCTCTCATCCTCCAGGAGGCCAAGGGTCAAATTAGTTTTCCAGAGTTTATCCAAATGTACATGATGGCAAATGCAGAAGCTGCAAGAGGCCTGAATGCTAGTCTCAGAAACTGCACAGCTTCGTTGCTGAATTTGATTGGTCAGAAAAAGAGAAGGACATCTCAGACTTCAGAAGTGGGGAAACAGACCTCATCTCTTGATGGAAGGAACAGCAAAGCCATGTTGGAAAGGGGCACGGATGCAGAAAGGCGTGATTTTCTGCAGCGTCTAGGGAAGGCAAAGGTTTCGGAAGACACAAATGACTTAGAAATCTTCAGAAAAGGTTTCTGAAGACACAAAATGATTTAGACGGAATGACCAAAAATTTAAAAGTTGCAAGTAACAAGTGGCGGCAAAGATAGGAAGCAACAGTAACTCTTGTACACACTTCTTCATGGATTACAAACTGAAACACCATCTTGTAGAAAACTGGATGGGTAGAAGTTGCTAAAGTTGAACGTGTGTATGCCCCATGACCCAGCAATTCTACTCCTGGATACTCAACAGACAGTGGACCTAAGTACACAAAAGACAGGCACAAGAACACACATGGCAGTGTTACAGTACCCCACCCTTCTCTGTGGCTTCAGTTATCCAAAGTCAAGGGCAGTCCAGAAGCAGACTATCCTCCTCTGAACTGTTGACAGAAGGTCAACAGTAGCCGAACGCTACGTCATAATGCCTGCGTCTTTCATCTCTCCGTCTCATCAGGAAGGCATTTTATCATTTCACATCACAACAGTGAGGGTGAGTATAGTACAAGAAGATATTTTGAGAGAAAAAGAGACCACATGCACACAGCTTCTATTACAGTCTATTGTTATAATCGTTCTATTTTATAATTATTATATATAATTATATATTTAATTATAATATATATTAATTATGAATTATATAAATATATACAAACCATATAAATATATAAATTATATTAATATATATTAATATATTTAATTTAATTATATTATATACAAATTATATATTATATATTTATACAAATATATAAATTTATATAAATATAAAATATATATTATATATAATATATAATTATTATAATCGTTCTATTTTATAATCTTTTACTGTGCCTACTTTATAAATTAAATTTCATCATGTACAGGAGAAAACACAGTATACCTAGGGTTCCAGTACTATCTATGGTTCCAGGCATTCAGTGAGGGTCTTAGAATGTATCCCCTGTGGATAAGGGGCGGACTACTATATTTGTAAGATGACCAGATCTTGCCCGATACTGCCCTGATGTTGAAAACTCTTTCCTCTTTACCAATCTGCAATTCTTTCAGTCCAAATATAAGATTCCTTCCTCCCTTATAAGGGGAGAAAGCTCTTAATAGAAGTATTTTCCTATAGCATGTTCTTGCCCTGAAAGAATCCCCCAATCTAAAATTACCATCTCGTCAAGGCCTAAGGTCAGATCTCTATTCCATGAAGTTTTCCTAAATAGCCCAAAGTGACCTCTCTTTGGAAGTCACAGTAAATGGCATCTGGTCTGTTAGATCTGCACAATTCTGCAGAGTCTCTGTCATTGCCAATACTTTATCTATAAACTGACACTTTCCTTTTGTTGCTAATTATTCATATACAGTATCTGTGCCTTATATTCTTACCTTCTATACTAAGGGAATAAGAGACAGGTTTTATACTTTTCCTAGGCCTTTACATGGGATATTTTTTTTAATCAAAGAAATTTTTTAAATTAGTTTCAGATCTAGAATTTGGCGATTCATCACTTCTATACAGCAACTGGTGCTCATCACAGGAAGGGCTCTCAATACCATCACCCATTTAGCCCATCCCCCACCCACCTCCCTTCCAGCAACCATCAGCGTGTTCTCTGCCATTGGAATCTTTTCTTGGTTTGCCTGTTTTGACCCCCTGTTCATTTGTTTGGTTTCTTAAATTCCACAGACGAATGAAATCATACAGTACTTGTCTTTCTCTGACTGACTTATTTCACTTAGCATAATACTCTCTAGCTCACGTCACTGCAGGTGGCAAGATTTCATCCTGTTTTTATGACTGAGTAATATTCCAAAAACGATGGAACGCTTCATGAATTTGCATATCCTCCTGGCACAGGGGCCATGCTAATCCTGCGAATCTTCTCCGGATGGTTCCAATTCAGTATACGTGCTGCTGAAGCGAGCGCTACATGTAATGTTTAATACTAACTAATGGAAGATCCATCTATTCTAGGAAAAAAATGCCTACTGTATACGGTTTGTGTGAAAAAAACTTTTAAAGTTTTTCTGCCCCTGCTAATTGAAAACATTTACTCTGAGGGAACAGAACTACTGCTATTCTGCAGGGCCAGATTGGAGCTGAAGAAACCCTTCCCTGCAAGTAGTATCTAGAATCGACTACATGCTTATTCTTCCCTTTGCTTGCCCACGTCCACAGCGCTGGAAAAAAGGTCCCAGCTTTGTCACTGGTTACAGATTTCTTAGATCACGATACCATTATGCATTCTCCGAGAAGTACAGCTTTTCTTTCCCCACTTGCAATGTTGACAGCAGCTATGTGGTCTCCACATTGAGCTTTTTAAAACGCTGCAGTTTTCCACCGTGTTCTCGGGTTCTTAGAGGGCTGGTTTCTAAAAGCTACAGATAGGAACCCACTGAACACAGAGTTCCAGAGGCCCCATAATTCTCAGTAGAACCCTGAGGCAAGTGCCGAGAGGACCTCTTCTATCTGGGCTACTCAGCTGCCAAGTGCACGTTTCCGGGGTCAAAAGCAAACTCGTTGTCACGTGGTGAAGAGACTGACCTGCTCAGCTGCTTCTCTTTTGGCATTGTAGGTATCCAGATGCTCTTGCAACTCCAAAACACTGAACTTGAGTGTTTGCAGCAAACCGCATGACGTCAGCTGTCAAATCAGAAACATTGGTCCAGGTTATCATTTCTGATCACAGTCATGAGACCGACAACTTTTGGATCATGGAATTTCTGATAGCTGGTTTTTGGCCCGACTTCGTGCCAGTGTCCCTTACTTCACTCTGTCCCATACCAAAGGCTGACCTTTCACTGAAACAGAGCAGGAATACAGGGGGATTTCTGGGGTGCCACCAAGGATGACCATACCTTCCAATGCTTTCAAAAACTGCCTTAGGTGAGAAATGGCATGTCAGACCGGTATATACCTTTAAAGGTAAACTTTTGAAGCTTGTTAAACCTTAATTCTCTGAATATCTTAATACATAATCCCTGAGTGTGTTTTAACACAAAATGGGAAGACCAAGGGGCCCTGGTTTCTTCATGGGAGTAGGTCTAGCCCTCTCCTACCATGGTTATTCAAGAATCAGAGGGAAAGTACCTATCTCTAGAGCATGACTTTCTAGCTTCCCATCTATGACTCTGAAGAGTGATGAGAGGGAGGGGTCAGAATCAGAGTCACAAGTCACTGCATATAATACACCGGAATTATATTTTGCTGGAAATTTATAGTCAAATATATAAAATATAAACCTGTACACCTCATTCTTGATTTTGGCTCAGGTATCTCACGGTTTGTGGGATCGAGCCCTCCATTGGGCTCTGTGCTGACAGCACGGAGGCTGCTTGAGATTCTCTCTCTGCCCCTCCCCCTGCTCACACATGCGCACTCTCTCTCAAAATAAATAAGCAAACTTAAAAAAATACTTACTGTTTCAGCATCCACAAAGACTGTTGGGCATTCTGAACACATCATCATCACTTCCAGTGAACTTTTAAATTTGGTACCAATGCGTTGCAGACTCTCACCAAGAAAGCTGACTGCCTCATTAGTTATGTCTCCAAACTTTCTCTGAATTGTCTATGGAAAAAAGCGTAAAAAAATATTTAGTATTTCATAAGAAGGCCCTTTTCATCTTTAACAAGCATCATTTGTAATCAGGGCAAACTTTTCTCTTAAAATCATTATTGTAGTGGGGCGCCTGGGTGGCTCAGTTGGTTAAGTGTCTGCCTCTTGGTCTCGCGGTTCGGGAGTCTGAGCCCTGTGTCGGGCTCTGTGCTGACAGTGTGGAGCCTGCTTGGGATTCTCTGTCTCTCTCTGTCCCTCCTCGGCTCATGCTTTCTCCCTCTCTCTCTCAAAATAAATAAACTTACATAAATAAATAAAATCACTGTCGTAGTGATATACAGCATTCTAATAACTGGTCTGTAAATCCGTGTTTTTAGGCTTTTCTTTGGAAACGTTAATTTCACAAAATGATCAAAGATTTACAAAACAGCACTACTTAGAAAAAGAAACTAATGATACATGCCATTCATCTCCCCATTCCTGAGATTTCTTTCATTGGGAGAGACAGAAGGAATACATGCTGCACATCACGGGGAATAAAGTCCTTACATGTCTGGAGAAGTAGCTCTTCTAATGCTCTACCTGAAAGAAACTTTCAGTAAATGTGGTTTACTGTCCTGGGCTCTGAGCTGCCATCGGATTTAATTAAAGTCATACATATGCATTAGGGGTAATATCTTCTCAAAACTCAAGAATACTCATTAACATAAAATAATCCAATCGTGCCTTACCCACAATGAGCACTCAGTGAATGAGACTATATTGTCAATGGCATAGTTATAGGATAACATGTGCCTACATGGGCATGTGTTGCACTGTTGGGTGTTGTTATGATTTAATCACAATAAAAGCATCAGCTACAGTCTCAGGCATCAGGAAACAATATCATTGGAAAGAAAAAACTACTAAATAGGAAACCAAGGAGCAGGGCAAAAGTCCAGAATAAAACAAATGCTCCAGCCAATGAGCGTAAAGAACTTCCGGGAGGGAGAGGCTGGCGGTTGCCATAGGTGGGAAAGCTGCAGCGAGAATACGTCCTTAGCTAGGTCTTCCCAGATGGGCAGCATTTGCTTAGGTCAAGAAGAAGAACGGTACACAGTTCAGCGGATGAGGACTTAAATGGCATTTCTTGGTGCCTTAGTTTCCCCAGCTACAGAATGCTCCAAATACATGTACATTTCACAGGTCTGTTACAAGAAGTAAATGATGTAAGGGATCTAGCACAATGCCTATCACGCACTGCAATGTTAGCTCATCATTATTTTCACAGTTGGAAGCAACCTTAGCTAAAATTTTTAAGGTGTGCTGAGACACAAAATTGTTAATTAATTTAGTACTTAAGTATAAACTTGTGTGATATTGACTGTAAGCTCTTGGAAGGCAGGAACTATGTTTCTGGTGTCCCCCCTCCTGCAGAGAATTTATCAGATGCCGCTTCCAAGTTGTGCTTTAGTTGCCTGAAGGGAGGGATCTGTACTCGTCACTGCGTAAATTACCAGCAGTTACTACAGTGTCACAATATAAATTTAAATAATATCACCATCTTTGGGGAGAACTTCTTTTTTTTTTTTTAAAGAAAATCAGTGGGCATATGAAAACCTGAGACGCTAAAACAAATAAAATAATGTAAAAATAGAAAACAGAAGGTGAGATATAGACTTTAGATCAAAACACCAAAACCTTATCAAGTAACTGTTGATATAAATTCAGAAAACCGTGAGCCTCACAGACCTGAAACAGCCTGGAAAACACGTGAAAAGTAAACACTGCACAGGACCCGTCGGTGTCAGACAGCATCTGGCTGACGTGGCGGTGCCAGGCTTCTTCGTCGTCGTCATATGCAACCGGCTGAAAGGCAGCTATTATGGCAGAAAGAAATGGTGATGGCAGAGGGGAGGTCTGGACTTCTGGAAAGCCATCTTGCTCTTTTTCATCTTGACTGTTAATACAAATATCACAGTAATCACGACACCATCTGAAAATAGTTGAAGGCATCCAACACAGACCGTGTGTATTCAAACGCATGCATTGACTTAGAAAACGTACAACCGCCTAAACTTCCTAAGAGAGTCCAAATAAGCAGATCTCTGTGTTCTTTCTACGTGGCATCTCTGGAATTAGAAACTTAATTTCATGTAACCACCTCAAAGCAAACCAAGTCCTAGAATATGCCAGGGGAATGGATTAATTTCAGTGGCTTCTGTGAATAATTCAGATGAGAATGCTTTCATATTATGGGTGCCTCGGCGGCTCAGTTAAGCATCTGACTCTTGATCGTGGCTCAGGTCATGATCTCGCGGTTCACGGGGGTTTGGGCCCTGCAATGGGGCTCACACTCATTGTGAGTGTGGAGCCTGCTTGGGATTCTCTCTCTCTCCCTCCCTCTCCGCCCCTCCCCCATGCACATGCGCTCTCTTTCTCTCTCTCTCTCTCTCTCTCAAACTTAAAAAAGAATGCTTTCATTTTATTTTTTATTATTTTTAATGTTTATTTATTTTTGAGAGAGAGAGAGAAAGAGAGAGAGAGCACAAGTGAGGGAAAGGCAGAGAGAGAGGGAGACAGAGAATCTGAAGCTGGTTCCAGTCTCTGAGCCGTCAGCACAGAACCCGACATGGGGCTCGAGCTCATGGACTATGACATCATGACCTGAGCCGAAGCCAGATGTTTAACCAACTGAGCCACCCAGGCGCCTCAGAATACTTTCATTTTAAATGGTCAATTCTGGAGGCTTTTTAATTGAACAGGTGCAAATTGATGGTGATAACATGTAAAGGGGTTTTGGCTACTTGGTTGGTCAAAGGCTCGCTTAGGTCCTTTATATGGACTGTGAAGAGATATTTGAGTCAGACACTCAGTAGAGTGTCACTCAGGGTCTCAGAATTGCATGTTTCACATTGCAAAGGAGCTCTGAAGGCTTTGCAGAAATTGCAGAGCCAATTCATGTGGAAGACAGGCATCTGGGTAAAGATGGGCCAAAGATCAAAATAAAGCAGGCATTTGAAGTGGCAACTTAAGCTATACCTCACAACAGTATATTTTTTACAAGGTCGCTGTGGTGATTGACTTTAACAAAATGTGTCTCGTGAGCTTAGGTAGTCATCCCTCTATATCCAGTAGGGATGCACTGCTCTGTTTCAGCTTCAATACAGGGCCAAGGCCAATGATTTTGGCTTCAACCTTTTAGGAAGCCCAATAGTTGAGTATCTGGCATCGCCGAACTTGTGTATGACGAAGGAACGAGTGACCGCATAGCTACTGCCATCCAAATCGGTAATGCCAGCAAGCTGTGTCACCAACATTGTTAATATCCGAATGTACACTTTCAAATATGGGAAAACATTCTTGATGTACTGGGAGTGAAGGTCTCCTTCTGTGTGGTAGATGTTGAAACTCTATTATCACTTGAGGGGGTGCCTGACTGGCTCAGGCAGAGGAGCATACAACTCTTGATGCTGGGGTGAGGAGTTCAAGCCCCACATGGGGCGTGGAGCCTTACTTAAGAAAAAAACAAAACCTCTATTAACACTTGAAATACAAATGAATGCTTTTTATTGTAAGAGTGAAACTCTGAAATATTTGGTGATTACTAAATATTAATTTTTGTATAAAAATAATTATCAAGGAGCTTGAAATAATTGAATGGGGAAATAGATGCACTGATAGGGTATTAAACTAGATACCTTTATAAAGAACAATATTTTACGCAACAAATATTTATAAAATTTAAATAATAAAAATTAAAAATAGATCTACCCTATGACCCAGCAATAGCACTGCTAGGAATTTACCCAAGGGATACAGGAGTGCTGATGCATAGGGGCACTTGTACCCCAATGTTTATAGCAGCACTTTCAATAATGGCCAAATTATGGAAAGAGCCTAAATGCCCATCAACTGATGAATGGATAAAGAAGATATGGCTTATATATACAATGGAATACTACTTGGCAATGAGAAAGAATGAAATATGGCTCTTGTAGCAACGTGGATGGAACTCGGGAGTGTGATGCTAAGTGAAATAAGTCATACAGAGAAAGACAGATACCATATGTTTTCACTCTTACGTGGATCCTGAGAAACTTAACAGAAGACCATGGGGGAGGGGAAGGGAAAAATAAAAAAAGGTTGGGGGGGAGGAGCCAAAACATAAGAGACTCTTAAAAACTGAGAACAAACTGAGGGTTGATGGAGGGTGGGAGGGAGGGGAGGGTGGGTGATGGGTATTGAGGAAGGCACCTGTTGGGATGAGCACTGGGTGTTGTATGGAAACCAATTTGACAATAAATTTCATATTTAAAAAAAATAAAAAATAAAAAAATAAAAAAACAGATTATATCATAATTCTAATCATTATAGAACTATTTGGTTTACAGGTTTCATAACAGCCACCAAGATTTCTTTTAAGAACTATATGTAATAATTGATTATTCCATTTTGTGAGCCCATGAGTGAAGAAAACGCCCTTTGGGAATCTTGAGACTTTGTGACAATGTATTTTGAATACACGGAACATGAATATGTAAAAGGAATAATCTAACATCTGATGGTACTAAGAAGTTGTCACTTCTGCTCATTATGTAAATGATGACTTTACAACTCTCACCGCTGATAAGGAAAATGTAAAACAATGTTTTGCATATACTTCAGATTTTGTATAGCGTTACAGAAATTCATCGTATGATATTGATACTTGGCTCTGGCCAGGGCCCAATATTAACTTAACAACCGACCATTAGCCATTTTGCCAAAATAGGTGTTGGGTATGCTTCTAAATGCACAGTGTTGCTCTCTGTGCTTTAAGAATTACCTACTTGTTTTTCTTTCAGTGAACTGAAGGTCAATAACAAAAAATAAACCCATCACAGTCATTTTATCTTTTAAAAGGAAGGCAGCAGGATTATAGACTAACCACAGAAATGAAGGTATGTAAACTGGAGTAGAGGGTCCTGTTAGGGAGGGGCCGAGAGAGCAAATACCGCCTCATTCTAGTGACCGAGTTACCGTATTCTCACCTAGACAGTCCAGAGAAATCTGCTTCTTCTTCTTCACATCTTTCGTCTAGTTCTTTCAAAGCCAAGGTGACATCTTCTTCACAGATGGACTCAGGGTAGCTCTCAGGAGCCAGGGGCTCTGGCATGTCTGTGTCTTCCAAGTTGAGAATCCCTTGACACACGAGAGAATCCTGCTGTTCTTGAATTATATATGACCCTTCATCTTCAAAGCTTGTCAGAACTTGTTCCTCCTTTAACACTGAACCTGTATCCTGTAAAAACAATCGCATTTTTTAATGAAGTTTAAAAACATTTTAAAAAAGCTTTTATCAACACAGAATAAATGACTATTGCCATCAATATACACTTTTTTTTTTTTATGAAGTAGTATTCTGTTTGCACAGGTTAATTTTTGTGGAGTTTCTGGGCTCAGATCACATAAAACAGTTTAAAAAAAATTGTCCCAGGCTTAAAAAAATGTTGAAATTAAGTATCACCTATTGCCACACAGAAACATCAAGGAGATCACTTTTCTCGTAACAGGATTTAGGTGTTTACTTAGAAATATATTCTGTGGTAACATAACTTCTCATACAGATTCTCATTCTACATATGGTTACTATACATTCTCACTTATTTGAAATGTAATTTCTTTCACCCAGTGAATTCTGGACAGAAGGTGGGGGGAGCAGGGAGATAATTCAGAATGGTTTACCCACTGGTCCCGTGGGGCTGTCCATGAAGCAGGAACAGGTACTGATCAGTCAGGAGGATGCTGAACTCAAACAAGTGCATCCTTACTGGTTTCTAAACGAGCTGAGTATTTGTGATGGAAGAGTTACTTTCAGGTAATAGGAGTACCCTTCATCACAGAGTTAGAATTCAGCAAACCCTGGGAAATTTTAGACTGCCGTACTTTGCAAGTTGGATGAATTACAAGCGCATTCACCAAAAAGAATGCCTGCCCTCGCCTAACTCTAGGCAAATGATGATACACTCCTATGTTAGGCACTAGTGGTTTTCCCTTCCTACTCGCTGCAACATGACTGAAACAATGTTGCCACATGCCCTGCACCCACTGGAAGCCCAACACACACTGGCTAAATAAATGAACCACCACTCCTGAAAAAGAAAGATACTTCCAAAGCGTATGTGTACCATGAGGGTGTATCGACACAAATTTTAAGGTGCACAGATGTTAGTTTAATCTGTGCGAAAATAAGCACTGATGGTCTCCGTCGTAGGAATAAAGATCAGTTCCTTGCCGTGCTTGGTCCTAAGTTACTACTTAGTTGTGCAGCAGAGTCACTCTTCTTCATGGGTCAAAGAATTTTTCCTCCAAAATATGAAAAGCAAGTGAAAGAGCCCCTGACCTGAGACTAGTATGGGCCTCAGTTTATACATCTGTAAAATTCATCTGTAACATAAAACAAATGAAGGTTTTTGACCAGATTCTGGGCTGGGTGCTCTGGGATAAATTAATAGCTATCTACAATTAATTTACAATCTAACGGGGTTAGGCTAATATGCAAATAACGGTAATATAGCGTATATTAAGTGTAAGGTAAATATTATGTGCACTGTACAAAGGACTGCTGTTACTCAAAGAAGGGAAAGGTCACATCTGCTTGAGGTAATGGAGACTAGTCTCTTTGGAGAAAACAACATATGATGGGCTTTTACAAAGATGGGTTAGTAATAGTGTCATGGACTGAATGTTTTTATCCCCTCAAAATTCATATGTTGAAACACCAACCCCCAATGTGATGGTATTAGGAGATGAGGCCTTTGGGTAGTGGAGGGGCCTCATGAATGGGATGAGTGCCTTTACAAGAAGAGGCCAGGGATCTAGCTAGTTCTTCTTTTTTTTTTTTTTTAACCATGTGAGGACACAGCAGGAAGAGCTACCAGGAAGAGAGGCCTCACCACACAGTGAACCAGCTGGCACCTTGATCTTGGACTCCCTGGCCTCTGGAAGGGAGAAGCAGATTTCTTCAGATGCCCAGCTTCTGACATTTTGTTATAGGAGCCCAAGCTGACCAAGACAGCATTTCAGGGAAAAGGACATAGACGATAGGAAAGAAATGTGGCACAGAAATGTGGCAGGAAAACACAAAACATGTTGAAGGGAAAACTGGCCTGGTGTTATTAAGCAGAGAAGGCAGCAAACTCTGAGTCTGCACAGAATAGCACTTTTTAAATAATACAGTACAATCATTCCTTAATCATTCCAAAAGCTTATATTCAATACGCTCTGTCTGCCTCTGAAGTTCTTAAAAAAGATTTGGCCTGGGTGGCTCAGTCAGTTAAGCCTCCGACTTCAGTTCAGGTCATCATCTCACAGTTTCTGAGTTCGAGCCCCACGCCGGGCTCTGGGCTGACAGCTCAGAGCCTGGAGCCTGCTTCGGATTCTGTGTCTCCCTTTCTCTCTGCTCTTCCCCCACTCGTGCTCAGTCTCTCTCTCTCTCAAAAATAAATAAACATTAAAAAAATAATAATAAAAAACAAAAAAAAGATTGGCCATTCAAGTGGCAAGCATTAGTTATTTGGAAAGATAATTTATGTGACAGTGTTAGAGGCATTTCTATACCTAGAATTTTATTAGCATTTACTTTTCCTTCTACATCAACTGGAATATACCATGTTGAGATGACCCACCACACTTCTTAGTTTAATGCCCTCACTTTTCATTACTTTATACCTATATTTGGTTGTCATTTGTTATTGAATAACAATTACAAAATAGACGTTTTACCTGTAATTATTAACATATACTACATGCTGAAATTTTCTAATAGCACTTAGATTTCATGAAGAGAGTGCTTTTGGGCTAATGGAATGGATTCCACTGTTATATGTACATTGTGAGACTCAAATTTTCTTGAGCTTTATCTTATTACACAATGATGTGTGTGTGTACACACACCACACACACAATTACATTCAAAGATTCATTTCCTGGGGCGCCTGGGTGGCTCAGTTGGTTAAGCATGTGACTTTGGCTAAGGTCATGGTCTTGCCGTTTGTGAGTTCGAGCCCCGCGTCGGGCTCTGGGCTGACGGCTCAGAGCCCGGAGCCTGCTTCACATTCTGTGTCTCCCTCTCTTTCTGCCCCTTCCCTGCTCATGCTGTGTCTCTCTCTGTCTCAAAAATAAATAAAACATTAAAATAAAAAATCAGAGATTCATTTCCTGTAAGGAGTAATCTCTGTCATCCATGAACTGGTATGTAAACTATTACAAATACTAGAAGAAATTCCTCTGTGAAGGTTTCTCTAATAAATACAAGTGAAGAAAGTAATCCCTTAACAGCTCAGAGTGTAATTTGTACACATTCCAGAGAAGAAAGGAGCAAACTGAGCTCTGAAAGTTTGTCATGACATGAAACACATCAGCCTGTTCTGTTTTATCTTCCTGATGTTAACATCATTGAAGGGGAAAAAACCCTCAAACAACTCTAGGATTGGATTCTCCCTTTAATTCAGAAAGTATTTTACCTATTCAAATTAACTCCTCATCTGGAGAAGTTAACAGAATTATGGTTTTACTTCATTATCTTGGTGTTTTCATGCCTTTTTAAAAAGGGCAATTTGAGGTCATTTGACACTCCCTGGCATACGAGGGAAAAACAGACTAGGCTAGCATACCTAACAGAAACAAACTCGTACTATTCTCCTTGGACAGCCATTCTTTGGTGATAATTGTAAAGTTAACAGAACTGTTTCCAAATGAAATCCTATGGCTTATGAATGTCTACTTCATCCTTATTCACTTGTGTCAAAGCTTACAGTGAAAATGAAACCCACGACTGGAAAAGGAAATAAACCTAGTACAGTGAAGTGTTTTTCCTTTAGGAAAAAAAAAGTATCATCAGGAACTTTACAGTGTCTTGGAAACAAGCCATCAAATATAGTTGGATGAGTGACCGTCCCACCTGAAATAACAGTTTCCAATATATATATGGAAATATATGTGAATTTTCAGTTTATCTCCAATAAATATAAATATGACATGAATTTCTATCAGTAGTTTACTATGATTATAGCTATTTTAATAACCCAAAATAAAAGACTTCCCATTTGTCAAGTAAACAGAATTATGACACACAACCCTTAACCTCACTGCTTTTGTTAGGAAGGTATTTCTAGTACTGGGCTGTTTTCCGTGGTTTCTAATGAGACCTTTTCACATGCTATGATCCAAACCAGACACAGTCGATAGGTTATTAACAAGGAATTACGGCTCACTTAACAAGCCTCCCAGCAACGGAAAAGGAATACAGGCTACTTAAGGTGCATCTCTAAATCGGTCCAGTCTCTCCTGGAAACATTTGTAAGTTTCATGCACTCTTTCAGGCCCCCCCTTATCTCATCTAAGGTTCTTCTGGTTTATCTCCTCTCGGCCTCCTCCCACCCACCCTCCACACTTCTCACAGAGACCTCACCAGAACACAAACCAGACTGGATGGACCCTCTCCTGATGACAGGTGCCTAGACTGCAAGCTTCATGTGGCAAGTACCAGAATCTACTTTCCGTATTCCACACCAAAGAAGAGATTTTAAAACGCAGACTCAATCAGATCATGTCCCTCTTCTGCTCAAATGCTCCGACGGCTACCTGCTCTGTGGCTGCAGGATCTGCCCACCCCTCTCCTCGTCCGTCCTCCCGGCTCCTGTTCACTGCGATCCAGCCCCACAGGCCAGCTTGCTCTTCACACACACCGTGGCCTTTTTAACGGCTGCTCCCTCAGCCTGGGACTTCCTCCCTCCACATCTCCTTGTCACTGAGGCTTCACTTCAAGTGCCGCCTTTTCTCCCTCACCGATTCCACATTTCTGTTAGATTTTCTTAGTACAGCTAAGAGGGTGATGAGTTTCTGATGTATTTATTCTGTCTTACCTGCTTATCATATCTTTTACTACAAGTAAGCTCCATAAAACCAGGAGGCTTTTCCACATGGCACCACATGCCCAGGGCCTAGAATAGTGACCAGCATGCAGTAGGGGCTCCATGGGTATCGGTGAAATCACCGAATGCTTGCATGACCTGTATTCTCGTTTAGGCATCTGGTACAGTGCTTGTCATGTAACAGGTATCTCTTCAATGACAATTCATGACTCGTGATCATTTTGAGATAAAGTCTACGTCTTCAATATGGCATGTAGGACCCTTCTCGTCTTAGACCCTACCCATCTCTTCTCCTCCTCCCATTTTATTCTTCAGAAGTACTCAATGTCCTGCGGTTACCTGAACATGCCATATTATTTCGCGCTGCCCTGTCCTTCCACATGGTGTCCCTCTGCCTGCGATGTCCCCATTGCCGGGACTGCCCTTTACCACCATCTCCCTGGTATACAGACGATCAGTCTCTCCTGAGTTTTCACAAAGCCCCGAACATGCTGTTATTATGTTTCTTGTACTGGAATGGAATGCTTTTTTTTTCCTTTTCTTTTTTACACCTTCTCTATCTCTCTCAATTGACAATTCCCTCTCTGAGAGTGAGGGTCACCATGCCTTATTCATCTTTCTAGCATCTAATTCAATGCGTGGCATCTAAGAGAATCTCAATATTTGTTGAATTATCTAAACTTAAGCCATACTAGGCATACACTTACAATGCCAAAAAGAGGCGCCTGGGTGGCTCAGTTGGTTAAGCATCCGACTTCAGCTCAGGTCGTGATCTCATGGTTCGTGGGTTCAAGCCCCACATCCAGCTCGGTGCTGACCGCTCAGAGCCTGGAGCCTGCTTTGGATTCTGTGTCTCCCTCTCTCTCTTTCCCTCCCCTGCTCACGCTCTGTCTCTCTCTCTCTCTCTCTCTCTCAAAAATACACAAACATTTAAAAAAAATATTTTAAATGCCAAAATGCCTTCATTTCAGACTATGTTTACTGTTAAAAATATAAAATACACTATAAGCTTAATAAGAACATGAGAATTCAACTAACTAAAATAATGAGATCTAGTAATTACATTAATTTGGTTAATACTGAAAAAAATGTAGTATTTCCCTAATACTTACCAAAGCATAAAAGCACATATGACAGAACTATAGCAATTATAGTTAAAAAAAAAAAAAAAAAAAAGAAAGAAAAAGAAAAAAGAGTATAATAATCTTAAGGGAAAAAAGCCACCAAGAAAACAAATACTTACTTATTTTTGGTCAGTCATTATCTTGGGATCTGGCTTACTTCTCACAGGCCTTTCCAAAAATCGTAATACTAGTAGTTCCAACGTCTTTTTTAAAAAGGTTTCATTTAACCAACTGCTAACACAGCTGGCCTGAGGTCTGAATCCCAATCATAGCACCAATCACATAAACCCAAACACAAAGCAAAAAGAGAAGAAAAAATAAAAGCCGTCCTTCCAAGAAGATACAGCACCAGAGAAGATGCTCACCACCCCAGAGAAGCATCTGTCCATTGACATTGACCTCAATCACACTCTGCAGCACAAAATGCTCATTAAAAACACTCAAGATTATTTATAACCTGTGGGTCATTTCCTTAATCGGCCAACTTTTTTTTTTTTTTTTAAATCATCAGATTTGACTATTTCATTTAAAACAACCCAACAGGTTAGAAATACTGGAAACAAATCAAATAATTAGTGTATCAGATGAAAACTCTTTTGAAAGAAAAGCAAGGGATGTAACAGAGTGCTAAAAGGAGCCCAGATTGGCCAGGCACCAGCCCCCATTTCTCCCCACCTCAGGCAGCTGGCTGTTAGCATTATCTAGAGAAGCCTCCAAACTTGGGGTCTCATCTCTGATTTGAAGCACTTCTTCTGTTGAGACGCTGCCAGTGGAATCTTGAGACTGAACAAGTAGATCGGGATGGTCTGGCAGTGTTTCGTCTGCAGTAGAATCACTGTTTAACTGCAAGGAGAAACAGGAAAATAAGGAAGTCATCCGTGAGCCAGTGATGGTCACAAAAGCCACACCGCCTCTGTATCTTATTTTGGGGGCTTAGTTAGAAAGAGCCTGACTTCCTAAAATTACCTCCCCCCCCCCCCCCACTCTGTGACAGAATCGATGCTGTTAATATGAGCGGCTAACCCAGCAGCATCCATTCATGCAGGTTAAGCTTCGCTAAACAAAAACTACCAAAGTGGAAGACCTCCGCATAACTACGTTCATCGTGAACCCAAATTCACTTTTTATGGTAATATGTTGTGTTTTCAGCCGGTGTGAACATTTGTGAGGACGGGGGCTCTCTCCCTCCTTGTGGCTCCAGGGCCCGGCAGGCAGTGCTTTCGCAAGAAGCAGCGTTAACCGGGGGGCAGGCACGTAAGTCTGAATAGGCTGTTCACTTCTCTAAGCCAAAATATGACAAAACTTCAGTCAGCCAAGAAGAATTAGGACAATAAAGTTGTTGTAATGGCAGTCTGTCATTAGTGGGTTTATATTCTTGGAAAAGAATCAGAAAAAAAGGGAATACTAGAGTTTTTCCTTTTAATAAGCAGGGTTATAAATTCTTCACAGTCAGTAACATAAATCATCAAGTTTCTGATTCAGAGTAGGTAAAGGCAAAAACCATCATTCCCCCTGTGAAGAGGAAGCAACTTTGAATTCGTTTTTTTTATTTTGTTACCACTAGGACTAGGGTTGGCCTTATAAGGAGATAGTTCTTTTCTTTTTTTCTCTTTCTTCTTTTTTTTTTTTTAGTTTTCATTTTTATTTAAATTCTACTTAGTTAACATGTAGTGCTATATTGGTTTCAGGAGCAGAATCTAGTGGTTCATCACTTCCATACAATACCCAGTGCTCATCCCAACAAGTGTCCTCCTTAATGCCCATCACCCATCTAGCCCCAATCCGTCTACCACCTCCCCTCCAGCAACCTTCAGTTTGTTTTCTGTTCTTAAGAGTCTCTTGTCATTTGTTTTCCCTCTCTTTTCCCTTCCCCTCTGTTCATGTTTTATTTCTTAAATTTTACACATTAGTGAAATCATATGGTATCTGTCTTTCTCTGACTTATTCACTTAGCATTAATAAACTATATAAATGGCAAGATTTCATTCTTTTTGGTGGCTGAGTAATATTTCATTGTATATATATACCACATCTTCTTTATCCATTCATCAGTCGGTGGACATTTGGACTCTTTCCATAATGTGGCTATTGTTGATAGTGCTGCTATAAACACTGGGGTGCATGTGCCCCTTCGAATCTGTCTTTTTGTATCCTGTGGGTAAATACCTAGTAGTGCAGTTGCTGGGTCATAGGGTGGTTCTATTTTTAACTTTTTGAGGAGCCTCCATGCTGTTCTCCAGAGCAGCTGCACCAGTTTGCATTCCCACCAACGGTGTTAAGAGGGTTTCCCCTTTCTCTGCATCCTCACCAACATCTGTGGTTTACTGTGTTGTTAATTTTAGCCACACTGACAGGTGTGAGGGGCTATCTCATTGTGGTTTCGATTTGTATTTCCCTGGCGATGAGTGATGTTGAGCATCTTTTCATGTGTCTGTTAGCCATCTGGATGTCTTCTTTGGAAAAATGTCTATTCCTGTCTTCTCCCATTTCTTAACTGAATTATTTATTTTTTGGGTGTTGAGTGTGGTAAGTTCTTTATAGATTTTGGATACTAATCCCTTATCAGATATTTACAAGTATCTTCTCCCATTCTGTCGGTTGCCTTTTAGTTTTGTTGACTGTTTCCTTCACTGTAAAGAAGCTTTTTATTTTGATGAGGTCCCAGTAGTCCAGTTTTGCTTTTGTCTCCTTGCTCTGGAGACGTGCTGAGTAAGAAGTTGTTCCGGCCGAGTTCAGAGGGGTTGGTGCCTGTGTTCTCCTCTAGGATTTTGAGGAGACAGGCAGTTCTATCCCATGGCTCTCACGGGAGCAAACCTCTGTTAAGCATTTATTGTAGGCTGGGTGGCCTTCCTCCTCACAAAATTCCCATGAGGCAGACACTATCCAGAGTCCAGTTTTAAAGGGGAAGTTAGGTAGGTTGACCATAGTTACACAGAAGGTTGGCGGCACAATGCCACGGTCTGGCTCCACGGAGGGCTGGTGCCTCCTTCAGTCACTGTTGCCAGTAACTCGATTAAATGAAAATAGTCCCAAGGAGGACGAAGCGTTAGGTGGCATGGATGTGGAGGCAGACGGCTTGGCTCCAGCCTACTTAACTAGTAGCTATGTGTCCTGGGACAAGTGGCTCGTCCTGCAGAATTGCGATAACCGTACTTACTTCATGTGGTTGGGGGGCGGGGTGTTCTGCAGACTAATAGATGCCAAACACCCTTCATAGAGGCTGGGGCATGACAAGCATCCAGTGAGTGGTAACAGTTGCTGTTATTATCATCAGTTGCTGTTCATCATTTAACACTTACATGAGGGTTGACTGAAAGACATCGTGGGACAACAATGAGATGCCCAAATTGGAGAGGTGACCGGAAGCCACGTGCAAACTGGCAACTTCCCATTTTGTTTACAGCCAGAGCAGCCCCTGCCACTCAACACTGCGGCCAGCGCTCCACCAGCCGACTGAACGTGGAGCAAACAGGGGCAAAAGAGAGGGCATGGCTGGGCTCAGTGTGAAAAGGGTATCCCTTGAGAGCTAGGTCAGTGCAGCCTGCTGGCAACACTGATTCCTATCTATGTGCCCCGCGGGGGGCCTTCCATACCTCCTTTCCTCCTGCCATCCCTTTCACTCCCACATTTCTGAGCAGGCAGACTAGCCTTGCGGGCTTCCTTTTCTCATGTTTCACTCACTCTTTAATCTCTGCCATGTAGCCTCTGGGCCACAAGTCGGAACCCCCACATATAACTGACCGGATCTCGAAAGGCACAAAGCTGTGCTCGATCTTTCCACGCCAACCAGCGAAGAAAAGTGGGTGGCGGATAAAGCAGTGTTGGTGTCCACACGGATACCAAAACTACGCGTCACTCAAGATGAGGACCTCTAGAAGTGTCCAGAGCGACTCGCCATCACTAGGAGAGAAGGTAACACTGTCTCAGCTGCTGAAGGGTGTGCGGCATAAACGTAAATGTTGAGTAATGTCATGAACAGCACGCTCCGTTAGCAATGCAACTCTGTATTTTCATTTCGGTGTGTGCGTTTTACCCAAAGTGAAATGAAAATCGGAAAATCCAGAGACAGTAATGACTAAGGTGGAAGTTAAGAGGAGAGTGAGACCAACTGTCGCTGTATGAGAAGGTAAGTGTGTACCATCTGCGTGCGGGACAGTATCTGGCTTGCTGTGAGAGCTGCTTCCTCTTCCGAGGACTCGTCCGTGTCTTCCTGGTTGGTCAGGTTCAGGCTGGGGGTGCTGCTGGAGCACTGGTACTCTTGGAGGGAGGGAGTGTCCCCTTTGTCAATACTGTCCAGTGAGCGCCTGCGGACTCCCCAGTTGAAATTGTCCATACTTTCACCCTGGAAAAGAAAGACATGATCTCTAAGGCCTCAGATACATGTGTATAAATACAGTAAACACAACACACCAGGAAAACATGTACTGAGATGAAAAATACTCAATGCATCATCATAAGCAGAGTTTCAATCAGCCCTTCAATTTCTCGAAACTTTTAAAACATCGTTAAATATTCATATTTAAAGAGATCACAATATTTGGTTGAGCCTGTTTTAACTAAATAATTTTCTTGACCTCCTATATTGTATGACTGGGGACCGACTAAACCTACTGTCTAGGCCATTTCTATTGTAATGCCCAAACACAAATGAGACCACGAAGAAGACGAATACATCACAGACAACGATACATAAACAATCCACAACACCAGGCTGCAACTTACCTGCAGTTCCTGGTTAGCAAAAAGGAAAACACACAGAATTAGAAAGAACGAAGACAAACATTTAAATATACGCTACACTTTTGGGGGAAAACTCTTTGTGATTTCTCAAACCCAAAGACTGATTCAAGCTCTGGATTAAGCTCTGAGTAGAAAGCCAACATGTGATTCAAATTACTTTTTTATGCAAACTATATTATGAAGAAGTCAGAGACAGACACTGAAAACAACATTTCTGTGATACACTTTGCAAACACGAACTTTCAGAAAATCTTCAAGATTTACATAGATTTAATACTTGATACAATGCAAAACTGACTTAAAGTACCCACATTCAGTTGACAACATACAGGGTCACAATTATTTTCGTCTAGAGAATGTTTCTGGCTAAACCCAGTGGCCATTTTTTACTATAAAATAGTCTAAAATCAAGATCAAAGCCATCAAAACATAACTTTTGACAAGTTCAAAAGGTCAAGAGGAAATAGGGCAGATTTCAATTTCACCCCACTTATGGATTTATAGAAGTTATGTTTCTGTTATTCTAAGCTGATCCTCCTTTTGCAAGGATATAATTCTTACACTCGCTCTTAAGCCCTGATATGACAAATGACAATGAGTTGTTGGCCAGCAATATAGGATTTATTTGTGTTCCTTTACTCAAGAGGCACTGGCTAGGATAGAGGTTTTCAAATCCTTTTTTTTTTTTTTTTTAAATAAAGCAAAGCAATACTTATTTCGAATGAAATTTAAAATGGAAGTCAACCGTGCAAAGCTGATGAACTAAACCCAAGCTGCTCTGGCTCCAAAAGGTAACAAGGAGCTCTTTGCCTGCACTCTGGGTACAGCCTTGAAGTCTTAGAAACCCTGCAGGTCAAAGTTCGAAAAGCCACCTTCCTACCAGATATTTCAGTTATTATTATGTAGCACAGTACATAATAATGGCAACAGCCCTAAATATTTGTTTGGTGAATGAATGACTACACACGGGGAGCTTCCAAGGTTGGCAGGTATTTGGGGGGTATTTTAGAAGTTTAATTAACAGTTTCATTTGTTTTGTAGCAAAGTATTTCCTACTACCATGTTTTAAGCAAGACTATATTTAGGTTTTAAAGAATCTCTACTATTTGAATTGTCTAATGATGAGGCATACATGAACACCACCCACCCAAATCACTATGACTTGAATTAAAGACAAAACTACATTAAGCGTCTTTAATTCAATTTGCCAAAGTTCTGTTCAAAATCCATGTTAATTAGTACCTATGTATTAGGGTGTGGGATAAACTTGGAAGCATTTACAGAGGTCTTAAAAAAAAAAGAAGATAAAAAAGCAAACAAAATAAGTAACTTTACCATTGCAAACATGTCAAGATCCTGCCTGCCTTCACAAATTTTAAACTCTCAATTGAAAACAAATAACTGCATTAGAGTTTAGGAGCTGCTCATGCCCTTGTGGTCGGGCAGCAAGGCTCTTCAATCCATCAGACTTTCTTGTCTGATTATTCAAGTCAGTCCTACTTCTTACAACGTGTTTTTGAAACTGGGATGTGAAATCAATTTTAGAGGATGGTGATCTGCCACTTTGGAAAAAAAAATGAAAGAGAATAGGAAATATCAGCGTGCATAACAGCATAGGGTGAGGCTGCATATTCTTTTTATTTTTTTTCAAGTAACCTCTACACCCAGTGTGGGGCCTGAACTCACAACCCCAAGATCATGAGTCACACGCTCCACTGACTGAGCCAGCAAGGTGCCACAAGGCTGCGTATTCTTGAAACTTTCATTTTAAAGGTATGTGTATCTACTTGGATGTGATATAAAATGTATTAAGTATGGATCACAGTAAAAACAAAAACAAAAAAAGTTTAAAAGCCACTGCCCTATGAGGCTGAATAATACTTGCTTGGGGGCTCCTGTGAACCTATCCATGTGTCTTTGGGAACATGTTCATGCCGAGTACAAAGGCAATTGGTTTGACCCTGAGCCACCATGGTTGTACCCTTCTATATGCAAAGGAGGATGAAGCATGTAGGAGGACCTCCTTAAACTGGTCTCCTGTCCACAACTAATGATGTGACACAGCGCAGGCCATTACATTTCATCCCTCCTCACCTATTAGAGCCAAAGGAAACATCCCTTCAAGAGGGTTAATCAATGCATTTGAGTTATGTGAGCGACTTTAAATTCTTTGGAGAAAGATGTGTCAATGACATGGGATGGATACCGGATGACAAGGCATTTTGGGCTTCTCAAATATAGGTATTTGTATACATTTTAGAATGAACACTTTTGAAACTTATGTGACAAACGTTTTAGGTTTAGGAGTTGCAAGTTTAGGGGGATGAGCTACAGGAATAGGTCCCGAAGAGCCTCACAATGTCAGGGCAATCCTGTTCTCTTTGCCACAATGACTATTTCAGAAATTGGCAAATGATCCAGCTTGACCCACTCATGTAACAGGAAGTGTGCTGAGGACGTTTAGGAGAGCAACTTCTTCACTGTTACAAAAGTGACCTTCATTTGCTTTGAACACTGCTGGATGTGGACATAACCATGTGACAGAGACTTGCAGAGAAGGGCGGAGCCTAGCCAACTGCAGAGAAATGATCAGAGACCTCCCTGAGCCACATCTAAATAAGCTATAACCCTCTGGACTACCTCAGTTTTGTAAGCTCGTAAATCCGCCTTTTGAGTCTGATTTTTCATTTCGAAATCATCCAAACTGACACATACCTATCTATTTAATCTAGACTGAATCAACTTAGAGGATAGAGCCCCTTGGTGCTACGTGAAAGGAGTCATTTGAGGGGGCTGGCTACAATACGAAGAAGAAAACAGTGAGGATGTCGCAGGTAGAATCTCGGTCATTTGACACAGTAGAGAGTTCTGGAAAGTCAAAGCCCTCGAAATCATGTGAGTTCATTTAATTTAACTTAGTGTTAAGTGTTTGTACTTATACTTTAAAATAGTGTTAGATAAATTTTAATATAATTTTTTACCATTTTGCTGCATATTAATTTGTCTGTCTCATTTGAAACATAAGCATATCCTAAATTAAAGACATAACTTTGGAAGAAACCCATTTTTCACTTTTTATTTCTTGGGGCAAAGAGTAAGAATTAGACGTTCCTCTTCTGTTTCACACTACTTCTGCTAACTGACCAACCGTACTAGTCACCTTTACTTCCCAATTTAGATTTTTACCTTTAAAAACATTTTTGTTTAATTCGTTTGTTGTTTTAAGTTTTTATTTAATTTCTAGTTAGTTAACATATAGTGTAGTATTAGCTTCAGGAGTAGAATTTAGTGATTAGTCACCTATGTGTAACACCCAGTGCTTATCACAAGTGCCCTCCTTAATGCCCATCACCCATCTAGCCCGATTTTACCTTCTTGACCTCACACTGACCTTAATAAGGAAAGATGCTATGGTCAAACATTTAATTCTCATATACTTGCAACTGTAAGCTATAAATATACGGACTGCCCACATCCTTACCTCTGCATCTTCCAATTCAACATCTAAAAAGTCAAAATCCTTAAAAACGCCAAATTGTTGTTCACTGCTGTTGTCTTCCACGGCCACTTCTTCCTCTTGAATCATGTCTTCTGTTGCAGAAATTAGGCTGGTCTGTTGGTCACCAACTTCCAAATCCTCATTAGAAGAAAATACAACCTAAGGCCCAGCCAAAAAAAAAAAAAAAAAAAAAAAAAAAAGGCCACCCGTCAGCATTGTCACTCTGCTCATGAGACACTGGTGTCCGAAGAGCCACCGCAGGCTTCATCTGTCAAAGAATTCAGAGCTTCAATCTGGTTTTCATGCTAAAGTCGAACTGGTTGAATACTTAATTAATGTAACTTCCAAGTACCATGGAGACCATATCTTTTTCATTCTTAGTTAATGCCATGAAATAAGGGAAGTTAGAAAAGGCAAGCAAGGAGACAGAATAATTTCCATTTTTTTTAATGGAGTAGTAACAGGATTTTTACAGCCTTTATGCATGCAATCATGATTACTCACGGATGGATTCTTTGGAAGGCCAGATTCTGGACCACAGAGAGAAAGCACATTCATTAGCTTTTCTCTTGTTCTTCGCTAAGGGGGAAAAAAAATGCAAATGTTAGGATTACTGATAAGTAAGACAAATTCTCAAGCTGTCATACATACAACAAAATTGATTCTTCTGTAGATGTTCGGTTCTGATTTTTTTTTTTTTTTAATGTACCTGTGATAACTGTGGCCTTTTCCAGCTAACAGGAACCAAGGCATTAGAATTAGAACCAGAAGAAGTAGAAGAAGTACTCCTAGTAACTGCAATAACTTTGGGTTTCCCATTTCTTCCAGCTGCACTATGCTGATCGCCATACTTATTTCCAATGATTGGTGTCTGCAGAGAAACAAAAAGGACAGTGTTCGACTGGGATATTTCACCATAAAGGGGTTAGTAGTGGATCTGTAAGGACTTTTTTTTTTCTTTTTACAAACAACCAAAAAAAAAAAAAAAAAAAAAAAAGCAAAGGAAGATAACAGCATAAAGTAGATGTTACAAAAATCAAATGGAATGATGTCTTTTAAAAAATTAATTTATTTTTTAAAGTTTGTTTGTTTATTTAAGTTATCTCTATACCCAGTGTGGGGCTTGAACTCACGGCCCCAAAATCAAGAGTTGCCTGCTTTGGGCGCCTGGGTGGCTCAGGTGGTTAAGCATCCGACTTCGGCTCAGGTCATGATGTCACAGTTTGTGAGTCTGAGCCCTGCATTGGGCTCTGTGCTGACTGCTCAGAGCTTAGAGCCTGCTTCAGATTCTGTGTCTCCCTCTCTCGCTGCCCCTCCTCTGCTCACACTGTCTCTCTCAAAAATAAATAAACATAAAAAAAAAATTAAAGAGTTGCATACTTCCACTGAGCCAGTCAGGCACCACATGATGTCTTTTTTTTTTTTTTTTAATCAGGAGACTTCACTTCACTGAAAATGACTCCCTGAGAAGATGAGACAATCAGACAGCTCATTCCTATTTTATTATTATCTTCTTAAGTTTATTTATTTATTTTTGAAGTTTTACTTATCTATTTAGAGAGAGAAAGCACAGGCAGGGAGGAGCAGAGAGGGGAGACAGAATCCTAAGCAGGCTCAGCACCAACAGCACAGAACCCAACGCGGGACTTGAACTCACGAACTGAGAAATCATGACCTGAGCTGAGATCAAGAGTCGGACGCCTAACTGACTGCACCACCCAGGTGATTCTTAAGTTTATCTCTTTAGAGAGACAGCATGAGTGGGGTAGGGGCAGAGAGAGAAGGAGGGAGAATTCCAAGTAGGCCGCATGCTGTCAGCACAGAGACTGATGCGGGGCTTGAACTCATGAACTGTGAGATCATGGCCTGAGCCAAGATCAAGAGTCAGATATTTAACCAACTGAACCGCCCAGGCGCCCCTACTTACTCCTATTTTAAATAGGGATCTGCTTTCTTTAAAAAAAAAAAAACACCATCTTCATGCCCCTCTTCAGGAAAGTAGCAACTTGGAATAAAATCTGGCACACCTTAGGTTGCTGGGTAAGAGGGGATGTTTGTTTCCTTTGCCTTCCTGTGGCTGCCTAGCACATACATTTCAGTCTCTTCTGAATAGACTGTGTGCTCTTCTCATTGCCATGCTGAAGTTGTCCTCTCCCCTGACCTAGGCCAGAGGCACTGATGTGCGATAGGTTTCTTTAGTCATCAACTGTGACCTTCCCACCAGCAGGGAAAACTACATCCACGGACTCGGTCGTGGTGAATGATTTGGCCATAAGAGTGTGGCTGTCAACATGGTGACAAAAGAGGACTCTTCGAGACACTGAGACCTTCTACAACACCTCCATTGAGGAGATGCCCCTCAGTGTTGCTGACCTTATCTGAGGGGCTGTCCTGCGACCTAACCCTACCCGAGGTTCAGTCCTTAGGGGGCTGAAGAGCAGCAGGAACGGGGAGGGAAGGGAGCCTAAGGATGGACTTCTCATTTTTCCCCCTTTGACTAAACGTCACTTTTTGAAGCAAAAAAAAAAACCAGAAACAAAACCAAAAATCCACCACCTTCATATCCCCCACCATGATTATGAAATATATCCTCTTTGAAAGCTCAGAAAATATTAAAGTGATTTAAAACAAAAAACAAAAAACCACCTGTCATCTTACCACTCAGATTTAATCTATTACCATTTTGGTGTTTTTTCAATGCATACTGTTCTATGTGCTTTTGCAAATATTCAAGCTGGGTAACAACTCCAAAGAGGAAGGGATCCATGTAGCTTCTCCCTACAAATCTGATGTGTAACATTTCCAAGTTTGTTTCGGTAAAAATTCTATGCTCATCCACAATTCATCTGTATTTATTCTGGCTTTGTGAAGCATCTTGAATTTACATCTGAAAATCATATTCAAGCTCATTTGCATGTCACACGGTTCCTTTATGACGTGGTTCCTGCTGCTCTCCCTAACCTCGACGTCTATCACACCCACCCTCACTTTACACTCCAGCAAACCTGAACTTGCTATTGTGTTCCAAACACACCTTGCCTTTAGGGACCTGTGTTTTGGCACATGCTGCCCCCCCCCCCACCCCCGCCTTTGAATGGAATATTCACCAACCAAACCCATGGTCATCTTTTAATGGGGACTCCAGACCTCCAAGGAGGCCTTCTCTGACGCCACACATCTGGGTAATTATACTTGGACATTTGCCATGTGTTGGTGATTTGTTTACGTGGCTGTCTTCCCTAGTGCACGTGAGTCCCCTAGACCTTGTGCGATTCATCTCTGCTCCTCTACTCCAATGCCTATACACAGCAGGTACTTAGTAATCTTTGAAGCAACAAATTGAAATTAAGTATATCAAGTGTTTTTGAGAATTCTTATCACTGCTTTGGACAAGATAATTAAGTTACAATTTCTGACTCAGAAGACACAGGAAAGCCCGGTTTCTTTATCAGATTCTTATACTATGTGCTTCAGGACAGAAATTCTGATATTAACTAAAAAATTAGCAACAAACACAGTTTCTATCTAAAAAACACAACCCATAAAGATTTGGATAAATTCTAACACCAAGACTGAACAGCAAAACATTTTTTAAATCTATATGATTCTAATCAATAATATTAAAGAAATTAGGTCTTCCATTTTTATCTTTCTCAACTTCCCTGCAATCGTTGTTCAGTAACTTCCTTCTCGAAAAATTCCTTCTTTGGCTTCTAAAAGACCACTTTAATGGCTCCAAGGCCAGTAAGAATGGGCTCAGGTGCTGGAAAAAAAACAAAACTGGGGGTTTCCACCAAGAGCCAAACATTTTTATGTGAGATTTGTGTTAATATGTGACATAGTCAAGGGCCCAGGTTCCCTTCTGCACTGGTGGACCCTGCCTCTCTCTCCCTTTAAAATACTGGGCTTTTCAGGTCTTAGTTTATTTTAGCCTTATTTTTCCTTTCACAATTTTAACTGCCCACTTATAAAACATTGAAGACCTTACATTGTTACTTCCACCCCAGTTTTCTCCTAAAACATAAACTCTAATTGCCTCCTAGGCAGCTCCACTGGTAGGTTCTTAGTTCAGAGTTAGTATATCCAAGGCTGATCTCCTCACTCTTCCCTTCCTGCCAAGATCTGTTCTCCTTGCCTTCCCCTTCTCTCTCAAAGGTACCAACATTCAGCCAGTTGTCGAAGCAATGTCCTTGATGCCTCTTCCTCACTCAGTACTTCCTCTCCTTCCCATCAAGATGTTTATGACTTCCTTAGTCATTCTGAAAACCATCCCTTCCCTTTTCATTTTCTCTGCAACTGCCTAGAGACATGCCAACATGACCTTTTAATTATTCTAACAGATTCCTTATTGACTTGCCTCCTCTCCACCTGGTCTATTTTTCCATCCTGGTCTATTTTTTCCATCCTGTTGCCAGAGTAAACTTCCCCAAATGCAAATCCTACAATTTCCACTCCAGTTAAAAATCCTTTAAGAGTTCCCACTGCTTCAAGATAAAACCATCCTGTTATGATGCATGCAAGATCCCTAATGATCTTGCCTCTTCCTCTGCCTTCGGCTTCATCTACCATCATACTCTACACTTGCATTCTCTATAGTCTGTGCTCAAGATATGGCACAAATTGGAAATTTCCAGAATACCATGCTTTCTCACACTACGAGGCTTCATTCACACATGCTGCTTTTTCCTGCATTAATCTCCTGTTCCCAAGCTTCCATATATGCTTGCCTAGGGCTACTTTATCTTTCAACACCACATCAGGTTAGAGGTACACGCTGTATCTTCCTACAGTACTTTTAACTTACTTCCAGCTAAAGCACTTATCACAATGTTTATTTACCCATTGACCCAAGAGATTGTATGCTTCCCAAGGACAGGCCTTTTTACCACCCCCACCCCAATTTCAAAGCACCTATCACAACGTCTCCTACTGAGTATGCGCTTAATCGATGCTTGTCGGATGAGTGAGTAAATGAACAAATGAAAATTTCAAACAGAGCACCTTACCTCAGATATATCAAAATGAAAATCTAAGGTCTTCCCAGGCAACTCCTTGGAGACATTATTAAAAATCTTGGTGAAGGATATTTCAGGAGAACCTAGATCTCCTCCATAGGTCTTGGGGATATCGTTGGGCACAACGAGACTTGCAGAGCGAGAGACCACCAGTTTTAATATGTTAAGGGCTTCCTTCCAGTAAGGACTCTGTTTTCAAAAAAATAATGCACATATAAAAAGTATAAATATATATTTAAGAACCAAAATTTAGTGTACACTGTAGACAATGAAAATATTATTTCTGCAACAACTTCTGTAAATCATTCGCTTTTACTTTCAGGTCCTTAGCAGAGGATCTGAGTTACGAAAGTTAAGAAAATTATTATTTCTACTGTCAGATTTTTGAGACATCCTATACGTTACAACGCTACCAATTCAGAATTGGTATTGCATTTCTCCTAATCGGTGCTTCACAAATATTAATTTAATTTAGGAAGTCTAATAGAGTAATCTGGCAGTAGGTTAAACAAAGGGGTTGTATGTACGTGAACTTTCTAGATAAATGAAGTTTATGCTTTCAGACTCTAAACTTTAAATAAGTCTTTTTTGAAGTCTTGGAGGCAAATAATTTTTATTTATTTATTTTTTAACATTTATTTATTTTTTGAGACAGAGAGAGAGAGACAGAGCATGAACAGGGGAGGGGCAGAGAGAGAGGGAGACACAGAATCGGAAGCAGGCTCCAGGCTCTGGGCCATCAGCCCAGAGCCCGACGCGGGGCTCGAACTCACCGACCGCAAGATCGTGACCTGAGCTGAAGTCGGACACTTAACCGACTGAGCCACCCAGGCGCCCCAAGGCAAATAATTTTTAATGCCTACTTACTTTCTTTTTCAGACACAAAAATATTTTAAAAACTAAAAAGAATTTAGATTTTTTTCTCCATGACCCAAGCCCAAATCTGAAGGGTAGGATCGGAATGATTCCTAATTTTGATTAATCATTACATCTAAACTGATGTTCTCAGGAGTTACTGAGTTGTATAGGGTGAGTTTTTTCCCCCTACAATATGGTGGCTATGTTCTTTGAGTTATTTTTCTGCTTTCAGTTTTTGTGTATTTCGACCAACATAATTTAAAATGATTTACATGGCAGATGTACCTGTAAATATTAAAGAATTAATGTTTATCCTGTTAACGGTGATAATGTTAATATGGTTATATTATTTTAAAAGTCCTTATCTTTTAGAGAAACTTAAAAATTATGTATGAATAAAATGGTATGATGTCTGGGATTTGCTTCAACATAATCCGGAGGGGTAATAGGAGTGAAGAGAATAGAAATGAAACAGAATAATGAGTTGATTGCTGAGCTGTGTGATGGGTACAAAAGGAAGCATTCATTACATATTCTAGTTTTATATTTATTTGAAATTTTCTACAGTAAAAAGGTTTTTAAAAAGCTAAAAAAAAGATGTACTTGTAGAGAAGAAAAATCAATTTCTAATAAAGAATTTACAGTATTTTTCTGCCATCTGTTGAAAAGCATACACGTCAAAAAACCTTTTTTTCTGATTTATGGTAACATAATCACATCTCAACCTTGTGCTATACATATTGTTTCACAGCTGACCATTCTGTCAACGACCAAAAGTAAGTGAAAAATCTTTGGCAGAACTGAGTTATCCAATATGTTTAATAACCTCTTGATATGAAGACACCTAAAGCACAAAATATTTAATAAATATAAAAATGTCCACATAGATTGTGACATTTTAAGTACATCTTTTTTTTTTTTTAACGTTTTATTTATTTTTGAGACAGAGAGAGACAGAGCATGAACGGGGGAGGGGCAGAGAGAGAAGGAGACACAGAATCGGAAGCAGGCTCCAGGCTCTGAGCCATCAGCCCAGAGCCCGACGCGGGGCTCGAATGCACGGACCGCGAGATTGTGACCTGAGCCGAAGTCGGCCGCTTAACCGACTGAGCCACCCAGGTGCACCAAGTACATCATTTTTTTAAAGTAGTTTATATTTAACAAAGTTATGACTAGGTAGACATCATCATTTTTTTCTGACAGAAATAATTAGAAGCTCTCGGCATTGCAAAAAGCTAAAACTTTTTCAGAGATGTTTCTATAAAGTATATTGGTAGTTGTGCCTAAAATACAAAAGATTATCAGGAGGAGCTCCATTCTGTGAAATGTTTAATGTCTGAATAAAGCAGATGTCACCTAACCATGATGACCTGTCAGCTAAATATGACTTCGGTTTACACAAGAGTCAAAAATAAATTTGGGTCAACATTTTGAAATTAGGAGATTTTACAGAAAAACCCACATTTCCAGTTTCTCTTTAAAAGTTAGAAGTTCTGGCTGCCCTGCATTCTGTATTCCAACATGGCAGCCAGGAGGGGAAGCTAAGTTGTGCTGTTCCTTTTAGATGGGGAGTGTGCCTTCACTTAGTCAGAAATCTATGCCCTCATATGGTTACTTGCTTGCCCAGTGGACACGTGAGCTTGTGGTTCTGAATATAAAATAATGCATCTGCATTTTTTTAAATTAGTAATTCAATGTGGTGTGTGTCTCTATGGGAGACCCAGCAAACACTTGATGAGTTAACTTCTTATACCTTAAGAAGAAAAGAAAAATGTGCTTTAGAAAAAAATACATACAATTGTTATTTGGTGAAGCCTCTCATTCAGAGAGAAGATAGAGAAAATAAACAGGGTCACCAAAGAATTTTAACGTTATTTGCATTCACTGATCTTCAAGGGAATATAAAAGGAATCTGGATTACTGAACGGAATAATGGAAACCAATAGCATTTTATTACTTTCAGATATGGGCTAAGACAAATTCATCGCTAACCAAGTATTTCCATTTGTAAGTTTTGCTTTCTTGAATGCAAATATAACTGGGGTAGAAACAAAAATCTTAATCTGTTAAGGCTCTTAAAGAGTTTGCTCTCTTTGATAAGTTGTATCCACAACACTGCTCTGCTCAGCAAGACCTTTCTTAACAGATAATTGAAAGGTGAAATTCAGTACAGACCAGACTGACTTACCATCATTTACGTGGTTTAAACCAAGTCTGATTTCCTACTTTCTAAGTATCTGGGCTCCTTCTATCAGACACAGAAAATACCTCTAAAATACAGACTCTACAAAGAGCTCTTCTGTTTCTAAACGTAGTACCTGTTCATTATTAGTATCTGGTTAGTAGCGGGTACAGAAGAGTCACAAGTATACTGTCCGGAGGTGATGACAGCTGCCACTCACGTACATTCTTTCCAGCCACTACTGACATGTGTATTCAGAGATGTAACGATTAATCAAAATTGGAACTCACACCAATCCTGCCATTCCGAGTTTGCTTTTTGTCACTTACATGAAGAACATTTTTTCCATGTCATAAGTGTTCCTGGAAACATGACTTAGGGACTAACTACTTCCCTATTCTTGGACCTTTCAAGTGTTTTGTTTTTTGTTTTTTTTTTTATGATCATAGCATTGTTTTACAAGGAATTCTATACATAAATTTTGTGGTCACTCACCTGTACATATTTACCAATAATCTTTATGATCTCCAGATTAAACTGCTTGACTGGGGCAGCAGAGAGGTCAATATGGCTCAAAAGACTATAGATGATCTGTAGTAATGACTGCTGCATGCTGGACAATCCTTTCTCTAACAGCTAAAAGTAATATAAAGAGTATAATTTCATGAGGTTAAGGAAAATTCAGTATTTATATTTATGATGCTGAAAAACAGAATAGATTTAATCCATGATTTTATGGTTAGATGATCAGAAATCCAGAGACTAATAAATAACAAAGGTAAAAGACAGTGTCTTATTACCATCACTTGTCCTCGGTTCAGAAAGGATCAATAGATAATTATTTTTATCTTAATCTTAGTGTTTTCCTTCATTTCCTGAGCTAATTTGAGTTAAACACCACTTATTCTAGGTTAAGAAAAAAACCATCATACCACCATCACCAAAGAATAACTATCCCCAAACCATTCATAACAGCCACTTGTTAACTATGTGATCTTAGACAAGTTTCTTAACCTCTGAGCCATGATTTTTTTTTAAATAATAATCACACTATCTACTTTATATTGTTTGCAGGACAATTAAATATATGTGGTTCTAAATATACACAACTAGTTTCAGTACTGTTGTTAGGAATAATTTCAGAATTAACAATAATAATAAAACAAGGAGAGTAACATTTGGGGCAAAGCATTCTCTCTATAGAGTGAAAAAATGTCACCACACGAGGTATATACAGGCTGTCCTGTGCCAGTTCCAGACTTCATGACCCCATGATTGGAGAAGCAGTGCTACCTTAGTGGTGAGCTTGATGGTGGCACCAACGTGAAGCTGGTCTAAGGAGCATAAACTCAAAGCCGATAAGAACAGGCTTAGGAAGTTGCCCTTGGTTTTATGTCGGCTATTGTCCTAAGGGTGTAAGATAAACCTAGAGACCTGTATTTATTCAGGTTAGAAAGCTGTCACACAGTTCACATCGTCAGTTCACCTTTTTTTTTTTTTTTAAGATTTTTTATTTTTTTAAAGTAATCTCTATACCCAATGTGGGCCTCGAACTCACAAACCCGAGATCAAGAGTTGCGTGCTCCACTTACTGAGCCAGCCAGGCACCGCTCTCTGCCATCATCAGCTCTCTTAAATGTAAGGTTGATGGGAGCAAACCTATCAAACCAACACCTTAAAAATGCACACCAGTCCGAAACTGGTTTTTATGATAGTCCTAAAGCATTCTGTGTTCTATATCAACATCAGGGATATAGCTGTTAAATAGTGTTTTCAGCCATATTTAAAATACCTATTGAGTTATGAATAATTTTTTAAGTTTATACAGTGTTTTAGGGTTAATTTTTAGAGGTCAGTTTTTAAAAAGGAAGGTATCACTTTATTATAAGCGGACAAAAATTTTTAGTGAGTAGGAATTTCTTCCTTTTGAGATTCTTTGTGGATTATCTACTCAATAATTTATTTTTTAGGCATGAAGTTACTTTCTCACCAACCAAATTAACTTTTTCAAAAAAATGTTCATTTCTTTTGAGAGACAGAGTGCATGCGAGCAGGGGTATAGAAAGTGAGGGAGAGAGAGAATCCCAGGGAGGCTCCATGCTTAGCCTGGAGTCAAATAAATGTAGGCCTTGATCTCGTGACTGGGAGATCACGACCTGAGCCGATATCAAGAGTTGGCTGCTCAACCAACTGAGCCACCCAGGCACCCTGATATTAACTTTTTATGATATTGTAGGGCTAGTGTTTTTGTAATTCCATCTTTAGCCACTCAAATCATATCTTAGATCAGGGAGCAAACATATTATCAAAATAAGAACTTACCCAGCAAAAATGCCTTTGCACGCCATTTTATTCTAGAAAGGATTTCACAGTCAAGAACTAATTTTTCACAAACAAAAAATTATAACCATTCTCTAGGATCAAGACCACTGAAAACCCATTTCTTAGTTGAAATAAAGGTGTAGTTTACATTATTTTGAGTTTTATGTCACTTAAGGACAGTGAATATGAAAATATATTTAAGTGTTAATATATTTATTTAATATTTTAAATAAAAGGTAAAGTTTATCTTATTTTGAGTTGATATTACTTGAGGACAGTGAATGAGAAAATAAACACTGAAAATGAAAATTAAAACAAAAAAACCCTTTATACTTGAAAGTATGCTTTATACTTTCTTTATACTGGAAAGGAATTACCCATATTTTACTTTTAAAAAATGTTATCTGTATTCACTTTCAAACACAATTTAAAGATTAATTAGTATCAGTACTGCTTCTAGAAATAAATCTACATGAAAATTTTGCCACAGTTAAAAAAATTACATTTTTTTTTTTTTTTGATAAATTTACCTCTGCAAGATAAGTCACAAGATTAAATGTAGTATCTGAGAAGGAATCATGCAGATATCTACATACTACGTTGATCCAGTTAGAACAGTCTCTGGAATATGTGTGTGTACTATACAAACTCATCATGTGAGCCAGATTGACCAGCGCTGGGCATTTCTCTTCTGCACACACCTAAAAAACAAAGAAAATAGTGTCATTCACCCCAAATAAAGGCAATTTAAGGTTTAAACTTGATTTTATACTAAATGTATTTATTAAAAAATTTAGAGGTAGGTGTTGAAGCTTTAACGCATTTTATTTTAATCCAGTAGAAAAGTTAAGTAAGAGAGGACAAGAAAAGAGGAAAAAAAGCACAAGGTATTCCTGAGGCTCTGTAAAACTGCCTTTGGTAAAACCCCTACATAGTTTTGTAAATGCTACATATCATTTTATAACTGTTTTGTAAAATCCCTGCATGGTTCAGTGCACAATAACGGAACAGGCAGTCTCCACTGAGGAGTTTGCAGCCAGGTTGGGACCAGCCCCAGACCTTCCCTTCCCTGTGCCCCCCTCCCCACCCCTTCAGGGGAGCAGTCAACTGCAGAGCCGCTCACATGTGTGACATATTCAAAAGACTCTACGGGAGCTCTGATAGAGCTAAGTCCTGTACCTGCAGTGAATGACAGACAACCTGTAGGATAGACCCCAAACTGCTCTTCAGGAAATAAGCTCCTAAGGTCCTTGGCCAGTAATTTAATGTCACTTCAAAATGTATTGACCTCCTAGAATTTGTTTGATACAACATTATGGAAACTGAATCCATAAATGTTTGTGGGGGATGCCTGGGTGGCTTAGTCGGTTGAATGTCCAACTTCGGCTCAGGACGTTCATGGGATCGAGCCCAATATCACACTTTGCGTTGACAACGTGGAGCCTGTTTGGGATTTTCTGTCTCTCCCTCTCTCTGCCCCTCCCCTGCTCATGCTTGCTCTGTCTCTCTCTCAAAAATAAACATTAAAAAACAAAAATGTTTGGGAGGATCTTACTGATCACATGTACCTTGTTTGCTTGTTCCCTGAGTTACTGGTGAGGATGTTCCTTAGTCTGCTCTGGGGGGCACCTGAATAATGCAGAACTGGGGAAAGGGCCACACTACTCTTTCATTCCCACCTATCACAGAGCTGTCCCTGAAATACCGTCTACTTTTCCGTTTTTCATTTTCCTCATTTATTCTACCATCTAATTGATGTTTTGTTATGTATTTTCACAAACCTAGAACATTTATTTATTTATTTAAAAATTTTTTTATGTTTATTTATTTTTGAGAGAGACAGAGTGCAAGCAGGGGACGAGCAGAGAGAGGGAGACACAGAATCCGAAGCAGGCTCCAGGCTCTGAGCTGTCAGCACAGAGCCCAACGCAGGGCTGGAACCCACAAGGGTGAGTGAGATCATGACCTGAGCTGAAATCGGAGGCTCAACTGACTGAGCCACCCAGGCACCCCAAACCTAGAGCATTTATTAAAGAAAGTATGGTTGACCCTTCAACAACATGGGATTTAACTGTGTGGGTCCACTTATATGTGGATTCTTTTCGGTAAGTATAGTACAGTACTGTAAGCCTATTTTCTCTTCTTATGATTTTCTTAGTAACATTTTCTTTGCTCTAGCTTACTTTATTGTAAGAATACAGTATACATATAGTATACAAAATATGTGTTAATTGACCTGTTTGTGTTATTGGTAGGGCTTACAGTCAACAGTAGGATATTAGTAATTATGTTTTGGGGGAGTAAAAAGTCATATGTGATTTTCAACTGTGCGGGGGGGGGGGGGTTGGTGCCCATAACCCCTGTGTTGTTCAAGGTCAACTGCAGAAAATTACCTTTTAAAATACATATATTTTTCAACTTTCAGATGAATATAACTATTACTTTGATTCATCATGAGGACATTATCATTGGATAGACCTGAAATATGAAGATATGTAAGGCTGTGAAGACCACGAAAAGTAACTTAAAAGCTGCTTAATAAAATTATTTAAAGTAGTTAGCTTCATGTATTACCCTTTTACCTATAAAACATACACTAGGAAGAAAATAAATTTATGTTTCTCATTTGTATTTCAAAATATAATTAATCATCTATTTTTTTAAATCACATAATTTTATCATTTCACCATTTGTTATTTTTTAGGAATAGTTTTTATATTTTAAAATAAGTTCTTTTTGATTTTTTTTAGAAAAAGAGAATGTGAGCAGGGAGAGGGGCAGAGGGAGAGACAGAGAATCATAAGCAGGGCTCCATCCCACGACCCAGGGATCATGCGTGACCTGAGCCAAAATCAGGAGCTGGATGCTGAACCGACTCAGCCGCCCAGGTGCCCCATTAAAGTAATTTCTGTAAAGTAAAATTTTAAAGTGTGTATCTTCCTGAAAAATCCTTCTAGGATTCTTATGTTCTTAAAAAAATAGGTTTTTAAAGCATGATCTTTTTATTTGTTTAACCTCTACATGCTATGGGGGGCCTGAACTCAAGACCCCAAGACAAAGAGTTGCATTAAAGCATGATTTTTAAAAACCTTTAATTGAAAAGGAAGAAAATTCCTAGGAATGTATGCTGTGTAATTTTAAAGAAAATGGCTAAATCTGGATTTAATTTTGGAAATTTTGAATTACCAGGTTAAAATATGACTTCAAAAGACTGTCTTATAAGCAAACATTTTTAGCATACTATTTTTTGCCATAATGAATAGCTTAAAAGGACAATATTTGTCCTAAGTGTTGCCTCGCTTTGAAATCCTGTGCTCTCCAAGGGCACAAACAGAACTAGGGATATTTGCATAATGAGGAAGCACATAATGGCAGAAAATTGCTCTCAACAGTTTAAGTGAGAGAATAATTAAGGAATCCATTTAATTCACATCCTGCAGGTTGCTGAAAGCCGAGGGAAGGAACCTTTGTGTGCTGCTCAACAGGAAGAAAACAGACTTAACGACAATTTATGACGCACACAAAGCCATGTTTGATTTCTTAGAAACAAAAAGGTATCTGGGACTTTTCTGTGCTTTGCCCTGGTCAAGACGGCAGAGGCCTGACCCTCTGAGGGGTGCCCACATCCTTCGGGCTGGGCTGGGCTGAGTTCTTCTCTTATGCCAGCATTCAGCAGGAAGTTCTCAGACGGGAAGTGTCACCTGCCATTCTAAATGCTCCTACTCTACTTCCCTGATGATAGGATTCATGCTTTTTATTTTTTGAAATCCCAAAGTAAGCCAATATACTTTTTTCCCCTTTATATGTTCTTTCTTATCTCTCGTGAAAAAAAAAATACATCTTTACAACATTTTTCTAATGATGTATCGTTAGGATACTAAAAGGAAAGGTATTTTAATAAACTATTTTGTACCACTTTCAGACCTCATTAGGCAAATATGTGTTGTTGGGTGTTTAGGGCAATCCTTTTCAAAATTAAGATGTTTCCACTAACTATAATAATGGCTCTTTTTTTAAAAATACATGCTTTTAAAATGATTATGTTAAAAATCTCTCCCTATCTAATTTAGAAATTTACTGAGGGATGGATTCAACAGCATATTTTATTACATATGATCTTGCCACTTATTAAATATTATCTATCAAGATACCAAAAGGTTTCTAGTTTTGTGACTCTTAATGTGATTAATTGGGCTGGGATAACCCGGGGAGAGATCTGCACTTACCAGTCATGGGATTTGGGCACTGGGGAAGTGGGTGTTTTACCTGGCTTTCTGCATGCTTGCTCTTTCCCCTTACTGCTGTGTTACTTTTGTTAAATAACCCTCAGCTTTTAAAGGGCTGCTTACAGAAAAAGCTCTTCCAGGGAATTTTACTTGCTTATTCCCTTCTGTTGAAGATTTCTCTGCTTTTCCTACCCCTGCTTTAGCTAGCTTATCTTATACTGCTATCTTATACTCCTCTCCCCCAGTTCACTTAATTTCCTGCTGTATGTACAGGACTTGTAAATTTATAGAACTCCTTCTTATAACTGTCTATATTTTCAGTTGTTAAAGCCTTTTGTCCTAAGACTCATTAACTGACAAAAAAAGAAGAAAGAAAGAAAGAAAGAAAGAAAGAAAGAAAGAAAGAAGAAAGAAAAGAAAGACAATTAAGAATTAAGTTTAAGCAGAAGGCAAGTTATTTGGGTTATTTTTCTTGAGAGGAAATTATTTTTAAAGATCATCTTTTTTAAAAGTCTGATCAAGAGCTCTAACACTTTCGAGCAAATGTTAACAGATGACTTAAAAATAGCTACGTTCCTGTTTCAGAAACAATGGGAGGGAAAGAGCCAAATAAGGAAGGGGAGAGGATGAAGCCAGCAAAGAGAGACGAAGAGAATGTTTAAAGAAAAAAAAGGCAAAAATAAAAGAAGAGAGAACTTTCGGAGCCACAAAATGTGTTTTGCCCTCTTCTTCTCAGGGCCTTTGCACATGCAATTTCTCATGCCTGGAAAACTTCTACCCTCGGCCCTGTCGTTCCTTGTTTCTCATCCAGGGATCTTAGTTTGGTTACTCCTATTCAGTCTGCAGTGTCGGCTTTGAGAGGATCTCCTCTAGGCGGACTGTTGCTTTCTGTGCCCCGAGAGTACTGTCCTTTCACTGCACTTATCAGACAGACTCTATGGCCCCTGTCTACTATTATACCCCTAGTGTAAGGCCCACAGGGGCAAGTACTGTGTCTGCTTTGATTATCACTGCATTTCTGGCACCTAACCCAGTGCTCAGCAAATATCTGGTGGTGAACAAAGGAATGAATTGGAAACTGATAGAGAAGCAGAAGACAAAAGTAGGGAAAGGGAACCGAAAAAGACTCAGACTCAGCGGAGCTTTACTCTAAACAAATAATTTTATTCACTGTGATTTGAACAGTGGTAGCTTACATCATGACTGCAAAACTCCTTTATATGGAGGAAAAGAATAAAAAGATGTGAAATTCACAGCGGAAGTGACGGTAAAAGATTTTTAAGAGATTCCCCCCTTTAAGGTAAACTCCAGAGAAATTTCCCGCTAGCGTTTATCTTTCAGCGTAACATTTGCTTACCTTTGCTATTCGACTAGCTGTTTCTTTGCAAAACTGAGTTGGGCTGTCAAAATGCTGGATTAAGTGAGGCAATAAGCAAAGGATGTTAAGAGGAAAGCCTATCAAAAAAAAAGCAAACAATAACCAATTTTTATTGCACATTATTTAAAAAATTCAAGGTATTTTTTTTTAATGGTTCACGGAAACCATTTTCTTTTTATTTCCTGGAGTGCCTGATCTTCTAAATGCTTTCTTTCTTTTTTTTTTCGCTTTTACCAAAGAATTTAAGCTATCTCACATATTAAAAACAACAACAACAACAACAACAACAACAATAACAACAGCAGCAGCAGCAACCCATGATTGTTTGTGGAAAAGCAGAAATTAGAGTTCAAAACAAATGATTAGTTTACATTTCACTACACTAGAAAGCAGAGAGCTGGTGCAATTCTGTTAACATCACCTGACAACTGGGAAGGATCCACCAACGTGTGCTTGGAGACGGCGATGAGTTTACTGAGGAGGTGCACGGTCATCTCTTGTGTAGATACTGAGGTAAAACCCTTAAGGAAGAGCTGCTGAAGGCCTGGGAAGTTACTCCATTTCAATTTGCTTTGTACATTTTCAATCTTCTCTCGACTCTCTGATTTATCCAAAGGCAAATGGATAAGCAGTTTGTTGAGAAGCCTGAGAGCCAGGAGGTATTCATATTCGTAATCCGATTCTAATAGCGATGCTGCTATCCAAAAAATGGTGGCCATCAAGTTGGCAGGCTCAGTAGGGGACTGCACGTCATACATGCCTTTCTCTCGCAGGGAGGAAAGGCTTCTAGTCCTTGCTAAACTATTGCTATGGTTTATCCGTCCATCCATTATGTCCAGTGTGTTACTCCTCCGCCGGTCACCTCTTCGGTCACCAATTAAACTTAATCTCAAAGAGTTACTTCTTGCATTACTGTTATATCCCAAATAACTGCTGCTGTTAATGGGACTTGTGCTTAGATTGAGTTGTCCAGTGCTTTTCCTGTTAGCTGCATACTTGTTTCCCATTAGAGGATCATGGTATGAGGTTCTTTACAAAAAAAATAAAAAAAAAGAAAGGAAAATAAATGCATGTACAATCGCTTCTTTGGCTACATTATTTACTCTCAAAGACACTGAAAAAAACCAGTAACTGTTACCAGGACAAATTATGTTTCAGTATCTGACTTCGCTTCATCAAATTTCAGCCCTTTCCTCCATATTAAAGCAAAATGTACAACAGTCTCTTTCCTGCTGTGGCCAACTGTTTCCTGTGAGTTGGACGGCGTTTCATTTGAAGTGAAAATTCTGCTACCGTTATCACTGACCACCTTCAGCTCTGGGATTTAGTGAACATTACATCCAAAGCAGACCTCATTTGTCTTCTCCCCAAACTTGATGGTCCCCATATCCTTATTTCTGTTAATGCACACTCTTTACCCGCCACCCCCCCGCCCCCAAATCAAGCTCAAAAATGTATGTTTGATTTCTCCTCCCTCACATCCAATTATCACAGATTTAAAAATAATGACAGAATGCTTCCTGTATGTGCCAGGAGTATGGAAAAGCTAGGAATACCGAAGTCTGCTGGGGGAGATGGGTATGTAAAACTTTACTGCTTGTTCCTTGCTTTATTCAAATATGAAGAAAACACCGTGGGAACCCCCAAAATGGAGTAAGTATAGCGCTGCCCTCGGGGAGTTAGAAACATCCGAGATGGGTCTTGAAGGATAAATCGATTCAGGAGGTGCAAGGAAGAGAAAGCTGGAGGAGAGGAGCAATTTGTGGAAGGTGTGAGTCAGGAGGGGGCCGGCCTGCTGTGGGGCAAGGGGATGTCGAGCGCAGCGGGAACGGAGCCGGGCAGTGAGGCTGAAGCCGAGTCACGCGGCAGCAGAAGGACCCCTGACCGGGCCATTGCAAGAACACCACCGCCACACAGAGCGCTGGGACTTTTCTCATGGGCTCCCTGTCCGAGGCTCCTTTTCCCACTGCTGGTCCATCGGAATGTTTTGGTATCATTCCCACCAGCAATATTAGGATAACTTAACGTTATGGTTCTGCGTATTCAGCTATGGCAGTTCTGTATACGAATGTACAGTTCGCCTGGATGCAATTCTTACTGAGAAAGGGCAGAAAGAAGATCGTAATGCTTCATGGTTTCGGCCAAAGTGTCAATCGCAGACTCCAATGTGAGCAGGAGTTCGATCACAAACCCCTAGGAGAAAAGGCAGGTCTTAATTCATTACGCTTTGGACAAAAAGGAAATTAGAATGGACTTCCCGAGGAGATTTAAAATTAGAACAAACTCAACATTAACATTACAAAATGATTAAACTCTTGAGCAACATGATCTTGCTGATTGATGAAAACTCCTCAAACTAATGGTTATAATGGCACCACGATCCACCCAAAATTGCTTAGGCCAAAAATCTACGAGTCATTTTTGTTTCTTTCTCTCACGTCTAAGTTAAGTCCGTTGGCAAGTCTTGAAAATACTACTTTAAAATATATCTGAAATCTGATGACCCCCCTCCACACTTCCATAGCGTCCCGTCAGCTAAACTACCACCATTTCAGCGTGGACTTTTACAACGGCCTCTTAAATGACTCCTATTGCCCTCCTGAGGACTCTACCTAGCCTCCAGAGTGAATTTTTTAAATAACAAACTATATCCATCACCCTCCTCTCAAGGCCTGTGAGTACTGTTCGCCATCACTTACAAGTAAAATGTCACCTCTCCCTAGACCCCACATAATCTGGACCTGTCCCCATCGATCTTCAGATGCTAGACACACCATCCAATAAACTAGCCATACTGGTTTGCTTCATGTTCCTCAAAAACAGGCTTGTTGCTTCTGCCTCGGGGCCTTTGCACTCACTACTCTTATTTCTCTGCCTGAAATATTCTTCCGTATTATCACAGGACTCACTTCACTTACGTACGTGTTTAAAACTCACCGTCTCAGATGGTCACATATAAAACAACTCCCTCTCCCATACTGCTCCTTAACCCATTATTCTACCTTATTATGTTCATAGCAATAATCTCTAAATAAAAGTGTGTTACATATTAGTGGTGGATTAGAGGCTTATTTCTCCAACAGAATGTGAGCTCCAGAATGCCAGGAACTTGGTTGCTACCAGAGCCCCAGTGTCTAGAACAGTGTTAATAAAATCATTAGTCTGCATAGACTTAAGTTCTCTATTGCATTATTTCACTTAATTTACCTTAACAACTCAACACTCTACATTTAAATTTATTTATTTATTTATTTATTTATTTATTTTTTTAATTTATTTTTGAGACAGAGACAGAGCATGAACGGGGAGGGTCAGAGATAGAGGGAGACACAGAATCGGAAGCAGGCTCCAGGCTCTGAGCCATCAGCCTAGAGTCCGACGAGGGGCTTGAACTCACGGACCGCGAGATCGTGACCTGAGCCGAAGTCGGACGCTTAACCGACTGAGCCACCCAGGCGCCCCCCTACATTTAAATTTAAATCCCAGGATAATATGCAAGTGTGGGCCGTATGTGTGTGTGTAAATGTAAAGCTTTCTCTGATTCGCACTGAAGTATGTGATTCGATTAGTATGTTATTAAGTATCACGTACAAAATTTGTTTCTTAATTCTTTGCCTGCTTGTTGGCATTTGATGCCAATGCCGTGTAACCATTATCTTGCTTGCCCTGCGGTGCTCTGTACTTGGCAAATGAGTCCTTGACAATGAGTAGCTGCTCAATGGCTGCTGAACGAATTTAATGCAATACCTGTGCATCTTCTCCCGGATCCCCTACAGTTTCTACAAGTCTGGAGAGAACATCAGAAAGTGTAGTTGCAGAAAGAGGCTGCTTTAGGGCCCTGAAAATCTGGAAGGATCTCCCAGCATAGTGTCGAGAAGAACAAGAAAGTGCTGTTTGTAGAGCAACTTCACTAAGATGATGTTCCAAATGCATTCCTTCTGTGAAGACAAAGGAAACAAGTAAGTGTTCTTGTTGCTTGGAATGCAGGGTTATCATCAGCGGCTAACCATTTTAAACCCGGTGCCCAGCACAGTGCCTGGCAAACCGGGCAGGCACTCAGGCTTTATGGCAATGTTTTTTCTTTCCATTAAACTCCATTTGCATTTTACTTACTTGTTTTGTAATCTTTAAAAAAAAAAAAAAAAGTATTTATTTATTTTATTTGAGAGAGGGCATGAGTGGGGGAGAGGAGCAGAAGGAGAGAGAAAACATGAAGCGAGGGGCAAAATCACCTCTAGTTGAGAACCACTACTTTAGACAGATACGGTTTTTTTACAGTAACTTTCAGAATGTGTTGATTTCAGATCACAGAAGCCGCCGACTGTATAAAAAAGAATTCAAGTTTGTCCTCTCCATCTATGTTCCTTTAATGTAATCGTTTCATAATACACAACTGCCCTGTAACTTTATTATGCCACCACACACAAAATGAAGCACCCTGGAATGTCACAAGTGGCTTTCTTATTTTTTAAGGAGTAACTTAATTTTCCAAGGAATAACTTAATTTTCCTTTAATCAAAAGCTATCCATCATCACTAATAACTTCAAAAAGAAGACCTGTCTAAAACTTTTCACTTTAGACTTCTCAACTGTCAACTCATTGCTACACATGACCAGAAGTTTTCGCATCACATGAAAAAGTCTCATTGAAAGTACTATCTGAACTGTTTAATGAAAGATACCTGAGCTTGACTGCTTAAAAACAGAAACCACATGTTTCAAAAATGTAGTTAACTGCTCAGCACTCTTGATGTTAGGATTCTTGGCAGAAACATCCTCATGGTTCCAAAGGGGCCCTCTTTTTCTGAAAACAGAGAACAGACATAATGCCCGTGGTTTTCAACTTACATTAACGGTTTTACTCACAGTTACATTAGATGTGCATTTGCCATAAGAAAGGACAGTAGTGGGCTAAGCCAAATAGCAGCACGTCGCACAGTCGACTACTATTTACGTACTTGAGCATGTGATGGTCTACGGCAAGGAGAGGAAGATCCAGGCTACATGCGATTTCAGTCTTCCATCATTACAGTTAGACTCTCTCAGAGGTGGTAGGAAAGGATGACAGACTTTTACAAAGTGAGAAGAGCACTGGGAACTGCTTATGTGTCATAGGTCACAGCAGTATAATTTGGAGAGGCTAGAATGTATTTAGATTGCAATGCGAAGGAAATAATTTACTAGCTGAAGATCCAGCATAAGTTTAAGAGAGAACGGTTTCCTGTTGACTCTTTCCTTAAACCATCTTTGCATTCTCAAGGCTTCCGCCTTGGTTAGTAAGGGTTCAACCCCGTATCACCTCAGGCCCAAAGTGCCCTGAAAACCTCCTTTGTGGTCACGTAGCCACCAGTATCTGACAGCTCTAATTCATCCCGTTCATTGCTCCGAGACTGATTTTCTCAACCTATTTCTTTAATTGTGCTTCTCACCCTTCCCATCCAGCTCCAGGATTTTCAATAACGTCTGCTTTCTTGAAAGATCTGTAGCCTATGGCTGAGGCCTCAGAGCCCTCCAGTTTGACTTCTCCCTGGACTACAAAGTTTTCTTGTCCAGAAACTTTTCCCTCAGCATTACAGTCAGACTGGGTTACTCGCCATTTCCAATACTTTATTTCTCAAGCCCCTGATGGTTTCGCTCTCTTGCTGTGGGACACCAGCCCCCCTTCTTTCTCCCCATCCATTTCTTCTATACTTGTGCCTTGCAAAGAGCAGGCGATCATAAATAAATATTTGACAACTGACTGATAATGTAGCTAATGAAAGTGGAATATGTATTCAGGTAAGACTGTATTCTCTTTGGGTACTTGGTATCCAGACACACTTGAGGCCCTCCTCCAGTATAACTGTGTGAGCACAACAGGAGAAAGTCTTTGGAGGCATCCAAGTTTCTAAGTTTCTACACCCAATACAAACGTGTGTATTCCCAATCAGTGGCACACCAGAAATCAAAAACAGGGTTCACTGTAGCTGACAAAAAAGAATGACTTAACACAGGTATGTTGCCAGAATGGTGACAGCTGTAACGTTACCTTGAGGTAATGAATTCCATGAGGGTTTTGACTTTTCCATCCTGCTCTACGGAGATGTCGACCTCATTGAGGAGGGTGGTGTGTAGATGGGAAATGGCAGCGCTGTTATTTCCTAAGCTGATACTAGAAGAGGTAGAACTTGAGCTAAGCCCTGAGTCAGTCATAGGGGAGGGCTGGTAATCAGGTATAAAATCACTAACGCCCGCTGTAAAAGAAAGATGGCCGTCAATACCCAGACATGAAAGGATCTCATACACTATTGAAAGCGTCAAACTATCCTTCCTTACAGGTTATGTGGGACACATCAGGGAATCTGTTGCTGTCAGCTGATACAAATCAGCACTCCTTCTGCGGGAACCTCATAAGCACCAAATTCCATCAAGTGAGTTTGGGGGGCAAACATTGTCTCCCACAGCCTATTATTAAAACTTAGCTATTTGGGTTTGCTGTGAAGTCTTTTGCTGCCATCTGCTGAAGAAAGTTGAAAGTGGCACTTTCCTAATATTTTGGCACATTGCCTCAATGTGTATTAAGTCAGTCTTTTCCACAATGTGAACTGATTTTTCTTATGGAAAGGATTCTACACTTTCCACTTCATTTTACCTGAAGAAAGACAATTTTAAAGTCTTTGTAATATTTATATTATGTCAATTATTAAATTCTTTTTATTACGAATGCCTATAGTCACAAAATGGCAAAAGAAGCCTTAAGAACAAACAACAAAAACCAACTATGGAATTTTTAAAAAGATGTTTTAACATAAAAGAGACAGTAAACTTTATTCATCTTTTAGCCACATTTTAAAAGGTGCAATGTTTCCTAATAATTGTTTTCTTACTAACCACAGGGTTTTCACTAAAGAACATTAACCCTGTATCTGACATTACATGATTAGTAAGAAATGTAATTTTATTTCATTTTTTAAAAACAATTATTTTCTAGGTCATCTATTATTAACCTGATGATACAGACAAATGGATAAGTAAGTTAGGGCTATTAGGAAAGAAGAAAATAGAACTTGCAAAGTAAATTTAAAAAAAAATGACACCAATAGTGAAATAACTTTTATATTAAAGTCTCATTAATTTGGACCGCATTACTTCCAAATGTATAATTTGGAATTTACTAGACTTAAAAATGCCTCACATTTTAAAGACAGTAAACATAATCAAATGAACAATAAAATGTTAATGTCTTGCTTTGTTCATTTCTCAGATCTTGAGAGCACGAGGAATGTAATACAGGTTCAACATCTTCTCAGTAACTGTGCTCCGTAAGCGAAGCACTGTTTCACTGATCCTCAACCTGCATGTTGAGAACTTAAAATTCTCATGACAAAGAAAGACCCTTACAGGTGATACAGACTCAAATACTCCGAGTTTAATTCTTTTACCAGTTAATGATGTAAATGGTACTTAAAATCATAAAACTACACTTAAAGCCTTTCAACTTTTATTTAGTTGACTTTCTCTGTTATAGTTTCCAAATGAACGAAGCATGATTCCATTGTCAAACTGGACGTTTAAAGCAAATACCTGTGCAAGTGTAATCTAAGTGCGCGGTCTGTTTGACCGTGAGCGCCCTGGGCTCGTTAAACTCCCTGTTCCTGAGCAGGACAGAGGCAACAGCGCGGATGTTACTGCTGGGTCCCGTGACTATTAGCAGGTGCAGGAGCAGGCGCTTACAGTGCTCGTACACCTCGGGGTGGCAGTGGTCAGACCCTGAGAATGACAGTTGGAAATCATCGTCAGTGAAGAGAAATCACAGGTACCCTTACCTTCAAGTGCATATTTTATTTTATTTTTTAAAATGTTTTATTTATTTTTGAGAGACGGAGAGAGAGGGAGAGAGAGAAAGAGAGACAGAGTGCCAGCAGGGGGTTGGGGCAGAGAGAGAGGGAGACACAGAATCCGAAGCAGGCTCCAGGCTCGGAGCGGTCAGCATACAGCCCAATGTGAGGCTCAAACTCACGGGCTGAAGATCATGACCTGAGCTGAAGTCGGAAGCTTAATTGACTGAGCCACCCAGGCACCTCCCAAATGCATATTTTAAAGAAAAGCAGAAAATACAGAAAATATTTTGTACAAGATGATGTACCACACGGTAATTCTTATTGGCCTGGAGTTTGTAACAATAGCCTATTGTCTTACAGTTAGCAGGGGGAATCAAGACAAGTTTTCAATGCATCTTGTGTCTAAAACTTAGTAACCTACTAGAAATTATTACTCTGTGACAGAATACTCAATGTAAATGACTTTTTTTTAAAGGCAAGCATTTTTTGTGCCTAGCGCACAATGAAAAGTCAGTGGATGTTTGATTACTGAAACATCGAAGTAATAAATGTGCACATCAGGAAAACTTCAGGTAAGATGACTACCCTGACTTTCTTCAGGAAGCCAATCCTACAAGCATGAAAAGTATTGTGGTGGATCCCACAGATGGTCCCTATTGTGGACCGTCTGATTATTACAGCGCAAAGTCCACTGCTACTGAGGGCACAGTGGACTTTCAGCTGTAATAATCAGACGGTCCACAATCCCATTCTTTTAAGAAATACTTGGACCCCATTTTAATTTTCGTTTTACTCTGCAAATTTCCAGTCTGAGAGGTAAGTTACTTTACTCTTGCTGTGGGTACCGAATTTTTCCTGCTAGACGGTAACTGTGCTTGTGAGCAGTGGAGGGACGACAGGACAAGAACAGGAACGCGAAGAGAAGACCTGTTTGTGGTTACAAGAGAGGCGAGGACTGACTCCCTATTAGACCATGAGAATCCCCGTAAAAAGTGTCATGGGAGTTACGTACCAAACAACGGTTAATAGAAATACCAAAAAACCAGACTGCCTTTAAATTGTCACAGAAATATAACGTCATGTTGAGTCAGAACGAGTGTTAATTACCTATAAAAATTGCATGAAGAAGAAGATGGAGGTAGCTTCCCCATTCCACCTTCACACTGTGGTCAATGATCAGATCCGTCAAAAGGATCACAGCTATGTTACACCTGTGACAAACGAGACGCCTGTTAATGTCGCAGCAGAGTAAACCTGGAGCAAATCTCATGCCAGTTACTTGCAGCCTTTAATATTGTATTTTATGGACAAATACAACTTCTCAAGAAAAAAAGAGGAAAAGAAATATAGCTGAAGAAACCGTTAAGTGATGGTTCTAGAAAAAAACATTACCTGCTAAGGGCTCCCCAAAGGCAAGGGCCACATTTTCTTAATCTTCAACCCTGACAGCTAGCACACTGCTTGCCACATAGTAGGTGTTCAGTACGTGTTGGTTACATTAATACATTTTGAAAGAATGCCGTAACTATTCTACTGTGATTCTGCTAAGTAAAATTCAGTTTAACGCAACTCCAAACAACAGTGCCTCTAGTACTGCGAGATATTTTTCAGAGGAAGTAACTGGGTCCCAGAAAGGTCAAGTAACTATGCCAGACACCCAGAAAAGCAGCTGCAGACGTAGATTTAACAGTATTAATGGTAAACAGAGCTCTAAGTGTTGAGACTTCTCGAAATCTAAACACATGGATCTGATTTGTTGTAGCATGTCAAGAGAGAAGTGGCTTTTATTCTGTGTTGTCAGATAGCATAAAGAAAGCTGAAAGTATTAAGCAGCGATTTGGCTCGTATGAAATAGGAATGATGCTGTAGTCCACCTGTGAAGAGGTAATCCAGGTGATGACGTTTCAGGCAAGTAATCCACCAGTGGTGACCAGCAGCCTCCAGCTGGTGGGAAGGGTAGTGGCTCTCCTTGATTATGCTCCATCACTTTCAGTCGCCAATTAGAATAAAGTGGCATTGAATCACCTATCAAAATAAAATGATCTCATTTTCTACACCATCTCTTTTCTGCCAACATACGCAAACGCTAGTAAGACACCAACGATTTACAGCATTGGAAAGTGATACAAAATAACTTCCCACTCTTCAGACATAGGTTTGCTAGGAAGACCTGCGCACAAACACTATCACACTAAGCAAATCAGAGACGGAAAGAGGTATCCATTCGGGCTCTATCCTTTCTATCAAAGCAAAACTATACTAGCGCTTCATGAGATTTCAGAGTTCACGTCCAAGCCATGAAACCACATTATAGGTCAAGCTGCCTTGTCACCAGGGCCTTCTGGTAAGTTACTCAACTCTAAATTTTCTGAGACAGGGCCAACACAAACCCATCTTAAAAGGAAATCTGCTCTACCGCAGTGGGGCTGCAGGGTGCAGTGAAAAATGGCATCGGGAGATGTGAATTCTGTGTGACGTGGGTAAGTCACTTAACCTCTCTGGACCTCAGTTCCATCATATGCAAAACGAGGAGATTGGACCAGATCACCTTCAGGTGCAACTACCCAGTCTGAAGGCTTTTGCCCTTCTACTCCACTCTACCTCAGTGTTCTAGTGAGACTTGGGTAGATATTCACTTTACCATTAACTGCAAGGGAGAACTTTTCAGTAAAACATAAATTCACAGAAAAAGAGCCAACCTATTAAAAAAAAAAAAGCAGGCTGTAGTCAGTGTCTATGATGCTTCTTGAGAACCAATTCTTATGTTCCTGTTGACTCGTCTATAGGGACCCTGTGCTTTTAAAACAAATTTCCCCCATTCGTGCTTCTCCTCAAAATCAGGACATTTCAGGTTATGCTGGAACACCACTAGTGGCAGTTAAACACTTCTTGAAAACAATTTGCCAGAAAAATATATATTTACTAAAATTAATATATTAATAATACACCTTGCCATTGTAGTTATAAAAAACATTTGGAACTTATTACTTTTTTCTTCTTCATAAGATCCTCCAGAGCTGCTACTGTATCGAGATTCTAGTCTGTGATGTTGACGATTTAAGTGACTGTTTAGTCCACTGTAGATGTCTAGGTGCACATAGCTATGGGAATGATCATGGAGTTAGTCACAGTTCATGGAAAAATGGTATTTGTACTTTCGGTTTCACTTTCTACGTTTAAAAAAGAACACAGTACATCAACTATTAACAAAAGTTTACTATGAGGACACACACACACACACACACGTTAATTTCCATCTTATAGTTCAAAAGCTTAAGATTTAAAGTCAATTATTTCTACCTGAAGATTTTTCTTAAATGGGGTAGTAATGTTCTGATAAAGCCTATTTTATAAAGAAGATGGGCAGAGTGAATAGCCATTTAGGAAAGTCTAAAACTGTAAACAACACAAAAAGAGAGAACATACTCTACCTATTCATCCGTTAGAGCGCATAAAAGAATCTAGCAAGTCAGCATTTTAATGATGAAATAGGCAATGTGGAAAATTTCCAAAATTTTCGAAATGTATTTCTTCACTAGAATTTTGAAATATACATTCTATGAAATATACATGCCAATGCAGAAGTTATCATTTATTCTGATAATCAGGCTCTGTCAAACTGAAAGGCTAATGAAGAACAAAGGGGTACTTACCTCTCCTCAATATTCTCTTTTATGGGCTTATTATCGGGATTGCCATCTATGGGAGCTACCATTGTATTGCTACTGGAAGTAGTTCCTGCAATCAGAAATAAAACAGTATCTGTGAACTTAAAGCCTGGGATAACTCAGTAAGAACAAAAGATTTCAAAATTACAGACGTTAAAACTCCACTAAAATGAGAGCAACGTGATTTTTATAAAGGAATGTACTTGGGGCAGTTGGGTGGCTCAGTCAGTTGAGCATCTGACTTCGGCTCAGGTCATGATCTCCCAGTCCATGGGTTTGAGCCCCGCACTGGGCTGTGTGCTGACAGCACAAAGCCTGAAGCCTGCTTTGGATTCTGTGTCTCCCCCCGCCTCTCTCTGCCCCTCCCCCACTCTCACTCTGTGTCTCTCCCTCTCTCTCAAAAATAAACATTAAAAAACATTTTTTTAAATAAAAAGGAACGTACTCATAACAACCAAGAGGGAAAGGAGACAGCAGCAACAAAATTTTGGATGGTTGAAAACAAATGGACAAGAAGTAATTAAGCTTTAAGAAAGCTGAATCTTAAGCTGGTCATGGGGTAAACCAAGAAGCTTCCATATCTATGCTGTTGAACCTCCAAAAGGTTCAGGAATTCATAGCTTTGAGTATCTCTGGGAGTACTCTGAAGGTGTTGCTAAAACGGCAGGCTCGGTTGAAAATCTATTTCAGAGGTTTTGGTCCCCAAAATCTATACCCCTTCCTCTTGTAACAGGGTGGCTCTCTCTCTACACTTCCAGAAATCTTTTCTGATAAGAGTAAATCAAAGATTTCTGGACTAGGGCACATAATTACAGCTGAAAGAATAAGAACTTTATTGAGAATAGGGGAATTGAGTGAAAATATACATCCTAAAATTTGAGATTGTATCCCCTTGAAAACTTCTCACCCCATGGGGCTACCAGAGGCTTAAAGACTATGCTGTGTGTATGTGTGTGTGTTATCTATGGATTAATGTATTTGTACACACATACACAGACAGCTCTACACCCTCTCCTTTAGGCAGATGACTAGTAGAGTTTTGTCTGGGGAATCTGATTAGTCATCCAAGAGAAGAGACCTATAGACACTTACATCAATGAAATCATCATACAACAAATGACAAAGTCAATAAGTTCCATGTATACCTACAAAATATCCAATCAACTTAAAAAAATTTTTTTTAATGTTTATTATTTTTGAGAGAGAGCATGAGCAAGAGAGGGGCAGAGAGAGAAGGAGACACAGAATCAGAAGAAGGCTCAGCACAGAGCCCAACATGGGGCTTGAACCCGTGAACTGTGAGATCATGACCTGAGCCGAAGTCAAATGCTCAACGGACTGAGCCACCCAGGTGCCCCCCAATCAACTTTTTAATATTCCACTCTTTATCAAAAGACAGATCTAGAATTGGTAGACTTTTGAGAAAAGCTTTTACTAAGACAAATCAAAACAGAACTATATAGATACAATAGGAACTTTTGCTGGGAGAAGAAAACTTCATCAGATAAGGAAGACAGTCCAACCATGAAACATGAATAAGGCGTTCCTAAAAAAAAAAAAACGAAACAAAAAACTAAAGAATAAACTCTTCAGAATTAAAAATATTAGAAGCTTTCAATGGAAGTGTTATTAGAAATCCCTTAGAAAGTAGAACAAAAAGAGCTAAAAGAGCTAAGAGATGAAAATAGATGCCAGAAAATAAACTATAAAAGATTTCTAATTATACAGATGTTATTAACATGACAGAAACATACAATACAAACCGAGTGACAAATAATTTCATGGAAATGTAATTTAAAATAGTCCCAGTATTATATTGGTTTTAATGGAAGTTATTCCCTCAGGGACACAGTTTCTTCAACTTAAAATATTATAATAACTATACGTGTGTGTGTGTGTGTGTGTGTGTGTGTGTGTGTGTATGTATATGTGTGTGTGTGTGTGTGTATATATCACTTACATGACTGTATTATATATGCCGAAATAATTATAATATGAAATTACAGAGTAATTCAACAAGTAAGCATTTTCTATATTTAACACACTAATTATATTCATTAAAAAATGCTTGTTGTAGAAGGGGAGGGTGTGCCTGGGTGGCTCAGTTGGTTAAGCATCTGACTCACGGTTTTGTCTCAGGTCATGATTTCGTGGTTCATGAGATCGAGCCCTGCACTGGGCTCTGTGCTGACAACGTGGAGCCTGTTTGGGATTCTCCCTCTCCCTCTCTTTCTGTCCCTCCCCTGCTTGTTCAGTCTCTCTCTCTCTCTCTCTCTGTCTCAAAATAAATAAATAAACTTAAAAAAAATGCTCGTTGTATCTATATTCCAGTTCCAAATACATATGTAAATATGTTTCCCTCTGTAATATTAAGAATTCTCACACTGTCAAACTTCATCACTCATATGAAGATTTACAAAGTCTTGTCAAGTTAATTACCATACATGACTCATGTTTGCTTTTGTTTTGTTTTGTTTTTTCTTAATTTTAGAGACAGCAAGTGGGGGGGGGTGGGCAGAGGGAGAAAAAGAGAGAGACAGAGAGAGAGAGACAGAGACAGAGAGAGACAGAGAGAGGGAGGGAGAGAGAGGAAATCCTAAGCAGGCTTCATGCCCAGCGTGCAGCCCGACGGGGGCGCTGTTATTTTCTCGATGATGTTTAAGGCAAATGCTTGCTAGGGTGAACAATTATGTCAAGCTTCTCTTTTGAGACCAAGTTGCCAGTTTCAAATGGCTTCTCACCTGAGGTGACAGAAGGGATTTTGCAGCTGGAAGTGATGCGGTAATACGGGGGGTTATCCATGTGAGTGACCCCCGAGCTGACGGGGTCTGTCAGCTGGAGTTCCCGCACCAGCTCCTCCAGCAACTGCATCGTTTTGTCTCTACCTAAATAGACAATAACTTTCTTCACCTGTCACAAAAGAAATTGTGTGGAGAAGAAAAAGCCAAAGTTTTATTTCACAAATTGGTCTTGAAACACATTTTAACAGATAAGTTCGACTTTAAATAGTAGGTGAATAAGCACAACTTAAATCTGAACATCAATCAGCAATAGGGCATTAGTCAGCTTTCCAAACACAGTCCCCCCTCCCGGCCCAGTGTTATACTTATGACTGGATATTGTTTAATGGTTCCCACCGTATCTACGACTCCACTATTTTTTTTTTAAGAAAAGAAAAACCTAATTGCTTTTCTGTAAATCAGTTTCTTTTTAATGGAAAGACTGCAATTAATAATATCATCCCAAATTTCCTGCTATTTTCAGTCAGTCAGACTTCAGACCCAGAATGGAGTTTTTATTCTGCTTTTCCTATGCTCCCTATCTAACCCTGCAGTACAGAGTAGTGATCCACTAGAACCAGACTCCAGACCGCACAGCCTGGACTGCAGTGTAGACACATACTAGCTATGCAATCGGACAGCTACTCTCAATTTTCTCTTCTGCAAAACGGGGACAGGAGCACCCACTTCATATAGCTTGTTAGGATTACGTAAGATTTAATGAAGCATTTTAAATATGCCTAGCACAGAGTGTGAGTTACATAAGTGAAAGCACAGAGTATGAGTCACATAAGTTCTGCGTGTTGGCAATATGCATTACTGAACCGCTTACTAACTGATTGGCCTGTCTCTTTTTCCCTTTGTACTTCAACCCTTGCAACTCAAAACATGTGGTCCGCCGGCACGGGCATCATCCTTGGGAGCTGCTAGAAATACAGAGTCTCAGGCCCCACCCTCCAAGTCAGCACTAGACGCCCCGGTGATTCATCTGCACACAGACAACTGAGAAACTCTGATTCACAGGAGCCCGGGGGCAAATCTTAAAACGTGTTTTATTATATCATACCAGAATCTTATAATGATTACCCATTGACTTACACACAGCTCTGTATCTCTCCAACCTGCTCTATTTGCTAATTCTCTGTTCCTGGGTTCAGTCACCTCAGACCCTGCCAGGTGCCCTCCTGCCCCTGTGCCTTTAACCTGTCTGACTGTAAGGAACTCCCTCAATCCAGCCAAGTCTTCAAGCCCCAGCCCCGCCCCGACTCCACTGCCTTCTCCGCAAAGCTTTCCCAACCTTTCACAAACAGATCTGGGTTGGAATCCACTCTACTAAGTGACAGAGCTAAATGGCTGTGTGGCATTGGGGAAGTGACTCTTCTCTGTGCCCTGTTTTATTCACATGTAAAACTGCAGTAATCTTAGCAAATTCAGATCTATTCTGAGAATTAAATGAAACAATGTCGATGAGGTGCCTGTACCCTGCCTGGTCTATAATAAGTGATGAAGAAGAGATAATTAAGAAATTATCATTGTCATCAAAAAGTTCCTTTTAAGTTTCTGGCAAATGGTTATCCCCTGCATTTCATCTTGGCTTCTTGGGAATTATAACTTCATGCCTGTTTCTTCTTCCAGCCCAATTCACTCATTCATCCATCCAATTTATGGGTGGCGTCTATGTGCCAGGCACTGTTCCAGGCTCTGGGAAGACAGCAATGAACCACACAGACAGAATTCCTGCTCTTGAGGAGAATCTACTGGACTGATGGAGGCAAAAGCAATGAGGCAAGTAGGTAAAATATATGTTTGATGATGGGAAGTGCTGGGAAAATCAAGCAAGCAGGGAAAGGAAAAAGAGAGTAGGGGTCGGGACAGGGCATCTGCAGTCTTGGACAGGATGACCAGCAAGGGCCTCAATGAGAATGGACATCTAAGGAAAGACTTGAAGGAGGTGAGGGAGTGAGCAATGTGGCTACGTAGGGAAAGTGCAGAGGCCCCGAGGTGGGAGTGCCAGAGAGCAGGGCAGCAAGGGTGTCAGCAGGGCCTGGGGCAGGGGGTCTGGGGGAGAACATGAGGAGATGAGCTCAGAGAGATACGTGAGACCCTGTAACCTTCTACCACACACCCACCCTTCTCTGAGTGTTTCTCGATGAACGGCAATCCTGTGGCATGCCTTAAGAACGCTTTCAGTAACCAAGTTAACTCGGGAGATGTCAGGCAGAGCAAAGCTAGGAAATGGTTTGTGTAAAGTAGGACCTGGAAGAACTTTTACAGCAACATTCTGCAGAGCTGTTCTGCAGAGCTTTCCCCTCTAGGAGGTAAACACTGTGACATTCTTCATCGCCTCTCTCGCATTATGCTTTCCCTTGCTCCTGGAAGCCGTCGGCACCCTTCTATAGGCCCTGAGCTCTCACTCACCGTTCTGCTCTCGTATCCAGCTCCTGCCTAGCAGAAAGTGCAAACATCCCCCATTCTGTGGTCTCCCTTCAATATCACTTCCTCTCGAGGATCATCTCCAGTCCTCTCAGAGAGCTGCGGTTCCCCGGTTATTCACGTTCAGTACTCTGCAATTTTCCTTTGTAGCCCTTATCAAGACCGTACTTTATCCACTTACTGATCCATTCATTAAATAAATTAGGTGAAAGTTCAAAGAATAAAATCTCCACCACCCACTGGATTGAAATGCCTGGAACCTCGAAGAGAACCTGGCAATATGCATTATTGAATCGCCTGTCATAAAGGCTAGATGATACCGGCTGAATGAAGCAATGAATAAATGCATGCGCTATTTCCTGGCGGGGTCCTCACTTTGGCCCCCTGCTTTGCCTCTGCTGGTCTACTACTGCCCACACTCTGCTACAATAAGAAACCAGGTAAATATTATTAAGCACAATTTTTTTTTTAAATGAACCTGAATACATACGTAAGGCAAGAGGCTTGGTTCACTATTCACTCCGCAAATGCTGATCAGAAAGTGCAAAATTATTTTCAGGTTTTTTGGCCAGCCATCTGCAAGTGTGGTCCACACGTTCTCCACCTCCGACCAGGCCAGCTCATCACCATACTATATGCAGGATACACAACACACACTTCAGTGATGACTGCTTGTTAAACACCAAACTTGTCAGAGCACCAAACATTAGAAAATGATGATTTCATACACAGCTTGAATCTTTTCCATACTCCAGAGGAACAATCATTTCTTCCAACAAATACAAACATAAACATCATTAACCATATATGATTTTGTCTCCTCCCCCGAAAACCTATTTTACATCTAATGAGAAGTGCTTTGAATAAAGGAGTTTATAAAGCGTATCTGGTTATCACAGGATTGCCTAATCTTTCCCTCTATTTCTAACCTTTTTTACTCCTCTTAACTCAATAATCCTGTGCAGCAACCGCTAACACAAGCCCCATTTTACCTTTGCTGTCATGTACATTAGGTTGTTCAAAACCATCGCAGTGGCTTGTGGGGACCCCCAGCCTTCTCCTCGCAACCAGCGCCTGCTAGTCACCATAAGTTCTCGGTCTTTTAAGGAGTCGTCTTCCTCTTCATTGTGTCGCCTCGCTGTGGGCAAAGGTTTTAAATCTACCAACTCGATGTTGTTCATCCACGGTAACAGGTAGTGTAGCATTACTTGCCTCCCGGCAGGGTGAGCCGTCTGAATTCTCTGGCTTATCTCTGTAATTAAAAACAAGCCCAAAGAGGGAACCACCGGTATCATTTCAGTTTCTTCTGATTTGTAATTAACGTCCACAACTCATTCTTCGAGAAGAAGCAGCCAAGATTTTATTTTTAACAATTATGAGTGCTGTTTCTCCTGTTAATAAATTTCACCTCAATGACATCATAAAGAAAACTAACAACTAACAAAAATCAGATCCTACTTTTATATAAAATACTTTTGGTGGCTCTGACATATAAATGCTTATGCATTATTGGTGGGACTGTAAAATGGTGCGACCACTAGGGTAAACAGCATGGCAGCTCCTTGAAAAGTTAAAACTAGAACTACCATATTATCCAGCAATCCCACTTCTGTATATATATATATATCCAAAAGAACTGAAAGCAGGGTCTCAAAGAGATATTTGCATACCCACGTTCATAGCAGTTCTATTCACAACAGTCAAGAGGTGAAAGCAATCCAAATGTCCACTGACAAGTAGATGGATAAACAAAATGTGTTATGTATATATACATATATGTGTATATATACACATATACACATATACATATACACATTATGTATATATACACATATATACATATACATACATACACACACACACACACACACACACACACACACACATATATATTCATTCTTGCAATGGAAGAATTCCTTCCTTAAAGAAGAAGGGAATTCTGTTGTGCCACAACATGAATGAACCTTGGGGTAATTACGCTAAGTGAAACAAAAACACAAACACTAAATAATTCTTTTTATAGGCGATATCTAAAATAATCAATTTCATAGAAATAGAAAGTGCAATGGTGGGTAGCAGGAGGTAGGGAGTAGGGGCAAAAGGGAAGTTCTTTAGTGGCTATAGAGTTTCAGCTCGACAGGGTGAAAAATTTCTAGAGATCAATTTCACAACAATGTTAACATACCGAACACTACTGAACTATAAACATCTAAAATGATTCCTACGGTAAATTTTATGATGTCTTTTTACCTCAGTAAATACATACGTGTAATTATAAGATAAAAGACAGTCTTTTTACATAGATTACTTTAAACTGACCCATGAAAAATCTCCATATTTTGGTTCTATATAGGGGAGACTCCTATGATGTACTTGTTACTTTCACATTCATCTCATTTAATGATGGTAATAAATCTGTGAGGTAGACAGAGTCTAAGCAATCTGCCTAAGTCAGAAGTGCCAAAGGATTCAAACACAAGGCGGATTCCAAAGCCCATATGCCTTTATACATAGCGAAATTTCCAAAAGTCACTTTAAATAAACATCTTCTTTCTCCTTGGCCCCCCCTTTTGCCCACCAGGCCTTGGTAGTTATTTGCTCATTAAAAGGAGTAAATATAGGGGCACCTGGGTGGCTCAGTAGGGTGGGCGTCTGACTTCAGCTCAGGTCATTGTATCAAAGTTACGGAGTTCGAGCTCCATATTGGCCGCTCTGCTGTCAGTGCAGGGCCTGCTTTGGATTCTCTCTCTCTCTCAAAAGTAAATCTTTTTTACAAAAGCAGCAAATACAGAAGTGTAGTGATTTGGAACTTGGCTCTGGAACTGTGCACACATGGGTCTGAATCCCAGTTCTACCACAAACAAGCTGCTTGGCCTAGGGCCAACCTGTCAATCTCTGATCCTCGATTTATTATTGTGTAAGAAGAGGGTGACAAAAGCAGATGCCTCATGGGATTACTGTGCACATTCAAAATAGTGCCAATCAAGTGCTCAGTCCCATGCTTTCTGGTTTATAACCAGAACTATTCAGAAATTACAATAATCCTTCCTATTAATACATTAATGTTAGTGCCTCCGGTACGAAATGAAAGCCCTGGAGCTCTCAAAGTAGTTGAAGGAAGAGGTCGGACTAGGGGAGAGGTGGTGTGTGTGGAAGCTGGGGCCACAGCAACAGCAGTGGCCTCCCTCAGGGAGACAGGGTCGCTTGAGAAGGAGGCCTGGGATGGAACTCTGGGAACGTGATGACTTCAGATAGAAGAAAAGAATCCACCAAAAGTGACAGAAAAGGAATACCTCGCAGTAGAAGGAAAACTAGGAAATATTAAATTTCTACAAATCAAGAGAGGTCAGAATGTTAAAAAACGGAAGGTGACTAACATTAATTGCTGGGCAAAGTAGCAAACAGATTGAAGACCAGAAGCTAGTGATTAGATTCAGCAGTGGGAAAGCCTTCAATAGGTTTACAAAGAGGAAACTCAAGCTAACGGAGTCTTAAGGCTATTTATGAAGATGCATGAGGGTGGAGGGCATGATAAAAGCGGATGCAGACACTCAAGGCAAGGTAAAGGGGCAGGAGATGGGTTAGAGGCGGCTGTACAGGGGCGCCCGGGTGGCTCAGTCAGTTGAGCGTCTGACTTCGGCTCAGGTCATGATCTCGCGACTCATGAGTTCGAGCCCCGTGTCGGGCTCTGCGCTGGCAGCTCAGAGCCTGGAGCCTGCTTCTGCCTCTGTGTCTCCCTCTCTCTCTCTCTCTGCCCCTAACCCACTCGCTTTCTGTCTCTGTCTCTCTCAAAAATAAATAAACATGAAAAAAAATTAATAAAGAATAAGTGGGTGTATAGGAGGAAAACGATGGGAAGAGCAAGGGTGGGAAGGGCCAGGGAGGGGACAACATTCAAAGATTTCCGCAAGTGGTCCAGAGAGAGGAAGGGGCGGGACCCTCAAATTTCAAAGTGGGCAAAGTTTACATTGACAGCTGTACTCTACAACCCCTAAGAAGCACTGTGCTCATCTTGCCTTGGAAACAGAGTGAAAACTGCACTGAGTAGGTTTACAGGCTATATTTTGGTTTAGAATAAACCATTTTAAGCAAAGCAGTTATAATTAACCAATCCTACTGACAAGGGCATCTGATGACAGAACTGAAGGAAAAGGGACAAGGTGACTGAGCTGTGGGCATGGTCTACACTCATATCAGCTGCCATCCCGACCCATTTCTGAAGCTCTGAGACTCCGCTGGACTGTTCTGCTCTCTGTGTAGGAGCCCTGAGAAGAAGGCCAGCAGCAGCATCAGTGGCCATGGCGGTCATTGCTTTGCACTGATGACCATGCACACTGATCCTGAAAGGGCTGTCAGGACTTCGGGAGTTACAGAAAAGGAAGGGCTCGGTCACTGCCATCTACCGGTACAAACCAAACAGGCAAACCACTTTAAGATTGAATGTTACAGGAATTTAAATCGTTTCCTCCCCCCCTCCCCCCCCCCCCCCCCCCCGCCCCAGTCAGGTCAGTGAGGGATGGGGAATATTTCCACTACTGAAATGGAGGCTGTGGAAAGATGCCCAAAGAAGGTGCAGGTCACCATGTCTTGACTAAATGAAAGAAAGGGTCCACAGGAGAACTTTCTAATCCCCTGGATGTCCGTTTTGGTGCCTGTCCAATTCTAAGACTAAAATAAGATCTTGTTACAAGTGAAAAGTAGAAAAACCAGCTAAGTGTTCGGTGTTAAAATTAACTCTTCGGTGAAAATTCAAGAACTACAGGAGAACTTGCAATAGTGTCCACTGGGCAGAAGGTTAAACTAGATTTTAAACAAAAATTGTCCTAAAGCTGAGTCTTGGCAGATCCAGATAGAGAGCACATCTTGCCTGACACATAGTCCCTCTGTTTTAGACACTTGCGGCAGGGACAGTTGTTGGCCCCAAGGAAAGGAAATTGAACCAGAAAGCAATGTGGGATCCTAAGCGACAGTTTTGCTTAAGGCACTGCAGGCCCTTTCCCTATGATTACAGGTTTTCCTTAAAGAAAGAAACCTGGATCCTTATCTCTGCCCGTTTTTATTATTAATGACAGACCAATGCACAAGATAAGTTATATACTAGAAGACTCAGGAAGTTCTGTGTCTACCAAAGAAATGTTTTTATTTATTTCTATTTTCAAAGTATATTTCTCTATTTAATTTTTAAAATGTATTTATTTTGAGAGAAACAGAGACAATGCAAGTCAGGGAGGGGCAGAGAGGGGGAGAGAGAAAGAGGGAGAGGGAGGGGGAGGGGGAGAGGGAGAGGGAGAGGGGGAGGGAGAGGGGGAGGGGGAGGGGGAGGGGGAGGGGGAGGGGGAGGGGGAGGGGGAGGGAGAGGGAGAGGGAGAGGGAGAGGGAGAGGGAGAGGGAGAGGGAGAGGGAGAGGGAGAGGGAGAGGGAGGGAGAGGGAATCCCAAGCAGGCTCCATGCTGCCAGCACAGAGCCTGACACAGGGCTTGAACTCATGAAACCATAAGATCATGACCTGAGACAAAACCAAGAGTCAGATGCTTAACCAACAGAGCCACCCAGGCCCAGCTATTTCTTTATTTTGAAAGCGAGTGAGACAGAACACAGGAGGGGCAGACACAGAGGGAGACAGAGAGAATACCAAGCAGGTTCCATATTGCCAGTGCAGAACCCGATGTGGGGCTCAATCTCACATACCATGAGATCACGATCCGAGCCGAAATCAAGTGTCAGTCACTTAACTGACTGAGCCACCCATGTACCCCTATTTTTATTTTATTTTTAATGTTTATTTATTTATTTTGAGAGAGAGAAAGAGGGAGAGAGAAAGAACGTGTGTGTATGCAAGGTGGGGAGGGGCAGATACAGAGAATTCTAACCACACTCTGTGCTATCAGTGCAGAGCCCAACACAAGGCTCAATCTCACAAACTGTGAGATCATAAGATGAGCCAAAATCAAGAGTCAGAAGCTTAACCGACCAAGCCACACACAGGTGCCACAAGAAATATTTTAATTTAATTATTTTCTTTAAAGCTCATGTTTTTGAGAGAGAGAAAGGGTGCACATGCACACAAGCAGAGGAGGGGCAGAGAAAGAGGGAGAGAATCCCAAGCAGGCTCTGCACCATCAGCGGGCAGCCCGCTGTGGGGCTTAATCCCGGGAATTGCAAGGTTATGACCTGAGATGAAATCAAGAGTCTGATGCTTGGGGTGCCTGGGTGGCTCAGTCAGTTAAGCATCCAACTTCAGCTCAGGTCATGATCTCGTGGTTTGTGAATTCAAGCTCCACGTCAGGCTCTGTGCTGACAGCTCAGAGCCTGGAGCCTGCTTTGGATTCTGTGTCTCCCTCTCTCTCTGACCCTCCCCCCACTCACATTCTCTCTCTCTCTCTCTCTCTCTCTCTGTCTCCAAAATAAACATAAAAAAAAAAAATTCTGATGCTCAACCAACTGAGCCACCCAGGCACCCCCCCAAACATGTTTTTAAATTGCATGTGAAGCCCCCTCTTTTTTTTTTTTTCCACTTTTTGCAAGGCAAAGAAGAAAGGAAGGCAAAGTGAGAAGCCTGGAAAGACTTCATTAATAAGAAATTTACATATCATGAGGGGATTAGTATTAAGAGTTCTTATTAAAGAAAAAACATTCTCTCACATAAAGGCATGTTTTATTTTAGCGGTGTCTGGCTGGCTCAGTCAGAGGAGTGTGCGACTCTTGATCTTGGGGTCATGAGTTTGAGCCCCACATGTGGTGTACAGATAAAAAAAGAAAGAAAACTTTAAAGGCATGTTTTCTTTTGATTCAACCTCAAATTTCATATATGTAAAATGTCCTAAAAGTAGCTATTTAGAAACGATTCCTAACGAAAACCCACTAACCAGTTCAATGATCATACCTGAGAACATGGCGAGAGTTAGCTCAGGATAAGCCCTTGCTAACTCCTCGGATAACTGATAATACGAAACAGAATACAGGTGCGGCAGAGGAGACAGCTGGCTAAGTACTCCATCTGTTCTCTGAACTTCCAATTTGTGAGCATAGCGAAACATCTTCGGTTCCAGGATCTGCAGGAATGTAGAGTAAAGATTTCATGAGTCCTTTAAATTTCAGCTATAATCGAAAAATAAAATCTTCTCACAAGAATTATTCCAGCTTAAAAATAATATAGGTATGTATATTGAAAGTATTCCAGATGTTAATTTCTTTTTCTTTTTTCTTTTTTCAGCATTTATTTTTGAGAGAGAGAGAGAGAGAGAGAGAGAGAGAGAGACAGAGCATGAGTGGGGGAGGGACAGAAAGAGGGGGAGACACAGAATCCGAAGCAGGCTCCAGGCTCTGAGCTGTCAGCACAGAGCCTGACACGAGGCTTGAACCTACAAGCCGTGAGATCATGACCTGAGCCGAAGTCAGATGCTTAACCGACTGAGCCACCCAGGCACCCCAAGATGTTAATTTCTAATTCCTAGAAATGTTTGCAAAGGATCTGTAATTGTTTACAAGGCTTTATATTTCTTGAGCTTAATGCCAACAGTTTGAGGCAGTAGCAGTCTGAAAATGACTTAAGCAACTTACTATACCATTACTTGAAGAAAATTTACCACTTCCCAGTTCAAAAACAGGATTATATGAAACATGTATAAGTGAAAAAAAATCTTCAAATAGATCTTGGTTACATACAGATCAAATAAGGAATATGATTTAAAAATTCTTTAACATTACACTATATAGAGAGTGATACCACTGAACTTTCTTCCTAATTAATTAAGACATTAGGGTGTAATTCCCCAGATGGTCACAACCACCATCAATACCACTTTAAGCCCTCTGGAAAAATCAGCATCTAATTGAATCTCATTCTTGGTTAAAAGAGAAAAATCTCACCCTATTAACAATTAGACATTGTATGATGATGGAATATCCATGCTTGGGAAGTAACCTATGTTATTTTTCTTGGTCTAATAAAGAAAAATTATACAAGGGCATCAAAGAAGAGCTAATTACTTTTTACTTCGTTCTCAAAAAATCATTTGGCTCACGTTATTCTTATCTGGTAGGTCCTGACCACTCAATTTGTGTAAGTACTTGCACACATATAGGCACATACAGGTGCATGTGTGGGAGTATATATGTGACCCCTTTGTAATACACTTCTGAACAGTCTGTATTATTTGTAGACTTAAGTGACCCATATTATCTTTGTCTTCTATTTGTAATGATAATCAGGAATTGATACCATGTCTCCCCACTGAAAATAAAGCTGAATATTTATAGACTTTCAAGGCAAGAATAGGCAGCAATGCTTCATGAAATCCTCAATAAGAAATATTTTAACTATGGGCGCCTGGGTGGCTCAGCTGGTTAAGCATCGGACTCTTGATCTCAGCTCCAGCCCTGTGTTGGGCTCTGCGTGGACAGTGTGGAGCCTGCTCGAGATTCTCTCTCTCCTTCTCTCTCTGCCCGTCCCCTGCTTGCACTCTTTCTCTCTCAAAAATAAATAAATAAACTTAAAAAATATTTTAACTAATATTTGCTTACATACCTGTAGAAGTTGCATAGCAACCTCATAGATGCTTCGAGAAGAATCAGCTGCTTTAAACAGGATCAGATTCAGGAGCATCACTGTATCACACTGATAATCCCTAGGGACAAATTTTACATGTTAGGTAAATGTTTAGAGGCTTTCACACCGTTAATAAATATGATACACAAAGGGCAGAGCTGCAGACATGCAGCTTTTAAAGCAATGAAGTGACTAGGGGTTTGTTTTTAAGGCAAAAGGTACAACAGATGCACGGTGATCGTTATTCTTATTTTGGTTACATTTCATTAGAGCTCAGGGAAGCAAAACACTGGTTTCTTAGTATTTTTCTTTAAAAAAAAAAAAAAAACAGCTAAATAAAATATGGAAGCCAGTATCCAGAGTACCTGTTCTGGAATACATTAGCTATGGCTTTAAAGCAGCCAGCTGCCACTCTCTTGGAACCAGTGTAACATCGGTCCACAGCCCAGTACATCAGGTTGCTCTGATCCGGGTTCAGCTCCAGCAGTAATGTAACTGCTTCACAGCCCAACTGATGAACCTAAGGAAAGGTCACAAGATTGCCCGGGAGAAAGAAATTTATATAACTACTTCCCCATATTTTTATTCAAATAACACAGTATATATATTTATTGTATTTAAGCACAAATCTCAGTCTCCTTTTGTTCAACCTCTTCTCATTTTATTTAGCCAAAAGGAAACAAATGACATGGATAAACTATACTTTTTCCACAAGATTCTACGTAGTACAATTCTCTCCTCCAGCAGAGCCCTAAAGGCGGCTGATGAATATGCACAGTGATTCAGTGCTTTCAGAAAAGTGAGTTATTAACTTCTCCAGTTATTTTTATCAAGCTTTATTCTTGTCTCGGATAACCTAATACAAAAATTATTCTGAGGGGAAAAAAATGTAAGTTCTATTTTAAATTGTGAAGTCTATGCATGTACAGCAGGAGAATAAAGAATAGGGAAGACAAGAAAGATTAATTGGGGAGTGGCCAAAAAAAATGAAATTAAGCATAACAAATAACATGTATTTCTTCCATGGAGCTCAATGTATTCTATATTAATATACTTTAGATTTAGAACCCTATTGTGAGATATATGTATACACTATTATATTAACCCTATAATAATTAACATTATTTAAGTAATAAATAAGAATTAGAAAATTCTTAAATTGTTGCATCCTATTTAATTTTATATAATATGCTTTTTGTTTATATTCTGTCTCCTATTAAAAAAAAAAAAGATTGGTTTTCAATGGGTCATACTGTAACTCCAAATAATGCAGTGCCATTTATTATGAAATCTTAAAGGAACTGTCATAATTACCTTTTTGTCCAGAGAGTCCAAAATGTTATCCAACCATTTGTACAAATAGCCATCTGATGAAAGTCCTACATTATCTGCAACAGGGCCACAACATAGTACAGCAGACATAGCCTTCAAACAATAATATTAGAATTACATTTAAAACATTTAAGAGGTTATATGTTGGCTGTTTAATGTGAAGAGGCAGGATATTTTTATTCATGCTTATGTGGCCACAATACCTTTAATTCTTTACAAAGAAAAGCGTAATAGTAATTTTTGAAACTAAGTAATTTATTATGAGTGGTAAGTGAATGGATGATATCAAATTAGGCATGGAGTTTGAACAGTACTGGAAGAGAAGAGGGGGGAAAAAGACGGAGAAAAAGTACTTAAGGAAAAAGAAGCAATTCTCAGTTCTTTAAGAAAATAGTGTTTAAATTTTGGGTGGATTCTGTAACTTCTTTGCGTTGTATTTTATGCATTTAAATAAGCATACAGTATAAATGTTTTCATACAGCAGGCAAATATTTATTCTAATGTTCTCAAGGTACTAAGAAGAAATCTATCCTCTTTACAATACTAGGCAATGAGAGACAAAAAAATTTACACTCCTCACGTAAGAAAAAAGAAAGCAGATTTCTAAGTAAATACCTTTAGGGCACAGTACTGATGTCTGTTAATTTGCATATTTCTGTCACTGTATCTGTCCAAGGGTGTAAACATGATGCTGAAAGGGCCTGCCCAGTGACTGAACAGCATAAACAGACTGTGACGAAGGCTCTGTTGAGGGAAGATACTTCTTCTCTGGTGCACTGTGAATAAAAAAATAGATGGGAAAACAATGATTCCCATTTCCCTTTATTTTAATGTGCATGCCAACTTATTTGGCATTGAATATGCAATATTATAAAAAAGAAAGCAGAAGTTTTTATCTTAAACTGCCAAAAACCTCCTCCGTGGCAGAAATCATTTCCACATACGCAAGCCACAGGAACAGGGCTGAGACTATGACACCACGCAGCATAGCGTTGTGAGAGATTCAGGACCCGCAAGCACGATTTCAAGGGAGGTACGAGGACCCTGCCTCTCTCCCTGGCTGTTGCTGCTTACACGGTAAGTGGGGCCGAGACATCAACACGAACACAACTCTGGATCTCGGTTCAATGTCAAGTGAAATCTTTGGACGAGATAAGTTGTTTTTAAGCTGTATGTTTTTAGCAGCACAGCTGTCTTTGTCAAAGAATCAAGAATCCTTACATGGAATCTTGATACACAAAACAGACAAAGGAGGGGCTGATCTACTTGAACTCAGGGGTAAGGCCTAGAGTCCAAACCCATTCTGCTGCCTCTTGCTGCTGGCAGCAGAGGAAAAACGACACAGTTTGAAAACAACTGGTTGAGATGATCTCCGCAGATTCTCTCCACGTTAAAATTCCATCTATAAATTCTCGGTGTCAATCCTTGTTGAAGAAACCCAACAGTATCTTAATGAACCAATCTGGAAGTTGTAGAAAAATGTTTAGTAATGGACTAAATTCTATCTTTATGTTAAAGGGCTTCAGATCAGAAAAGTCAGAGGGAAAGAATGCTCTTTCCCTCTAACTGGCATCATTTCCTCTAAAGTTCCAAATAGGGCTCCCGCACTTGAAATTAAGGTACCTAAGAAATGCTTACTGGACCCTCTTATAAAATACAGCCCATGCTCTTACTTTAAAAGCCAACTGTTTGCATGTATTTTTAAAGCTAACAAAATTATTCTTTTTCAGAAAGAAAAAGAAAAAAATTGTATTTACATTTATACCAAAGGCTACAGTCACATTTTTATGTCTTACACTTGTACAGAATTTATGGCTTTTTAAAACGTAATTGCATAAATTAATATTTCTAGTGCCTAAACCACTATCTGTCATTTGGTAGGTACTCAACAATAGGTACAATGACCCTTAAAGGAACCAATCAATAACACTGTATCTTTGGTATATTTTGTAACTGCAGCCTGCACCCTTCTTCCATTACTCAAAAGTATCTTGTTAATTCTATTCTCATTACTATTTCTTTTTGCTTACTACACCCAGAACAAGTCTGTCTAAAGAAGCTTAGCCGAGGGGCACCTGAGTGGCTCAGTCAGTTAAGCGTCCGACTTTGGCCCCAGTCATGATTTCATGGCTCATGAGTTCGAGGCCTACTTCAGGCTCTATGCTGACAGCTCAAAGCCTGGAGCCTACTTCGGATTCTGTGTCTCCTTCTGTCTCTGCCCCTCCCTGGCTCGCACTCTGTCTCTCTCTCCTTCAAAAATAAATAAACATTAAAAAAAAATTTTAAAAATAAAAGAATAGAATTTTTAAAAATAAAAATAATAGAAGAATATTCTATTGACTTCTTAAATTTTTTGTTAGTGTCTTGATTATCATTAAAAATCTAGGTGGGGTTGTTTTTTGATTTCTACTCACACCACTAATTGAAAGCTAAAACAAACGCTTGCCATCCATGTTATGCTGACATATTTTCCACTATATTTTAGCTGCTTTAGCACCTGAGACTGCAAACCCTCATGGGAAGAAAATACATGATGGTCGCTTAATGATTCAATAATGTTTTAAGCAACTGAAAATAGGTGTGCCTGGGTGGCTCAGTCAGTTAAGCATCCGACTTCGGCTCAGGTCATGATCTCACAGTTCGTGAGTTCGAGCCCCTTATTGGGCTCTGTGCTGACAGCTTAGAGCCTGGAGCCTGCTTCAAATTCTGTGTGTCCCTCTCTCTCTGCTCCTCCCCCACTCATGCTCTGTCTCTCTCTCCTCCAAAAATAAATAAAAACATTAAAAAAAAATTAAAAAAAAAAAAAAAGAAACTGAAAATAATTACCTGGAACATTCTGAATGATATTCGCCACTAAGGCACTAAAATGGCATCGTATATCCTTCAGTGTGTCAGAGTCTTTCTCATTTTCTGCTTCCAGGAGTTGTCGAGTTAAATCTACATATTCCAATAAAGTGTTGTTGAGAAAATGTGTTTCATTATCAAGGCCACCACTTGCACTGAAAATATTGGAAAAAAAAAAAAGAAAATGTGATTTTAAATTATAATTTCAATCAAAATAAATTCCTAGTAATCAAACCAGAATAATACACAGTAGACCCTTAAACAATGGGGGGGCTTGGGGTACCCACTCACACCACTCCAGTCAAAAATCTGTATATAACTTTTAACTCCACAAAACTTAGCAATTAATAGCCTATTGTTGGCTGGAAACCTTGCCGATAACATAAACTGTTGATGAACATATATATTGCATGTAATACATATTATGTACTATATTCTTGCAATAAAGACAGAGAAAATGAAATCATAAGAGAAAACACATTTATATTACTGTACTGTTAAAATTCACATACAAGTGGGCCTGTGCAGCTCGAATCTATGTTCAAGGATCAACTGTGTATTAAACTTGGCATGGTCATGATAGTGTGCAACTTAATATACAAAAATTAAATGAACATGATTTTGGCTTACAAATATGAGATAGATTGTGCTTTTTTAAAGTTTATTTTAGGAGACAGAGCATGTGAGTAGGGGAGGGGCAGAGACAGAGGGATAGAGAAAATCCCAAGCAGGGTCTGCACTGTTAGCACAGAGCCCAATGCAGGGCTCGATCCTATGACTCTGAAATCATGACCTCAGTTGAAATCAAGAGTTGGACACTTGACTGACTGAGCCACCCAGGTGCTCCTAGATGATGCTTCTTCCTCTTCTTTTTTTTTAATGTTTATTTTTGAGAGAGAGAGAGAGAGAGAGAGAGAGAGAGAGAGAGAATGGGGGAGGGGCAGAGACAGAGGGAGACACAGAATCCAAAGCAGGCTCCAGGCTCTGAGATGTCAGTACAGAGCCTGATGCGGGGCTCAACCCCACGAGCCATGAGATCATGACCCAAACTAAAGTCAGATGCTCAACCTACTGAGCCACCCAAGTGCCCCTAGATGGTGCTTCTTAATCAAGAAACTACTGCAATTTATATTATTCAATTCCATATCTGCTTTTAATCGACTATTCTGAGTGCTCAATGTTATTCCTTCTCTGGCAAAATATATAGTTTTTCAAAATAAGGAAATAAGGAGGCATACGGGATAGGAAGGATCGGTTCAGAAGGGTAGAAAGAAGAAAGACTAGCTCTATATATTCTCCTAGTTGCCACGCATATTCATATCATGCCTTTAGCATAATCAATCAAATATCCATTAGGTATTTATTCTCTGCAAGATTCTAAAACAGGTAGTACTAGGGACACAAAACTTTAAGAGAATTCAAGTACGAGTGGTGGTTTTCAAGTCTTCTTATATCTGTGGAATTGTCTCAAAAATCTGCAGTAATTTTTTCCCTGAGGCAAGGGCTCTCTGCCTGGAAACCAAAGACCAGAAAGGCTCCTTTGGTTAGTCAGAAGTCTTGAGTTCCAGTCTTGTTCCATTGTTTATAAAGGATTTGACCAGTAGCTACCTCAGAGCATTTTAGTAAGACTATAAATGAGTTACTATGTAAGAAAGAGAAAATGAAATCATAAAACAAAATGAATCATAATCTTATTAGTAAACCATAAGTGCTATATAAATGATGATGTTACATTACATTCATTTTGATCAGTTTTCCTTGCTATATTTGAAAAGTACTTCTAAAACACAAGATTTTAAAAGTAAAACTAATTTTTAATAGTTGTGAAGAGCTTCTTGTAAACATCGTAGGAGTGGCCTGGTTGGCTCAGTTGGTTAAGCATCTGACTTCAGCTCAGGTCATGATCTCACAATTCGTGAGTTCAAGTGCTGACAGCTCAGAGCCTGGAGCCTGCTTCAGATTTTGTCTCCTCTCTCTCCCTGCCCCTTGCCCACTTGCATGTGCTCTCTCAAAAGAATAAACATCCTAAAGCCATGAAAACAAGAGTAAGGAATCACCATGGTATTACAGCATCTTAAAAATATCAGTGTACAATAAAAATATGTTCAATGAATTCATAATGAAATGTGTCCCCTCCCTTTTTTTGAGAGAGAAAAGGTACAAGTGAGAGAGGGGCTGAGAGAGGGTGTGTGTGTGGGGGGGGGGGAGGGAGGGAGGGAGGGAGAGAGGGAGAGAGAGGGGGAGAGAGAGAGAGAGAGAGAGAGAGAGAGAGAGAGAAGCAGGACTCACCCAAGCAGGGCTCATGTTCACCCCAAATGGAGCTCGAGCTCACCCGACGCGGAGCTCGAACTCAAGAACCATGAGATCATGACCTGAGTTGAAGTCAGATGCTTAATGACTGACTGAGCCACCCAGGCACCTTTCTTTTCTTTTCCTTTTTTTTTTTTTGAAATGTTTCCCTTTATTCCTTAAATGAGTGTTTTTAATTTCTGAGTCATGATTTATTATTGGATGGGAAACCAATTTAATAGACTGCAACCTGACCCAGAGAAAAACATTCATTCATTTAACAAATATTCATTGAGTACTTCCTATGCATGAGGCACACAGGATCAGCTTGAGGAACAAAACAAAGATCCCTGCCTTCTTGGCATTCTGAATTCATCTTTTTTGCCTTAATCAAGGAAATAAAAAGTCCATAATAGCAACAGCCTTATAGGATTACCTTCTCTTAAAAAAAAAATCAAACAAAACCAAAACCGTAAGTGTGTTCAAAACCATTACTGCACAATGGTGAGTACAGCTTTTGCAGTTAAATTTCAAATACATCAATATCCTGCAGTTCCCCAAAATAGTATCAAAGATTCTCCATTCACTAACGTTACATTAAAAGCAACAACCAAAAAAAGATCCAGGTATGTATTAGGTTGTTGATTTTTTGCATGAAGCCCAGCATGTTTCAAATTCTCTTTTCCTGACTTGCACTGTTTTATTTTTGTGTAGGACAAAAAAAAGGAATGATGTTTCTTTTTCTTTCTTCTCATTTGCTTTCCATTTACTATAAAAGAAAAGGTAATCAGTGGTTTAAATTCTCTTTAATTAAAGCTCTATTTTTGAAAGCACTTGTCAAAAAAGCACTTGATGCGAACTATGAAAGGGAGGAGGTACTCAGAAATAAGCAGGACAATGCCAGAGTAACAACACTGCACTATTATTAACATTCTTTTTCCCTCAGGATCTCTTTTCAGTTACCTTTTTTTGAAGACGATCAGATCTCTCTTTTTTTCCCTCCTTCAATAAACAGTCAGGTAACACCATTATCTTTCCTAAGGAAATAGGTAGTTCTCAACCCAAAGCTGAGGGAATTTTCCTCAAGGGGCTGGTCTTAGTGCCAAAATGCCTTTATTCTAACAATGTCTTCATTGGGGAAGGGTGGAAAGTTATGAATTATGATTTGTGTTCATGGATTTTGTGATTTTCCCCAATAGGATAGACTAATAGATGACTGGGATAAATTTGTAAACTTTATAGTGTTTAGCCTATATATATATATATATATATATATATATATATATACACACACACATATATATATATACATATATATATATATACATATATATACACACACACATCTATCTATCTATCTATATAGATGTATAGATAGATGTGTATATATATGATTTTACAGTCTACAAGAAATACATCTTTATTTTTATTTACTTATTTATTTTTAACATTTATTTATTTTTGAGGCAGGGAGAGACAGAGCATGAACAGGGGAGGGTCAGAGAGAGGGAGACACAGAATCGGAAGCAGGCTCCAGGCTCTGAGCCATCAGCCCAGAGCCCGACGCGGGGCTCGAACTCACGGACCGCGAGATCGTGACCTGAGCGGAAGTCGGCCGCCCAACCGACTGAGCCACCCAGGCGCCCAAGAAATACATCTTTAAAATGACGTAAGATAAAGTTAACTTAGTCACAAAACAAGGCTACTGTCCTCTTGCCTGAGTTACTAGATTCCTACAAATATCAAAATCCTAGGAATGTCATACCCAATTTTTTCCCGAAGCAATCTAGTACTAGTGGTAGATTTTTTTTCAACATGTTTTTTAGCCGCTGGCTAATACTAGATGGACTGGCAAATAATGCTCACAGTGTTGAAGGTTTTTATTGTTGCAAGCATGCTTTGTTTTTATGTATTTCATAAGAGACGATATTATGTTCCCTAATCAAAGTTTTACAAATCAAAATCCAACACTGACCTGTGACTAATGACACCCGCATCTGCCAGCAGTTCAAATATTCGTACCAGTTGTACTCGCAAAATATCTCGACGCCTGCGACGCTTCATATTCTGTTCCAGAGATAGAAAGATACTAAGTAAAAGTCCTTCGGGGAAGTCGATAGCAAACTTAGGGTTTTAGGGCTCATTGCGATTATTTTGTTTGTGTAATGTCGACTTTGAGCAGTCTAGTGGCCACTGAATCAGAGAGACATGTGCAGATAGTTTGATTAATGAGCCAAATAAAATCACATGACAGTTTGTGCGGCCATACCCCTTGTGGGGGGAGAAAATAAAATCCTATAGTTACCTCACAGTTATAGTTACTTTTAGGTTATTTGTTAATCTGACAACTTCAGAAGAACTGAAGCGGTGAGTCAACTGTTCTCACTGAAAGCAAAAGAATCCCTAAGATGTCCCCCCGAATATAACAGAAGGGCGGGGAAAATAAAAAAAAATAACACAAAGGAGAATGAAGAAACCCCACAGATTTTGCTTGTGCCAAAGTTTTCCACTCACGAATTAATTTTGACACAAAAATGAAATACAAAAGAAAAAATTTATCTGATCATTATGGTATGAATAAATTTGTCTTATTAGAGCCAAAGGACAAATGGCTAGCTTATAACTGCTATAATATCTCCACTGGATTCTGCTTCCAGTGGGAACTCATGTAGTAGGAAGAGACAGATTTGCTGCATCATTTTCTTCTATTGCTCATTATGTCATCATGATGTAATTTTCACAGTACAGAGCAACTAGAAACCTACAAAATCCAGATTCCTGCCTTGCATAAGCAGGCCAATTTGCTGATAACCAGTTCATTACAACTACTAGTTCGTTTAGCTCTTTATAAAGTTTACAGCAATTCATACTGAACAGGATGGTTTCTAAACAGCTTTTGAGGATTTCTGCAACGTTTTAACTGACTTGTTTTCATCTCATCCCTGTAGAAAGACTGAGTCTACAGCACTCAAAACAAATCTTACATTCAAGGCACATCATTGTACCTATCTATTCACTTGCTATCAGGACTTCTCTCCCCTGAAATTCTGAAGTATAAATATTGCTACTTAATTTTGCTTCCATTTCCATTTTCCTCTGGTAATCCTTTAACTTTCATGCTATACTGTAATCAACATGATCATTCTGAAGCAAACGTCTAATCAATTACTAAATGGGGATACTATCACTACTCCACCAGGCTAAATTAAAGAAAGGAAATAAAGAAGTACAGATGCTGTCTTACAGTTTCTAAAGAGTAGCTATTATCCCCATCTCCCTCTCCTGTTTTAATTCCTTGGTGACATAAAGAGCAGTGATTCTCAGTCATCTACACCAGGCTCATCTACAGTGGTTTTTAGAAGATTTCTGGGCTCCATTCCAGGGATTCTCATTCAACAGGCCCAGGAATCTATAATTTTTAGGAAGCTCTCCAGGCAATTCTCGGATGCCTATGCCATACGGTAACCACTGGACTACTAAATAAAGCAGAGACCAGGAGTCTGTCATGAGATAATACCTACCTTGCTTTGCAGCATAACCAATCACTTTCTCCATAATATAATCACGCAAAAGAATCTGCAGTGTTCAAATTCTTTCATAAGGTTTGCAAATGCTATTTCTCTGCCTAGAATGTCTTCCCCTTGCTTATCCACCAAGGAATGTGCTTCAAACTTCAGCTCAAATATTGATGCTTCCTACCTACTTTTCCTTCACAGGCAGAGCCAGAGGCTTTTCCTCTCTACAGTCTGTACAACCTCTTACCTATGACTTCGTTTGAGTGAATAACACATTGTTATAGTTATGGTTTGCATATCTGCCTGTCCCACTGGACCTGCGGTTTCTAAAAGTTGCTCAGGACAGAACACAAACCTATAGATTTGGGAATGTAAACCTGGGGTTGGCAAAATATGGACCTCACAGGCCAAATCTGGCCCACGTCTGCCTAAATAAAATTTTATTGCAATCTAGTTGCGTCCCTTTGTTTAGTAGTCTATGCAGCAAAACTGAGCAGTTGCAACAGAGACAGTAGGACCTGCAAAGGTGAAAATATTTACTATCTGGCCATTTACAGGAAGTTTGCTGACCCATCTAGATCCTGACTGCCCTCACTCTAGTTATAGCAATTTAATATCTTTTATGTAATGAGTTTCTGCATAAAGATCTCCCGGGGGGGGGGGGGGGAAGAGTTTTGTATATTAAAAAAGTGTTCAGAACTACTTTAGACGATCTTTTATGTAATTACTTCTCAATTTCTAACTTTTGACAAAATTCTATGTCTAATTTTGACATAGAATATAGAAGACAAGTACTTGATGAATATTTAATGGTAGAAAAATACACACTTACCTCTGGCCTTCTTTCGAGTGCTTCTTTAATTATGGGATGCAATTCCTCTATTAGTTCCCTAGAAGGGAAGTGATATATTTTTAAATTAATAGCTGAATGGGTATAATCTGTTGTGCAAATATGTAAACACTAATATAATGATGTGAAATGCAAGTGTTAACCCTAATTCTACTGTTTTAATCTTTTTTTAATGTTTATTTATTTTTGACAGTGAGAGAGAGACACACACAGAGCACAAGCAGGGGAGAGGCAGAGAGAGACGGAGACAGAATCTGAAACAGGCTCCAGGCTCCAAGCTGTCAGCACAGAGCCCGACGTGGGGCTCGAACTCGTGAACCACGAGATCATGACCTGAGCCAAAGTCGGACGCTTAACCAACTGAGCCACCCAGGTGCCCCCTAATTCTACTGTTTCCAACACAATCCTTATTGTTTTGTTTTGGTTACAAAAGAACATATGCACACTGTATTTGGAAAGCAGAAAAAAATGGGATAGGCCACTTACTCTAATTCACAGAGGTAAGTACCATTAAGACTGTTGTTCCATCATTTTGAGCCCACACACATTTTATATAGTTGAAACCCTATAATACATGGGATGGTATCCTTTTTCCCATTAATAGCATAATGACTTTTAAATGCCATTAATTTATTCACAATATTCTTTTATAGAGTAGGATACCACAATTTTCCTAACCACTTTCATTTCTCACTGATTCATTAAATTTTATGTAATTTTTTAAAGCTTTTTAAATTATTTATTACTATTATTTTTAAATATTTATTTACTTTTGAGAGAGACAGAGATTGAGCAGGGGAAAGGCAGAGAGACAGGCAGACAGACATAGAATCTGAAACAGGCTCCATGCTCTGAGCTGTCAGCACAGAGCCCAATGTGGGGCTCACACCCATGAACTCTGAGATTAAGACCTCAGCTAAAGTTGGATGCTTAACCGACTGAGCCACCCAGGTGTCCCTAAATTTTTTTTTTTTTTTTTTTTTTTTGAGAGAGAGACAGAGACAGAGACAGAGACAGAGAATCCCAAGCAGGCTCTTTGGTGTTAATGCAGAGCCTGATGAGGGGCTTGAACTCACCAACTGTGACACCATGACTTGAGCCCACGTCGAGCATTTAACTGACTAAGCCACCCAGGCACTCCTGAAGATTTTAAGTAATCTCTACACCTAACGTGGAGCTTGAACTTACAACCATAAGATCAAGAGTCACATGCTCTACTGACTGAGATGGCCAGGTGCCCCAATTTTATCTAATTTTTGTTGTTATAAATACTACCTCAGTGAATATCTTTGCCTTCATTTCTGATTATCTCCTTAGGATTAATTCTTATAAATAGCATTAATGAGTCAAAGGGTATGAACTTCATGAAAATGATAACTTTATCTTTGCTTACATTATGGCTTTGAATTGTAAATGTGATCATTGTGGATAACTGGAAAAATAAAAAAGGACAATAAGAAAACACAATGCATCCACAATTTCATCATCATCTATGGAAACTACTGCAGATATTTACAGTTTTTGCCTGAGGACTGTTTCTCTTTATGAGAATTTGTTTTTTAAGAATCTGAGATCACCTTTGGATCCTATTTTTTCCATTAGCACAATAATGTATTTACTTATCACAAAATAATTTTCCAAGACTTCATTTATGATGAACGCCACCCCACAAATACAGACACATAGTAATTAGCTAACCTAGTCTCTGCTGTATGTGTTATCTCAGAGATGAAACATCAAACATCACCTCAGATCAATGGAGGACAATCTCAAAAGAATGACTACAAGGCCCAGCAGGCAAGGCAAGGACCAAGCAGAATCTCAGGCAAAAATGAAGGATGTTTTTCATTAGTATAAAAAATATCAAGGATGACATAAAATATGTATGTAAATATTTCTTTTAAAAAATAACCTAATTCTCGGGGTGCCTGGGTGGCTCAGCTAGTTGAGAGTATGACTTTGGTTCAGGTCATAATCTCGTGGTTCGTGGGTTCGAGCCCTGCACTGGGCTCTGTGCTGACAGCTCGGCGCCTGGAGGCTGCTTCGGATTCTGTCTCCCTCGCTCTCTGCCCCTTCCTCCCTCCCTCTCACTCTCTCTCTTTCTCTCTCTGAAAAATAAATAAACATTAAAATAAATAAATAAATAATAACCTAATTCTCTTGAGTAAGAACAGGAAAAATGATAGTTTTAGCCAATAGACCAAAACTGTAAAATAATCACATCACTGTGTAAATAGGTAGAAAAGTATTAAAAATTTACATGGCATTTTATCATTTTTAGAACCTATTTATACAGAATAGATATGTGATTTTCACAGTCATTCTGTGAAGAATATTGGGTAATTCTTATCTGTTCAGTCAAAATGAAGAAACAAAGGATCAGAGAAATTACAGGACTCATTAAATGTTACATGGCTAGTTACCTGGTAAATGTCAGGACTGACATGAACTGTCCGGATAGTAAGTACTCTATCACGCCTTCTCTCCAACAGTACATTAGCTGGTTTAGTGCATAGAGAACAGATACGAAGATAATTACCTAAAAGCTCCTGGGTTGGTCCTGCCAAGACCTAGAACAAGGGATTCTGTGATCTCTATGCTCTCAGAGCGCATCATTGGAACTATGTGCTTAAACAAGGATGAAGGGGATGGGATGCCGATAATCTGAAAAAAAAATAGGTATTTATAGCAGCCGTTAATGACAGTACATCCAATTAAATAATTTGGCACTTCATCCACATTTCATCAACATTTCATCAAGGGCCATGGAAAGATGGAATTTTTCTGTGAATGGGGCTTCAAAATTCACCTGTGGTGCACATAATCTAAAAACATTAAATGACTTGTCCAATGTTTCGCTGCAAGTTCATTAAAAGAATTTGGGCTCTGTGGGTCTCCTAATTTCTTACAGACACTTACCATCAGATAATAGGCTGATTCCCTCCATCTGATTGATAGTCTATGTCTTTTGATCCATAAAAACCAATTAGAAAAAAATTCCTTCTACAAGAGTCACTGGTGTTAAAGAAAGACTCTCAGGTCTTAGGTTTTCTAAATTTTCTCCGACCACCTCGCAACATTTTGTGCCACAGCATGAAGGCTATACAACTGTTATTACCAAGTATCATTGGTACCACTACATAATTTAGGGAAATTCGACGAAGGTATTTATTTAAACGATTTATTTTGGATACTGAGAAGTGTGAAACCTATAGAAAATAAATAAGGAAAAGTGGGGATGAAAATTCCTTTAAAAAATTCACTACGATGAATTCAGTGAGCATGACCCTCCATCAGTACAACAGTGTTCGTGTGTATACATATGAAATTGATCCCAGTGAGGAATCGATAGTCATGCGATTTCTTACACTATTTTCATCGTTAGTACAAGCAACACACTTTTCAACCAAATGCCTTTATGGTCCTGGAAAAGACACTTGAAAACCATTATTTGATGGTGCCATTCAAATTCAGTGGCAGGTTGGGAAGCCTTACTTTGGAATCAATGCTATAGCCACTATCAGGGGTAGACGCCAGCGTCTCGGGAGGAGAACACCTCACAGAACCTGCAGATGTTGAAGAGGTCGTGGATGTCGCCGCACTGCAGCAAAGGAGCAGATAGTTTCTCCACAGGCCGACGTAGGAGTCACTGCTTGTGGTAGTGTTCACTTTCTTAGCATTGATGGGGCTGCTAAGGGGGAAAACAGCAAGAGAAGCAGGTGAATGCAAACAATACGACATTTTTTGAAGTTTTCTTTAACTAAAGCTAAATGCTATCAATTTAGGAGAGATGGTTAACATACGGTTTTACACTGCTGCTAAAGCCCTGTGGAATGGTGGTAAGATATAAATAACATATTTGACTGAAAATTAAAACATAGCATCATTTTAACATCATCTATTATTCTTGTGACCAAAGTTACTATTTCAACAGGCCACATTTTATAACTTCTTATACATGCTCGATGTGAAAAAAAAAAAACAACACATGAACACAAAATGAAAATCCCCTTTATCCCACATCCAAGTAAGCACAGTATATTCTTTTACAAATCTTCAATTCATATACAAACATGTTGAATATATCTCCTTTAACTCACAAAAACTGAACAATACTGGTTTTTTTTGTACGTACTTAACGTGTTTTAAACATCTTCCACTAAAAGACTATACTTCTGGGACATCATTTTTTTTAATTTTTTTTTTTTTTTTATTTTACATCTATTTAGTTTTGATACAGACAGAGCACAAGTGGGGGAGAGGCAGAGAGAGAAGGAGACACAGAATCCAAAGCAGGCTCCAGGCTCCGAGCTGTCAGCACAGAGCCCAACGCGGGGCTCGAACTCACAAGCCGCGAGATCATAACCTGAGCCGAAGTCGAACACTCAACCGACTGAGCCACCCAGGTGCCCCAGTGCGACATCATTTTTGATGACTGTATGCTATATTACTATAGAGATCAGGTTTTATTGTCTAAATTTTCATTATTGGGCATTTTAACTAATAGAAATTTTCCCCTATAATACACAACACTATACATTTGAATATATGCTTAATTATAATAAAATTTTTATTATTTTCTTGGGTAAATTCCTAAAAATGGAACTGCAGTGTCAAAAGAGTATCCACATTTTTAAGGATTCTGTCAAATTTCTGTCTTGAAACAACAGACCAATAAAATATGTTGGAACAATTCCATAAATCTTTCCAAACACCAAATTCTATTGGGATTAAGGAATGAGAGGAAAACAAAACAGAAAAATACTAACACAGAGTCCTTAGCTTCAGTACATTTATATATTAAGATAAACAAAGCAAACATATCACTTCATTAATTCATCAACAGTGTTTTACTGTTTTAGAAAATGTTGTGGCAGCAGTAAAAACAAAATAAAACAACCCTGTTAAAAATCACTACCAGCAGGTCCCTTGGGTGGCTCAGTTGGTTGAGTGACCAAGTCTTTATCTTGGCTCAGGATCTCACCATTCATGAGTTCGAGCCTTGCATCAGGTTCTGTGCTGACAGCACGGAGCCTGCTTGGGACTCTCTCTCTCCCCTTCTTTCTGCCTCTCCCTGGCTCTCGCTCTCTCTCTCTCTCTCTCTCTCTCTCTCTCAAAAATAAGTAAAAATAAACTTAAAAAAAAATCACTACCATCATGAATACTGTGGAAGATATACAACACAGAAATGAATAAAACAACGTCAGATAGTGCCAACTGTGATGCAGAATGATAGAGGAGATAGAGAATGGAGTAGGAGAGGAGCTTCTAATTTAAAACATGGTAATTAGGGGAGACTAAGATAAGGTCATTAATGTTATGCAAGGTGGCAAGTGTCAATTTCCACTAAATAACTAATACTTGCTACATAATACCTGAGAATCTACATAGATATATAATAAGCATGGATACACATATAGAAAAACCAAAAATATCTATATTCAAATCCAAAAGAAGGAATGATTACTCTGGGTTGGGAGATGTAAGAGAAGGCTTTAAAAATAAGGTGGAATTTGAGATACAGCAGATGTCGACATACAGAAGACAGAGAAGACAAAAGGCATTCTAGGTTCATGTGAACTAAAACTCAAGATAGTGGAAACTGTAGTCACATGCGGTGAACTTGGAGAAGTTTGTGTGGTTCTAACCGAAGAACACATGGACAGCAATGACAGAAAGTAAGGGGAAAGTACAGACTAAAGCCAGGTTTGGAGAGCCTTTGATGACCCTAAGGTGTTAGGTTCGTCCAGGGGTTGGGTTTATACGGGCAACTTATATGAGGAGAGGCCTCATTCCATGTGATCTGATAAAACGTACTGGATAAAGTGAAATCGGGAACTCAAATTCAGGTTCAAAAATACTATACTTAAGAGCAAGAAGAGATTAACTGCAGTTTATGATGACCTTGTTTAACACCCTATCACATCATCAGTTATTCCGAATCTTTGCCATTATCCCTAATGCCATCATCACTAATCCCTGTCAGCAGATGACTTCCTTATAATGTCATCAGGAAAAGTAAGGTCACTGTGCTTGGTGTCTCTTCACTTTGCACCCTTCTTCTATACGCTCATCTGTATCCAGATCCACACTCCTCTCCAGACCCTCTGCTCCTTAATTCTTCAGTACAGATTCATCAGACACATACTAATGCACCAAGCACTGTGCTATTAAGTGAACCAGCAATTTGGTGAGACTGAATTACATGAAAAGGATGAAGGGATTATGAGACTACATCCTTTACATCTTTCGTCTCCCCCCCTTATACGTCAGTCCGTTATGGCAGGTTATTTACTCGTGGAATTTCCAACTTGCACAACTTTTCAAATACGTACTTATAGAAACTGACAGTCTACACGTTCTAAAATTTACACTAGGAAAACAACTTACTTTATATCAACCTGTGGGGACAATAACTGAAGTCTTGTGTATGCAAACATCCAAGCATAGCTCACAGCTGTACAGCAGTGTTTGGGAAGGTTTTCTTGCTTTAAAAAACTGGAGAGACTTATGATCCATGGGTCTTGGCCTTGGGTCACATGTGCAAATACCCATATGTGTGATGGGCTGATCACATCAAACTGGTGGCTGATAGGAGAAGAGTTCCATTCTGCTAATGTCTGTAAATCTATCGAGCTAGGGCAATACAGCAGAGTAGTCTGCATAGAGAAAACAGCAAAGGATTATCGCACATTTCCACAAGTTTCAGAGTCCCGCCGCACGGATTGCATTAAACTCTAAGGGGCCTCTTGGTAGTTTCTAGACCAGAGGTAATAATGAGGTCCAAGAAAGGTTTAAGGGAGTAGTGAATTCCTGAAATTGCATATAAAGTTTTTTTGTGTGTACGTGTGTACATGGGTTTTTCTGGAGAAAGATTCCAGAGGTTTTATTAGTCTCCAAAGGATCTATGAACCAAAAAGGTGAAGAACCACAACTGACATAATTCATGTATGAACGATCAACTTTCATGGGCATACTAAAGCTAAGAGGGAACTGAAAAATGGACCATTAACTTTATGCTGACATGCCCTATATATGCACAGGCAGAAGAGACAGGAAAACGGACTCCTCTCCAGAGGTACCTATTCTTAAATATTTGTTCAATGGTAATTCCAAGCTATTATACTGAAGAGATAAAGATTTACCTTCAGAGCAACTTATGTGTCATTCAAACAACAACAAAGACACAACAAAGTCTTAAACTGAACAGAGGTCCAATTCACTCTATCATTCAACAGATATTTACAAAAATACCCATTATAAGCCAGGCATGGCTTTAGGCATGAGAAGAGTCATTCATTATTCTTTTTGTTGGCATAAATCGTAGTTAATAGTCTAAAGCAGAATTCTTTAAACTGAAAAGATTTATAATTGATCTCTTAGGTTTACAAAATTGTATTACTCTCTCCCTTGGTTATACATTAAGTTGTGAATTATAAGAGCTAAGTGTTACACTCAAAGCCCAGAAACCTTGTCCATGTGTTCCAAACAGGAACAAAAAAGAAACTTCAAGTAGTAAAGTTTGATGGTTATTTTTATGTCCATCTTGAAATCTTACCATAAGACCTTTGTAAAAAAAAAAAAAAAAAATCAAGCCCAGCTAAGGAAAGTTTAGTTGCATTTGCTAACAAAGTGTTTTTCTCCATCTTAATGAGTCAAATTAATTATAACTTGGGCATAAAATACTCTTCAATGCATTATATTTGTAAAGGAAATTCACATATGCATGTATGTATGTCTAAAGTTCCAAGGCAAGACTGAATAGCATGAAATCATGACAGTTACCTGATCAGCTCCAGTGAGATGTATGAAGCTCTCAAGAATGGATGGGCTCAGCCTGTCCATCACATCTATGGCTAATTCATCATCACCCTATAAAAAAGTGAGCACATGTCTAAAGATATTTAGGAATGATTAAGAAAAGCCAAACCTAAGAAAACATAAAAAAACTGCACATCAGCACTATTTGTTACAAATGGAACTGAAGGCAGCTGAGTTAGTTTAGACCAGGTCAAAAAGCCTTTGTTACTTTGTTATAAGTTAAGTTATGCCTGCATGGCAGCAACAGAATGAACAAAAGAATAGTTTTTATGTACTTTCATTAGATAATTAAATGATATACCTAAATCTTACCTTAGGTATTTCCAAAAGTGCAAACAAAGCCCGTATTTCTCTAAGGACACTGACAGCTAATCTCCTAGTCGCAGGTCGACTGCTACAGAGAATGACAAGTGCAAACCCTTCGACCACATGGAATACGTTGGAATACGGGCTCCTTTCCAGAGGAGGGGGATGAGAAGCTCCATTAGCCACACCATGCTTGAAAAATAAAAAGAAGTTAAAAATCAAACAAAAGAGTATGTGTAGACATTCCAGTATAACCATTAATTAAAGAATAAACCAAATTATATACATTATCGCTATAGATCTGCCTCAGCTCAAGTAACTTAAATAATATTTAATTCACAAAAATGTAACACCGCAGGGGCACCTGGGTGGCTCAGTCGGTTGAGCTTTCGACTTCAGCTCAGGTGATGATCTCGTGGTTTGGTTCATGAGCTTGGGCCCCACATTGGGCTCACTGCTGTCAGTGCAGAGCCCGCTTTGGATCCTCTGTTACCCTCTCTCTGACCCCTCCCCTGCTCATCCTCTCTCTTTCTCTCTCAAAAATAAACATTAAAAAAAAATGTAACAGTGTACACAGAGATAAAAAGCTTTTTAACTGGCAGTCTAAATATGAATTGTGTATGGAGCTTCTGGCATTCTCTGGTTACTTTGTAAACTTGGAGCTGACACTGTTAATCACTCTTGGCCTAACACTTCTATGTGGACAATGAAGGGACTGAATTGGGACAATTTGAACTCGAAGTGTAGACTAGCAGCATGGCATCACCTAGGAGCTTGTTGGAAATAGGGGTTCTTGGGCTTCTCTCCATGCTCACTGAAGGCTGCGAGCTAGATTGATTTAGATGATAATGCTCTAAAATTCCAAGGTTCTAGGGCAATATGTTATATAAATCAAGAAGCTGAGTACCTTTCATGGTAAAGGAGCAGACAAACCACAGATGTGAAGCAGGGACTAGTACCATGGGTAAAACAATCAAATAACTCAAATGGAATACTCCCCCAAATTGTTATATCATCTTTAAATATACTGGAAACAACCTAAACGTAAGCTAGAATTGCCTCTACTCTCTGTGTTCATTCAGAACCAACTGTTACGAAAGGAAGAGGGTTGGAAAGGTTGGACACACGAACACTATATTTAACATCTGAACTGCAGGGAGGTTTAGTTTAGGGATTATAAGACTTCGAAAGCAAACAAAACCGATCAAATGTTTAGTTTGCAAGAAATCAACAGCTATTAACATGACTGTTGGTCAGTTACCACTGACCACATACAAAGGGACAAAACAAAAGACTCTGGTACCTGGGAGTCCTGGTTTTTGTTGTGCATTTGGGTTGCCTGTTTCCACTGATTTATTAATTGTACCAACATCTTTACAGCATTATCAAGAAGCGTGGGATGGACATCAGTCACTTCACGAACAATAAAATAAACAAATCCTGAAAGAACATCCTCCCGCCAATCTGGAAAATCAAGCATTAGTGCCTGCAGGGTATTGAAAGCCAGAGCACGTAGTTCTTCATCCATATGAATTGTGAGCCTACCAAGAACAAAATTCCATTAGCAAACCTCAGAACCTTCCACGTAGTTTCATCATCTAAAACCTAAAACTAAGAACTTAAAAAAAGATGTCCTCCTCCGAGGTTTGTAAGGAGTATGAGGATGGGAACCAATGTTCCCTTTTTGTGTATATTCACACTTAGGTTATTCTCGTGTTTAAATTCACATATGAAACTATTAATATTGGTGTTTTTAAAAAACTTCAGGAAAGTTTGATCATAATGAAAATGCACTTGAAAAAATACAGATCAGCATATCAGAATTACATTTTAAAAATTCTTTAATCCTTAAAATGCTGTTTTCTTGTAGTCAAAAATTATATCTGCTCATATAATATCTAAGCATTATTTCACATTTATGTAGTCCTTTACTATCACTGGAAAGAACATGATTTGTCTCTGTCCTTTTCATGCTGCTGAGGTTACAGTTAAACTATAAGATGGTCGATTGTGAACAAGAAAATAGAATAAACCCAGATGAAATCAAGTTAACGGAGATAATTCTTGAAGGTGAGCATGAGAGTAAATTTGCAGTAATATAAATGGAGTGCACCTGAGGGGAAAAAGGTTGCTCTAACACGGAAGTCCCTAAAGGGAGTTTAAATCTAAGCAAATTAGAGAAGAGGCTGTATAAAATTACCTTTTAGAGATACCAAAACAATCGGAGGACATGAACATAATATGAGCTAATGGGTTTTACCAGAACATAAAGAGAACGATCAACAAGAAAACCATAAAAGATGGCCCCAGTAGTGAAGCTACCAATATGTAATACTCTGTGGGCAGGAGTTTCTGATCTGGGGCTGAACAGGATTACTTTAGCGACTGACCATCAAAACACATGCATCAGTGTTGGAAACAGCTTGAACGAGTAAGGTTAATAGGTGATATTAAGCATGTGCCACAACTACATGCTTAGGAAGCTGCGAGGGTGGAGTCATCCTCACAGACAGAGGAGGAAAGCCGTGGGCTTTAGGTGGAAGGAGATGTCACAGTCTTCACCCTGCTGAACTCAATTCTGGTCTTCACTAAGCCAACCTTCAACCGGCAATGAGACCGAAGAGAAAACTTACTACAGCTAGACAGACTTCAGTTAGCCCCACGAAGTGGCAGCAGTGAGAGCAGCCTGACAGAGCCATCACAGGGGATCAGATTAAGGATCTCTAGCCCAGCATTCTGTCTCTGATAGCGGCACCAAGGGAGGTACTGTGGAGGCACAGTGACTGTCTCCATGATGCTGACTTTAAAGGTTATTTCAACATCCCTTAAATCTTCATGCCCATCTTACACCTATCTGTGTAACTCATGCTATACACGTATGAGCTCACCACTGTGTAGAGAACAACAGGGTGGCCTGGCTAATTTAAGGCAGAAGAATTAACTTTCCTTAGACATAGCATACAGGTCTACAAATGCATCTTTGTTTTGCTTACTTGCTTTAAAAACAAACAAAAACAAGATTTAGACATTGCAATTCCAAATGATCAGAATGGGGGACAAAAGAGAGCAGAACGCAGAATCTTCCTTTCTGCTGAAGTAAGCTAATTAGTTAATTAATATCACAGGAAAAGGATGCAAAGTAAATCAAGTTGCAAAGCTGTCATTTACTGTTCAGATGTTTGCTCCCTTCACCAGGCTCCTCCATCCCTGACCCTTGTAGAGGGAGTTTCATTTTGGCGGGGGATACGGGACCATTAAGCCACAAATGCAGGCGAGTTAAATTAGGGCGAGTAGAAAGAGTGCAACTGAGTGAGAGCTGTTTACTGTTTTCCCAAGAATAACATTACAAATCATTACACCTCTTTTCCTTCCCTAACGCTGACATGAACTTTGCAACTCTTCAATTCACAGCAAAAAATTAAGAGAGTGCAAAGGGATGAATTTATCTCATGGTGTAAAATCTCCAAGTAACTCCTTTTCTCTCCTCGTCATCCTGAATAGAGACAAATGCCATTCTGTATGTCGATGGCAACCTACAAAGGTTGAGGACAGGATAGTGATGGCTGTGTGCGGTGCTAGGTGTTTTCGCAGAGGAGGTCAAAGGGGTTGCTAGAGAAGTCTATTAACTGTTCACGGCGAATTTAACTTAAGTCCGTGGTAAGTGCTTGGCAGGGAGTAAACATCTTTCAGTACAGTCAAGTATCACTGCTCTGTGACAGTCATTACACCTGGCTTTTCATTTAGAGTGGGGGCAAGCAGACCATGGCTCAAGGGCCAGAATGTATGCGGCACCATGGGAACACGGTCACACCCCCTCCTTTCCATGAGGTCCGTGGCTGTTTTTGCCCTGCACTGCAGAGAGGAGCAGCTGTGATGCTGACCATATGACCTGCAAATCCTAAAATACTCACTATGTCATCCTTACAGAAGCAGCTTGCTGACCCCTTACTTACGGAATCCCTACGTACATCGACAAAGCAGCTTCCAACAAGCCTTCCCCTCAACTTAGAATTAGCTTTGGAAGCAAGTATTTACATTTGGTTGTCATGTTATTTCTTACTCTATAAAGTTATGACAAACCCAACAGAGGAAACAGAAGCAAAAACTTGAACCCTGCGGGCTCCACAATAGGAAAAATAAGTGAAAACGAGCTCTAGAAAGGGCTTCAAGAGTTAACACGGCAGTTAACTGCCTAATGGGCATCACCACACATCTATTCAGGAATAACGTGTTATCGAAATCCTAAGAGACACACTAGAAGGAAAGATAGGAAGTCGAAAAGTAGGATTTGTAGAGAGGAATCCAAAAGAACTTTAAAAGTTAAAAATGAGTGGGGAGAATGTGTTCACAAAACACAAAAGACACAATGCAAGTTTAGAAAGTGGATCAAGTAAAGTACTGAACGTGTCCTTATTACTCTGTTAGTGACAACAGTAACAGGAGTGTATTCGAAGTTTAAAGGGATTGAAAGAGGTAAAAATTAACATAGCAAAGAGTGATTCTCAGTTACCTTGCTAACAATTCAATGAGGTCAGTTCTGCTCATACCATCAGGAATCAGCCTTGGAATAGCAGCAACACAAGTCCTAAACAAATCAATTTTGGGTTTTCTTTCCCCTCTGAAAAATATACAACAGGATTTAATACGCTTATTACATATGTTGGGCAATGAAAGCAAACTTGGAAAAATAATTACAGAAAGTAGGAGTCCCCTCCCCCTAAAAAAGTTTAATGTATTTACTATAAAAAAGAATTCATACAAACCCAGCAAATAATTATCAGTTTATAAATAGACAAAAGAATAAAGAGATAACAGGAAAGAAAATATAGCTAGCAAGCAAAAAGATTTTCAATAATTAGAAAACTACAGAAATGATTATGTTTAAATAATAAATTGCATTTAAGTAAATTATGTGGAATACAATTATTTTAAATTAAATTAAATTAAATTAATATCTAACCTTGAATAAAGAATATTTAAAAATTTTTTAATGTTTTATTTATTTTTGACAGAGAGAGAGAGAGAGAGAGAGAGAGAGAGCGCGCATGAGCAGGGGAGGGGCAGAGAAACAGGGAGACACAGAATCTGCAGCAGGCTCCAGGCTCTGAGCTGTCAGCACACAGCCCGACGCGGGGCTTGAACCCACAGACACGAGATCATGACCCGAGCCGAAGTCAGATGCTCAACCAACTGAGCCACCCAGGCGCCCGAATAAAGACTATTTAATTACTAAATCATAATAAGTAACAATGAGATTATTAAATAACCAAGTATTGGTTATTTTAGGAACCTATAAAATTAATTAAAAAAATTTTTTTTGAGAGAGAGAGAGAGAGAGCAAGCAGGGAAGGGGCAGAGGAAGAGAGAGAGAGAATCTTGGCAGGCTCTGCACTCAGCGTGGAGCCCAGGGTGGGGCTCTGCTTCACGACCAGGAGATCATGATCTGAGCCGAAATCGAGTCAGACATTTAACCAACTGAGCCACCCAGGTGCCCCAACAAAAATAATTTTTTTCATTTATTATTATACATTAATGAGGGTCTTAAAAAAGACATTCTCATATTCTATTGTTGGTATTGTCTGTTCTTTTCATTTTATTTTCAGAATACACACACACACACACACACACACAAATACACCTATTTAAATGTTTACAGAATTAATGTCAATTTTGAAAATCTGGGCTCCTCCAGAGACTTGATACAATTTATTTCTACTATATTTTCTTCTAGTTATTCAATGATTTTTTAATTTTTACTTTAAATATCTAATCTCTTAACACCCTGGTTTTTGTTTTTATTTTGGTCTATATTTCAAGATGAGGATCTTAGTTTATTTTATCCAAATTGTTCTTAAGGTGGGCTAAAAAATTCTCATGTAGAAAAGAATTTGGACGTTTAACGTACTGGGGTCAGTATTCTTTATAGTGGCAAAAGACTTGCTACCTACTCTTAGAGATTTTATATAGTCAGTGTTCTCTTCAGATGGTTCCAATATGCATGAATTTCAGTTCCAACGAGTTGATTAAATAATACCAGTTTCCCTGCAAATCACTATGTAAATAAACAGATGTGCATCATAATCCCTGATTGTGTCACTTTTTTTTTTTTTAAGTTTTATTTATTAAAGTAATCTCTACACCCAGCATGGGGCTCGAACTCAAGACCCCGAGACCAAGAATCGTTTGCTCTTCCACCTGAGCCAGCCAGGCACCCCAATCATGTCACTTTTCCCAAGTCTGTTGTGATTGGTCACTGCACATTTGTTACTTGTTCACACAGACAACAAAGTGTAACTATGTTGCCTCCTGGTCGCCAGCGATAAAACTCAGGTGATACTTTGCAAACATGGATAATCAAGGGAAGAAACTGGCCAATAAAGACTAAAGTGCAGCAGAGAAAGGAAAAGTGATACCCCTGTGAGTGAAATTCGAATGAAACTTTACAGGAGGTACAGAGGAAAGAGCCGGCAGGGAATGTTAGCAGACTCCATGCACACAGCCAGTGGAGCCCAGGGAGGGCAGACTCATTCACACAGTAAGGAAGTGGTTGTGACGTAGATTTTCCAGAGGAAGTGATGCAGAGGGGGAAAAAAAAATGTCAACACTGGAGAAGTTCTCGGAGACATTAGAAGACGCTAGTATACAATAACTGTATATTAGTTAAATTGAGAGATCAAATATCCAGTTTGGGGTTCTAAAACCTGTGATGCAGACATTAATATCGAAAAAAAAAATGTCCTGCCTTATTACAGGATATGTGGATACTGACTAGCAAATAAAACAAGTTACTGCCATATAATCAATACATCGTCCCGAGGAGAAAGTCCCTAACATCAAGGAAAAAAGATGCCGGACGGCAAGCAGCGACAAGCCTGGTGACCCAGGGGCCTGAGGCCCTGTCTTGAAAACACTACTTCCGTTATTCCCCTCTGTACCTTTTGTTACCAGGAGATTTTCACGTTTTCTTTTTTGTTTATTGGGGTTCTGGAAATAAGAGTAGGTGTTTGACTTAATAAGACAACTACATCCACACATACCAAGGGTAAGTCGGATTTATCTATCGGTCATGGAATGAGTATAGGGCCTCGTCACTGACAGCTAAACAGATCCAGGATGACTTCTGCTACTTATGCTAGTTTGATAGCACTTTGAAGAATACAACTGAGCAGGCGGAAGGATTTGCTATATCAACACCTGCAGCAGGGAGCAATATGGGGCAGCTGCAAAGGAGAGAGTAAGGGAGCAAGCAAGAATCAATCACGTGTGCCCTTTTATGAAAACTGAAATGGCAACGAAGGGAAAGAGCTTCCTACGTACGTAATCATATCTTCAGGCTCCTTATTGGACATCTGCACGCTAGTCATACACATTGGTCTCCCAACTTCTTTGTCCAAATGTCTGAGAATGCTATCTAATGCTTTTCTCACTTGAGGATAGTACACTGACATTCCTAGAGAAAAAACGTCACGGTTACAAAATGTCAGAAATTAGATAAAGAACAGTCATACTTACTTCCCAGAAAAAATAAAAGCCTATCTTTAAATGGCATCAGCTTATTGGTGTCACCAAGGAAAGGAATTTCAACTGTGATACACTCTTCTCCCTAACGATCATCGTTAGTGTGCTGGACAGAATATATAAAACTTAAGCACGGAACTAAAATTACTTTGAAGGAAGTACAAAAGGCAGTGAACAGTATCATGTAAGAAAATAAAGGCCAAACTGGAAGACTCTTCATATGAAAACTCAGAGGTATTATCAAACCTGTATTCATTTTTCTATCACTCTCTACTGGAATAACCACACTAGACGAATATATTCATTTTAGATTTGATCATAAATGTTTCCAAAGGAATATTAAATTGTATCACAAAGCAAATTGTCTGGCTGAGTTAACACCAACCTATGACTTTTGCTTCCTCGTCCGTCAACGTTTTATTGAGAAAAATTTTCTTTACACGGAGAGTGTTTCCTGAGGGAAGGATGACCCCTGTTGTTGGCATCGGTGGCTCTCCGTCCTTCTGCTGCAAACTGTCTGCTATTACAAGGAAGACTCTCAGGCCTATGTTCATTCTCTTCGGGAAAAAAAAGTTTGAGAATGAAATCAGAAGGTCAGAAAATATCCTTTTTTCTTGTTAAAAACACCTCGTCAATTAACACGGGGGGGGGGGGGGGGGCAGGAAGGCCCGGGAGGACAACCAACCTTTCTGCCCAACATTGTTTAACTAGTTGAGGCGTCACAATTTGTTTTACTATCAAATTCCCAAATGCCGTCCCTTCACTTGAGGTCAACTGGCTCTCCTATTCTCTATAAAGCTTATTTCAAACCTCTTCCTGCCTTCAGCGGTCCTACCCTCCTACCATGCCCTCCTCTCTCTAGGCAGATGACACACCTCCTACTTCACAGAAAGAAAAAAACCATCAACTGTCCTCAGTCTCTCACTATGGTAGCTAACACCTCTTCTCCCTCTCCTTTGATCTTATGACAGTCTTAGGCAGCACTGCGCTTCCTGGTGGTTACAATTCCATTTGCTCTTCCTTTCCCGGGGATGGGAATGGTACACCACCAATGACCCCTTCTCTTGCTTGTGTCTTCAACATTTCCTTTCCACCGGGGACATTCTGTTACCTGCTGTTAGCTATGCTATGCTATGTTAGCTATGCTCATCTTAATGAAGCATGTCCCCCCCCCCCCCCCCCATAATGTTTTCCTGAGGCAACTCTCACTTATCAGTGACCATTCTGCTCAAAAGAGTGGTCGGTCTGCCTGCAGCCTGTTTGACTTTTCAGCAGCACAGGACTGTCAACTATTCCTTTGCTTCCTGAAACACTTCCTTCCTCTGATTCATCTGTGCCATGGCTGGCTGAGTCATCTCTGCTGGCACTTCAGGTTTGGCCTCCTTTAGCCGCAGGGCCAATGTTAGACTGCTTCAAGACGAGGTCTTCGGCTACCGTCTCCTCTCCTCATGTTTTCTCTCCCAAAGCAACTTCATGTATCTACATGGCTTCAGTTAGCACCCACACCACATCACCTGCCTCATTTCTCTGAACTCGGACCCTCAGACCCACTTGACATCTCTACCTGGATGTCAAAAAGATGTCTCAGGTTTGACTCATTCAAGCCAAATGTACTTTCCCCTCAAACAAGGTCCCTTCTCAATGTTTCTTTTCTCAGTTGGCACTCTTCTCTCCATCTGCACCACCACTGTCTCCGCCCAAGCTGCCATTTTTTCTGACCTACGCCAGTGGTCTCTAAGGTAGGTGTGTGCATCCCCATGGATGTGCAAGATAGCTCGCTGGAATACAGGAAGACAATAAAACTTTTATTTATGGTTTTTTTTTTAAGTTTAAATAAGATTAAGATTTTAAGCTTTCCTCATCTTTATATACAGCATAGTACCGGTGCCCTCCCTCAGTCTAAACATCACATGGTCATGTCACATAATCACAGAAAACATCTTGAAGAAGTGGGAAAGCTCCATAATGTACTGGGTTTCACAGAAGGACCCGCACGTACTCATTCTTTTGGTGTGTTGCAATTTGCATGTGTTTGATTAAATGGATTAATGGATGATTTTTTTTCTGGCTTTAACTAAACTAGCTCTCGCAAGCTTAAAAAGATTCTGAAGAGAAAACGGAGACTGACGATAATACTAACAGAGTAAGCCCATGGAAAAGAAAACAAAACACAGAACTCCCACTCTTTTACTCCTAGCGTAAGAGCTTCAGTGAGGGAAAAAATTATATTCAGAAATAAATTTATTCAATGGGAGAAGACGTTTTTGAAAATGGATGTTCAAGAAAATCTCATTACATGATTTTGACGCTGGAAACACATTCAGTATATCATCTATAAAAACACTCATTTCTCATTTCTGCTCACTGTATATACCTAGAAATAATTATTCATCTATCTTAAAAATCCTACAAACGAAAAGCTTCAACAACTTTCCAACTTCTTTGTTAACTACATAAATGTATGTTTTAGGATTTGATTATGAGAAGGACCAGCACAGTAATTTTAAAGAAATAAAGAGATAACCTTTTTATATTCTCCAATGTTACTTGCAAAATCTTTTGAACAATCTAAAAATGTAATGTCTAATGAGTGAGTTAGGGTTTACTAAGTGAATAACAGGGCCACAGAAGTAGGAAATATTTAGTATTTAATTCTTTTGCCTTTTTATTTTTATCAATCTCCCTCTGGGGAAAAGGATTTTTGCCCACGTTGTCTCTCACACCTACAACAGTGCCTGACACATTTTTGGTGCTCAATAAATGTAAAGTAAATGATATTTATTTTTAAAAATCTGATACTGATATTAATAAATGAAACCTGAGCTCATGTCACAACCTTAGAAGTCAGCTACGCTGACTCATCTGGAAAACATCCTCCCTTGATAATTTTTCACCCTACTTGAAACTACTGCTAAAATTGAGTTGGCTATCAGAAAGGTGAAATAATTGGTCCTAGATCATCACACTAGTAATTATAAGTAAAGCTTCTAACTAGAGATTTGAGCTTGAGAGTTCTGATTCCAGAAACTGCTCTAAAAAAAAGTTTAAATAAAAAGATTTTGAGATAGGATAATAATTTTTTTTACCTCTGGATTAATGGTGAAAGTTTTAGTAGATTTTCCAACACTGAGAAGATCAAATATTATTTCTTTCATTGCAAAATCCAAACGTTCCTAGAAAAAAATAGCAATCAAGAGATCTTTATAACTTTCTACTACTATATGTTGGGTATCATGTTAAGAATCATACATATAATGGCACCAGGTTTGTATCCGTAAGATCTAGGTGGACAAAAGAAAAATACGTATGAATTAAGATTTAAAAAAAAATGACTATAAATATATTATTTATCAAATGATTTAATGCCCCAACAAACAGGATAAACATTTTAAACATTCATTTAGCAAAATCATATTCAAAAATCTAAGTGAAGAAATTCCCAGAATGATGGCAAAAGGGAGTCCCGAAACAACAGGCATGCGGCAGGCCTAGCGAGCGGTGAGTTCACACAGGGACGGTAAGAATAGGTCTCCAGGAAGGAAATCTCCAAGGAAAAAGAAGATCAGTAAGATTAGCTGATGTCTGAGAGGAGTTACATAGTTTTCATGGAGTGTTGGTATAAGGTGATTAATCCAAGGGGGTGGACAAGATCCGAGGGCAAGAGAAAGGAAAGAGATGTGAGCCAATGGCAAAAGTTTTGTAAATACTAGATCTTTTTCTTTTTTAATGTTTGTTTGTTTGTTTATTTATTTATTTATTTATTTATTTATTTATTTTGAGATTTTGAGAGAGAAAGAGAGAGAGAGGAGGAAGGACAGAGAGAGAGATGGAGGGAGAGAATCCCAAGCACACTGTCAGCTGAGCCCCCAACATGGGGCTCGAACTCACAAACTGTGAGATCATGACCTGAGCTGAAATCAAGAGTCACATGATCAACCGACTGAGCCACCCAGGCACCCCACTAAACACTAGATCTAAAGCACAGTTTGCTTTCATTCACCTTACTGACACATTTATATCCATCCAATTATCATTAGTTCTGGGCTGCCGTAAATAGAAATGTATTCATTTTGTTTAAATATTCCTTATTTCTTTACTGTTAAAAATAACATTACAGATCATCGAAATTGTCACAGTTTTAGTTCAAAGAGACCACAATGAATATTCTGGAATCAAAGCATTTTCCTTAGCTGATGAAGTAACCTTACCTATGCTTCTTCCAGGGCTGATGTCCCCAAAGGGAATGTGACCAAAACCCTGGATCTGCTTGCTCAGCACCTATTTAATCCCCTTATAATAAACCTTCCTTTACTAGCAGACACTAGAAAGCTAAAATTGTATTTCTCAGAATGCCTCAGAGCAGTGGGCTTTAGGATGTGATTTAGACCCTACCAACTGGTATACTCATGTGAGTCTTTGGGACTCACGTATAGGGACTGACGTATAGGAGGAAGAGGAGGAGGACAGGAAGGAAGGAATCCTCTACTAGTGGGGACCACGGCAGTAGCAGGATTCTGAAAGAACTGTGATGACTTCCAATTTGGCAGCTTTTTGTCTGTGGCAAAGGCCACAGCTACCTTGATAGCCCAATTCTGCAATTTCCTCTTAGTCATTCGTAGTCCTACCAGTGATTCGATTCTGTGAACCATCTATATTCCTTCAAAGCTCCCTTTGGGTTCAACTAGCTACTGTGGATTCTAGTATCTGTACCTAAGAAACTAGATGAATGCATGAGAAAACAATTTGCCAAAAACCTTTGGAGATACTCAGGAAGTAATTAGTCAATGGAGCAACAGCAGGACTGAGAAATACTTCCTTGACCCTTCCTAAATTAAGTGCTCCACCTGTGGGTCCCCTTGAGTTCTGTTATCACGCTTTTAGATGTGTAACAAATTTTAAAACTCCAAATTACTTCGGTTATTGTGAGGTAAGGCACTTACCTGAGCAATGAACTGGATAATCTTCACAAATATATTGAGAGGTGTATCACGAGGAACCACACTACGTGAACCTTTCGGAAAAAGTGCTGACACTATGCTCATAAGACGACTATGAAAAAAAAAAAAAGACTGAGTCATAAAGAGATAATGACATCAACAAACATTCTTCCTATTCTTCATAAGAGGTCAAGAAAATGCCTTCTCCTTCTCAAGGTCTTTATAAAATGTTAACTATAATGTCATCAGTGTGATTTTTTTACCAAGATCTTTATAAAATCCATTTTAATGCAAAGGCACTCACCTCTGAGTTACAGTGTTGCTTTCACATTTTATTCTAATTACATAAACCCACAACAATCTATACAAAGATTCCAGTGCAACTCGAGACATTTTAGGATCTTTATTCTGTTCAAAAACAAGAGAGAATAAAAAATAAACTTATTAAACTACCTGCAATCATTTAAGATTAAATACAATCTCTGCCAACAACTAAAAGCCCTTATCCCACTCCTCTCTGTATTCAATCTAAAGCAGGTTTAAATGTGTAAATATACGTTCGGTATACAGTAAGTACAGAAAGCTGAGAGGTAAGTCCGAGCCATTCCTTTAGTAAAAATATCAGAAGGATATTCATACTTGAAAGAACTCCTATCTTATACACACATCAACCTACTTGGCAGTAAACAGTTCACACAATATTGACATCATGATAGAAGGATTCCTTATCTTTGGAGCAATTCACTGCAGTCCAAACTTAGTTAAAACTTAGGCCACCAAAGGTTATTATGGGTACTTGCATTTATGAAATAACGCAAACTATTGCTGAGTGATTATCCTTACAAGAGGGACTACGGAAGAGCAAGGACTCTGAAGTTAGGAATGACTGGCCACACCTCACCTTTGGGGGCACTTTTATACCGCTTGGTACCACAATTTCCTCACCTTTAAAAATGAAGATAAAATGGTACCTACCTCACACATTAAGGAAGTTTTTGTGTGAAAAACACTCGGAACACTGCTGGCACATGTTAAATGCTCCATAAATGTTGTTATACCTTCAAATTTTACTTAGACATTACTTAAATTATTATCATTTAGAATAAGAAAATTATTTCATTTCAATCACAACTTGATCAGCAAACTTTTTCTTCATACCACTTATTATAAAAAGTAAGGTTCTCAGATGACCGGTCATGTAATGAGATTTAATGCTGAATTTTGAAAATGTAGCTCATGATCAACTTTATTAGGAGAAATTCTTTGTGTATGTTGATTGGTTGTAGCATGCATTGACTGTCATAAATCAGCATTCATTTAATTTAGTTTGGGGGATTTCTTATTGTTGAGTAATTATTTTATATACAGCAACAAACAAAACAAAGTTTTAAAATTCTAAGTAATTTAGCCATTCTATTTTACTTTTTCTTGAGAAATAGAAAAATGGACAACTATGTATGATTAAAAGCAATACAAAAAGATGACAAATGACAAGTAAAAGAAACAGCGATCAGAAAATAGAATTTTGCTCATCTATGTGAAGAATTGATATAATTAAGAATGGAATACCAATTATTCTGCTGGTCAGTGTCTCAACATCAGTCCCTACTTCTATTGCCAAATCATAATGATTCCAAATTTCAAATACACTCACTCCCCAAGTAGTTATTAATTACTAATGTAACTAAGGTAACATATAAAGTAGTAAGTAATGTGTGCAGGTTACTCGTAACAACCAAGCTTTTTATAGTACTTTCTTTTCTATCACGTAACTTTTTTTTTCTGTCATTGAAATGCAAAATATCAGGTATCAAAAAATGTTCAATTAGTTTGATGTACATTCCAAATAGTATTTTCACATTAAATTATATTTTCAAAATACAACTGATACAAATTAATACATGTTATATATTAAAAATATTTATGTCCAATTCCACATAAAAATGTCTTCATATAAATGGTTAATAAAGTATTTTGGATTATTTTACGTGAAGGGCTGAGATATCTAGAATGAAAAAAAACTTGATTTTCAAACTTTCCAAGATGGACTCCTATGTTTACAAAGCAGTTATTCTACACTGAACAAAACCAAGATGAAAAATGATACATCAATTATTGTGTATTCAGCCACTGAAATGCTGTCAAACATGTCTGAATAATAAAAACATCCTAAAATGATCTGAGCCTTACCCAAAGAGTAGATAATTCCCCAGTCACCATTTTGGTATAATACGAATAAGCAGATTGTTACATACATTAGAATCCAATAAACATTTGATATGTCCAGTATGTTCTTTGGCCGCAATCATTTTAATGTATCTTTCCCTTTTTTCTACCATGAACCAAACCCAAAATATTTTGCTTAAAATCCAAACCAACAGAAGATAAGTTTTAAAAAGTTATGCATCAAAAATCATACTTAAAATCTAAGCTGTCTCCTTAATTGCATCGGAAAATGTTTTTTTTTTTTTATTTCGTCTATAACAGTGTCACTAATGTAATGTTACTTAAACAACAAATTAAACAGGATATTTTAAAATGGAGGATTTTGGTTAAGAATCAACATTCATGATCACTTGTAGCTCGTAAATTCATCTTCTTGGGATGACATTAATATTAAACATGTACAGTGTCCCTGCTGTGTGCTAGTCTTCTTTTACAAGAGGAGAAGCGGGCTGGAATAAATACATTAGACATGCAGTGCAACAATGGGTAAAGAAAAAAAAAGCCACACTTAAAGGAGATAAAGCAATATTTTACTTTGTAACATCAACACAACTCACCTGGAGTGTTTCTATTTGTTTTCTGATACTGTTGTTAGATGGCATCTAAATAAAGCAATGTGAGACAGCAAACATAAACATGAGACACAGCACATGCATGTTAGATGAAAATAAGCACAAAACAAGACAGCTCTTCACCAAGGCCTCTATTTAGAAGAAATTTGAAATTTCCAAGACAGTGGCCAGAAACACTAAAGGAAAAAAAAAATCCTATAACTTGGGATACATCTATATAATCCTTAAACTAAGAGAAAATATTTAAATTATTAAGTACCTAAATTTTCCTCTCAAAGCACTGCACTTGAGTTCTAGCAAGTTTGAATTTTTAGAAGAAAATAAGCATGCGCTATAGAAAACAACCTTCAAATTATTTTTATCTGAACTCCACTACTCTTATTATTTCCCCCACACACCCCCTCTAATTATTCTTCAGAAACCTTACAATCACTTTCCACATAATAACCTCGACTGATAAAAAGGGAAATAGGAAAACTACCAAATTCTGTTTAAGGACAAAAATGACAGATGTGACATCTTCTGTGAATTCAAATGGATGTTTTCTCATGCTATTTATGGGCCAATGGGGCAAAAGCCCATGTTCCATGGTCACCACCTTCAAATACTGATATGGTAACTTTTTAAAAAGTGTACAATATTAAAGATTCTATTTATTCTTATGACTCTGGAGAATAATGCCTTTTTTAATATCCCAGAATGACAGCCAGATATTGTCTGAAAATATCTAGTACAGCAAAACTCCTTATAGTCCATTAACAGATAGCAGGTGGATCTCAAAGGGCAAACATTATGGAGCTGAAGAGATCTAGATGCAAACCTATCTCTATCACTTTTTGGCCCCCTGACCGTGGGTTACTTATTTATCTTCTTTCAGCCTCATTTACAGTAAGAATTAAATGAGAGATTGTATTTAAGCATCTAGTATATAGAAGTATTAATAAGAATCAGCTTTAAGAAGTAATAGGTTTAGTAAGTAAAAACTTGTTATGGATTTTTTTGAAATCATGAGGTTTCTTGCATCTCAAAACAGAATCAGTTTAGGCCTTTATCTTGAACCAGTTTTTCCTGTGTGTGTGTGTGTGTGTGTGTGTGTGTGTGTGTGTGTGTATATATATATATATAGCAAATCAATTATATCTGTTGCAACAGATAACTGGCGTCAGGTTTTTTACTGAATACTCCATGCCTTACCTCAACTCTGCAGTGTAGCCACAGTATCTAAAACTTAATAAACAGGAGCCAATTCGTAAAATTTCTGCTGAATAGAGCCTTAATGTAAGTTAAGGGTTAATGGCCAAGACAACTATATTCCAAATATTCATGCTAAGGTGGCTCTTATCTCCTTGAGCCTGGCAGAGCAACATTGCCATTAATTAAAATGGACAATATGCCAGAGATATTTAACAGGAGGTAAGGGTTCAAAGAAAACAGCATTTCAAATGAAAGCCTTAAGACAAAAAATAAAAGTTAAGGTGCTGCGAAAGAATTGCAAATATGTTAGATGGAAACATATATATATACAACAATTCCAACAAGCAACAGAAAAGTATGGATTGTCATGAAACAAAGCAACCTTTCAGAAAACACTTAAATGCGAGTCTGAAAATATTTTATTGGAAGTATGGAAAATCATACTACCCAGAAAATTATCAATTCCCCCTTTTAGTACCTGTATCGGTATGAATCATCAAAATGAGGACAGAAAACAGTATAATGTAATTAATTAAATAAAGCTTATTTTCTGGTTGCATGACATAAAGAGTTTAATAAGCTTGATTTGGTCCTGGGAATTTTCATAAATAAGAAAGAGAGTATATCAAGTCTCATCCAAATATGAATAATATCAATGAGTATCTAGGAGAAAAAGAGCCAAAAATGTTTCTCAAAGACTTTTATTTTCTGTATACCTTTTTAAGTAATCAAGGCACTTTTGGAAATGATGTATAAAGTCACGGAAAAGATATATAGGATAATGTTTCCAGTGGATCATTCTCAAAGTGGGAATGAAAAGTCAAATACCACTATTTCTCAAATACCACAGTGAGCTACAGAGCCAGAGAAAAGTCATTTAATCTATCTGTGCCTCGCTTTCATTGTCTTCAAAGTATAAGGTTTCCAGTATTATCCTAACTTAGAGGAATGACAGGAAATAAGATGCCATGTCTGTCATGCTTCTAGAACTTGTAAGCAAATATTTAAATGTACTCATCTAGGCATTAAAACAGTGTTCAAATCAAGCATTTCCATGACATGCAGGTGAGGAATATTCCCATGTCCCGTGTCAGACATTAACTGAGCTCTTATCCACAGAAGAAAAGCGGATCCTGTTAGATCCTGCTAGCAGAGTATCCTGAGAAGATAAAGATCCTTCTATCTCACAGTCTTGTTTACAACACTAAAGAGAGACCGGACGTGGGCGTGCCAAATAGTGTTAGTAACAACTATCCCTTGATTCAAGTCAGAATCATTTCAGGAGATTCTGTATCCCTGTGGATCCAATATCACACTCTTAGGTTTGGCTGGCACACTTTCATCAAATGTGCTTTTAGTGACATTTCATTATCTAGGCTTTTTTCATTTTCAGACTTGAGCCAACATGACTGAATTTTCTCAAAATGAAACACAAAATAATATCCAGAGGATTCTATAAGATTAACACTCTATAACTCTAAAGGTATGTTTTTAGCACAAATATTGTTAGATCTAAGATAATATAAACAAACAGCTGTTAAAAATGTACAATTTTGCATTAAGACAAACTAAATTTTCAATCAAAAGTTGATTCATGTCAATATGTGATTCCCCACAGAAAGAATAAAGTACATTTAAGAAAAGCAATGCGATAAAGTATTACTCTTCTAATGCACCAGTCATAATGAGGGTTTTATTACATACTGTTCAATATATACGCACAAATGAATACACTACAGTCAGTATCTACAGGTCAGAAATGTGATTACATCTTACCTTTAAATGTGACAAACAGTTCTGTAGGAAAATATGCCAGTTATTTAAAAAAAACTGTTTCTGACTGACACATAAAAGGCAGGTAATTAGTGGATAAAGAGCCTATAGGAGATAGGGAAAAGAGAATTAACATTTTTCATGAGAAAGCACAGATTTGTAAATCATGTCCTCAGAAACAAAGGCAGTTTTCCCATTTGTCTTAAGAAGTACGGTCTCCTAAAGTAACGTAACAAAAAATGATAAGGGGCAAATTTTCTGTAAGAACAACTCCTCGATCTGTCTCATTGCCCTGAGTTGGAGCATGTTTTTATTTTTCCCTAGAGCCACCACTCCCTCAACGAGTACAATGGTTAGGAACACAAGCCCTGGGATCAAGCACAGACTGGCATCAAAGTTTCAGCTTTTTATTTGCCAGGCACATGACTTCAGGGTGGATATAATTAAGGGCTCCAAGGCTCCCTTTGCTAACACACGGACTGGAGAATGATAGACGGGGCTGGGAGGTTTAAAGTAAAACAATGCAAATGTAATTAGTTCAATGCCTGGCACAGCAAGTGTTTATTCATTATTAGATCTCTATCTTAAGTGGTCAAGTATTTGTCTAATTCTCCACACTTTCTCCAAGCTGCATAAAAATTTACAGCAACCTCCTTCAAAGTTACATGGAGTGGGTGGTTAAATCTCTGAATAGAAATGATGTCATTAGATAGACAATGGTTCCTAAGTAATCTAATACTTCTGAGTGCAATAATAATGTAAAATAAAGAAATTTATGGTTTAATAGGAGTATACGCAAGCTTCCACATAGTATAATGCATAACTTAAAGCACCTGTCAAGATAGGTAAATACCTAGAATAAAGTCTGAATAACCTATCAAATGTAGAGCCAGTAAAATTAAGAACAGAATGTTTTAAAAAGAGCAAGAAAAATGTATAAAATTTGCCCTTATGTTGCGTTTTGGAAATTTTACAATGTCAATTCTTACAATTCTTTTCAATCTCCCCTCAATTCAGCAATCAATTACTACAACTCCTAATTAAATATGTAAAGGTTTGAAATGCTTTTCAATACCAATGAATGCTTCTTCCTGGAGCTCAGTTCAAAAGTAGTCTGATAAAGCATCTCCACAAAATTTTTCAAACAGGGAACATTCACTTCATTTTTAACAGCCTAGGTAAAAAGATAATACAAAAACAAAGAAAATGGTCACAAATATTAAACTGTACAGAAATTACGAGAACTTTCTCTAAGGTGTGAAATTAGTGACTCCTTCACCGAGTATCTCACTAAAGTACTAGAAACTGTCAAATGACCAACTGTCAAGTCGCTGAGATAAAGGTGGTCCCTGTTCTGAGAAAACACAAGCAAGTGAACAGGCAATGAGTATGTGATACAACCAACAGATGCTGCAAGAGGAAATTCTCTGTGCTCTGGGCACCTTCACAAGGGGCCCCGACAGAAAAACTCCATAAGGAAGTAACACCAAAGCTGAATCCAGCATCCCTTCCCTGATACAGAGCAGTAAATCCCAGGTAACCTCTCCAGCCTTGTCCTCCACACTCTGCCTTCCTGCACTGGGATCCAGCAGCACCAGCTAGCTTTCTTGCTGTTTCTAGAACAGATCATGCATGTTTGTGCTTTAGGGAGTCTACAGTGGTTCCTTGTGCCCAAGAAGTCTTCCCTCAGATACAGCACGCCTTTTCCCTCGTTCCTTTAGCTTCTGCTCAGTCATCTCCATCTCCTTCGAGGGGGTGGTCTCAGCTGATCACAGTATTCAAAATTTCAACTCCCTTACCCCTTCAGCAATCCTTACCCCCCTATCTTACTGTACATCTCTCCACAGTACTTATCACCATCCACCTACTAGATATTTTACATACTAGTTTACTAGCTGTTTTCTGCACTAGAAATAGCTCTACAAGAGCAAGGTGTCTTTCCTACCTTGACCATTCTTGCATTCCCTATGCACAGACGAGGCTCTGATACAAAGAAAGCATTCAATACATGTGATGAATGAATAAGGAGAGTCCAACCAGGCAAAGTGGGGAGGGAGGTTATTAAAGAGGCAAGAATGTTCCAGACAGAATGAGTGCTATATGCAGCAGTGGGTGTTATGGATTGAAATGTCACCTCCCCCACACCCCAAATTCAGGTATTGAAATCCTAACCCAGCGTACCTCACCATGTGACCTTATTTGGAAAAGGCAGGTGTCATTTGGTCATTGCAGATGTAATTGGTTAAGTTAGGATAAAGTCATATTGGGGTGAGGGGACCCTACTCCAACATGATGGGTATCCTTTAAAAAAAACACAGGCTATTTGGACAAAGACGTACACAAGGAGAACACCATGCAAAAATGAAGGCAGAGCTCAGGTGCTGATTCTATAAGCCAAGGAATGCCAAAGATATCAGAAACTAGGTGAGAGGCACAGAACAGATGCTTCCTCACAGCCCTCAGAAGGAATCAACCCACCAACACCTTGGTCTCACCGTAACTGTGAGACAATAATTTTTGTTATTTGAGCCAGCTAGTTTGAGGCACTTTATGAGGGCTGCCTTAGCAAACAAACTACAAACACAAACACGGCATAAAAGAAGAATCAGGTAACACAATACTCATGGACCGCAAGGACCGTCAAGGGTCTTTCCTCCTACAACCTGCTCCTTTTGATTAATTACCTTAAAAATACAACCTAATCCCAGTTAGGTATCTGGCAAAAACAGATTTTCAGACAAGGGGGAAGCACAAATGACAATGTGGGATAGAGAAGCAGCAACCCAAACCACTTCTAGAAAAAGAAATTGAAATACATGCACTAATGAAAATAGACTAAAACCTGACGGTTTGATAAATGATAGGTTTATTTTATCAAAAAAATAATAATAATAAAATAAAAACCCCAGACGTGGCTGAAACCTGGGGTGGGGGGCTATCTGACTCACACTACCTACTGAGCTCTATTCATGACTTTTGTTTGTACCCATTAAAAAAGAATCTTCAAATTTTTTTTTTTTAAATCCTCAAACATTTAACTGTAAGTAAATACTCAAGACAGGTAAAAAAAAAAAAATCATGCCAATTACGGTCATTAATATTTTCAAACTTTCACTTTGCTTCCAGTTCCCTGTCTACCTTTTCTTTTTTTTCTTCTAAGACTTTAAAACTTCATTTTATTTTATTTTTTAAAATGTTTATTTATTTATTTTTGAGAGAGAGAGCGTGCGAGTGAGCACAGGGGAGAGGCAGAGAGAGAGGAAGACAGAGAATCCCAAGCACAGAGAATCTCTGTGCTGTCAGAGCGAGGCCCCATGCAGGGCTCCAACACATGAAACGTGAGATCATAACCTGAGCCGATATCAAGAGTCTGACGCTCAACCGAGCCAACCAGGCACCCCTCCCTGTCCACCTTTTTTTTAAGTTTATTTATTTATTTGAGAGAGACAGAGGTAGGGTGAGTGGGGGAGGGGCAGACAGAGGGGGAGAGAAAGAATCCTAAGCAGGCTCCAAGCCGCCAGCTGTGCAGAGCCCGCTGGGGGACTCAAACTCACGAAACCGGGAGATCGTAACCTGAGCCAAAAACCAAGAGTCAGACCCTCAACCAAATGAGCCACCCAGGTGTCCCCAAAATATATTTTTAAGATACATAAAAATATATCTCTAAAACTCAATCAGAATACAAACAACTCCATATTAAAAAATAAGAAAAGATTTCAACACACATTTTGCCAAAGAAAACATATGGACAGCAAATACAGGACGCTCAAAATCATTGGTCATTAGGGAAATGCAAATTTTAAAACCCCAGTGAGACACCACAACACAACTAGCAGAATGGCTAAAACTAAACAAACTGGCCAAAGAAGTGTTGGTGAGGATGTGGAGGAACTAGAACTCTCACATCCGGCTCCTTGGAATACAAAACGATGCAACAACTTTGGAACGTTGTATGACAATTTCTTTAACAATCAAACATATAGCTACCATTTGGTCCACCAATTCCATCCCTAGATATTTACCCAAAGTAAATAAAAGCATATGTCCCATACATAGACTTGGACATAAATGTTCACAGCGGCTTTATATCTAACAGCCCAAAACTGGAACAAATGGATCCAAAACAGATGACCACAACCAAACTGTGGTGTTATCTATACTGTGGTATGTCTATGCAATGAAATACTATGCAACGATGAGAAAGGAAAAACCTACTGATACATTCCACAACATAGTTGGAACTCAAAATAATTATGCAGAGTAAAAGAAGCCAAAAAATGGCTTTGTACTGTAAAACTCCATTAATATAAAATTCTAGGAAAACCAAAACTAATGTAGAGTGACAGAAAGAAGATGAATAGTTGCACTACCCAAAGGTGAGGTGAGTGGTGGTGGGGGGTGGGGGGGTGGATTAAAAAGGAAAATAAGGAAACTTCCAGGGCGTGACAGATATGTACATTATCCTGATTATGGTGATGGTTTCCCATGTGCATACACATGTCAAATTATATACTTTAAATATGCATACTGTATGTCAATTTTACTTCAAGTTTAAAATGAAATGATGATATATATAATATATATATACATGAAAAGAATATCATTTATGCAGCAATATGTAGTATACTGAAAGTGAGTTGCCTATCACATATCATACAGAACAACTGAAATGGGTAAAAACAAACAAACAAAAACCCCAGGAAACAAACCTAGCATCTAAGTATTATAAAATCCCTTAATCCTATTTATAACATGCTGTTACTAGTAACTGCAAAATTATTTTCAAATAACACACTACTTTTATGTCAAGAAAGGCTTCTATAAATCTGCTGCCCTAGAAATTATGTTATATAAATAATATGTTTATAATAATCATATTTTCTAAATAATTTGGAATACATATTTTGACAGGTGGGACGAATATCAACAGCAACTACAGAACACTTAAAATCGAGACAGTCCTGTAAATTCCAAGATATATGTTACAGTACAGGCTGTTAAAATGGCCACCATATTGTAAGAAGCAGAAGCCGCGAGTAAATGCAGTATTTTGCACTGAGCTGCTTCAGGCAGCCGTTACCTAGAGGCTGGGTTGCAAATACTCTGCCCTCCTTGCAGTCTCTGAATCTTAAGGACCTGGGCCCATTCTTTTAATTAAAAGGCTAATCAATGCTCTACTGACATTTGGCTAATAACCATTTTCCCCATATCCATATGACATTCAAATTTCCCACATAACAGTCTATGAAATTACCGGAAAGTAAGACTCTTTCACGTGGCAACTTCTTCAGTAAAAAGGTACTTTTAACATACAATATAGAAATTAAAATATACTTACAGCAGCTACAGGGATAAGAATCTCCACAAATAAACCAGCAAGTGCATGCTTTATATCTTTATCTTTTACTTCTAAGAAATACTGAGCACATTCCTGGAGGGGCAAAGAGGTATATATTAGGTTTAAGAATTTTTAATATCATGGTAAGTTTGTAAATACTGCGATTTTACCAAAAAGCTAAAGTCAAAACACACTCAAATTTAAAAAGAGAGTAAATTCACACCACTGGCAATTTAACACTGGAACTGAAGAATTACTAACGATGCCATGAATATATATATATATATATATATATATATATATATATATATATATATTTATTCCTTTAGTAATATATATATGTTTCCTTTATCAAGTCACGAAGAGCAAGCATAACCACTGTTAGGCTAATTCCAATCACCACAATGGAGAAGGTATATCACCTGCATGAACTGAAATGATGCTTCAAAATCTTCTACAGGATACATTTTTACTCGAAAAAACTTCATTCCCATTATTAAGCTGATGATGCTTTGCACCACATGAGGACTTTGTTCCTTTTGCCGCAGCTCTTTCCATTCTGTCACAAACTTCTTCCTCACAGCCTGAAATCTTTAATAGACACGAATACATAAGTGGATAGGAATTCAAAACACTAATGTCCCACATGATACTCAAGGTTGAAATCAAAAGATACTTTACATAAACATTATGTCCTTTCTCTACCCTCATCAAAATTACTAGAAAAGCACAGAGGGAAATAAAGTTATTTGACACTATTCGAAATCTGCTGTTCCTTTATTTTAAAGTTAGAAGTCCCTTAAGAAGATATAATAAGATGTCTTTATTCCTACAACACCGTCAATACAGCTCCATTACCATTTAATCGTTAATAATCATAGTCAAATCAAATCAAATAATCTACCCCATAAATCAGATAGTGTCTCCAGTTTGTATTCCTTTTTATAAAACCTGTAATTTGAGTTATATGGAGAACGGATTGGAGACTATAAATGTGTTCAAAGACAGGAATCAATCAATTTTAGACTACCATCACTTAAAATTAGTTTCTCCTTATGCTGGAGAAAAACTGAAGGAGAGGAGTGGGGCACACGGTCTCACACAATGTGACTAAGCTCACGAATCAAAATGCTTTCAAACGTAAGCACCATCCTGGATTCAAATGACCACAACTGGTAAGTCTACTAAGTTTTTTCTCTGCTTACATTGCAAAAAGATACTTACCAGTTTAATAATCAAAAATACTTAATTTCCCCCTTTATTTATTATGAAACAGCTAAAGATTTTACTGTTAATGTTACTGGGGGAAACCAGTTTCTGAAAAGTTAAAATGGGAAATGAAGCATATTTTCTAATCGTTATTGACTACAGAGGGGAAAAAGAAAATTGCGTATTAATGAAATATGGATATATGACAGGAAATATCAGCCATTTCCATTTGAGTCTTGGAGAATATAACACCATTTTCCACGAATATATTCTTTTGCATTTTAAAAAGAAAATATACAATGGATAAAAACCTTCCCATCGCAATAACACTAGAATCCAAGGGTTTTTCTCTTCTATTAAATTTCTCATAATAATGATCAGCCACTACACTCACAGGAAGCAAACATTAACAAGAATTGTACTTGGCTTTTTAGAATTTAGAAAGGGTTTTATCTGATGATTTCAGGACCAAACACTTCTTAAATGACATCTAAGAAAATCTGAATTGATAATTTTTTACCTTACAAATTTCCCAGTGGCAACAAAGGAAATTCAAACTCTTCCATAGTCTTATGATCAACCACAAGATACTACAGATAAACTTTTTTACTCTTTACTATAATGATGGTTCAAGACAATTCAATGGGTGTAACTCCTAATGAATAACACCTTTATGGAATCATCTAGTATCTTCTCTTTCTTTTTTGGAATCTCTTCTACCTATCCAAAATTCTATTTAGTGTTAAATAAAATGATTAGGAGGAAAACACTGAGATGCCATCTCAGAAGTAAAACCATTCAACTAGAAAGTATTAAAAGTTGTTATTAGCTCTGTAGAGTTCTTAAAAAACAAAATAGGATGTGAAAAAACACTTCTTATAGAATAGTTAGAAATAAATAAGGTAATGTCCTGACTATTCCTGGCACTTTTCTGACTTCCTCAATTCAGACATTTATGGAAAACCCCAAATAAATGAAAACAAGTTGTATACTTAATGTACGGATATTACTTTAAAATCCTCTAAGAAATAGAGCAGCTAAGTAATAAAAAGTGGAAGAGACTGCAAAATAACTATGAAAAAAATTAGATCTAATGCTGTCATTGTCAATTACAATGAAGCATTCTAAAATACAACTGAAATCAGTGATTTAAATACTTACTTTGATTGGGCAAGAACCCCTATCACCTCTGCATATAAATCTGCAATAATATGCACATTCCCAGTGTTGGTTCCTGAATATCTGAAACAACAAGAGAACAAATGTGCTGTTTAATTTTTCTATAAACTCTCTTTTACATAAATCTGAAAGTTTCTCATCAGAGGGTTACAAAGTTTTTTTCTGAAGAGTCATCTGTAGAATAATAAAAACCACACAAATTTTCATCTAGCTCTGAGTTTTACTTTGTCGTGAAATTTAGCCTTCTAATTCTTATAAATCCAATCAACAGTTTTAAGAATTATTTTAATAAAATCTTTCCAATGGGGGTGCCTGGCTGGCTCAGTTGGTAAAACAAGAAACTCTTGATCTCAGGGTCATGAATTCAAGCCCCTCATTGGGCATGAAGCCTACTAAAACAGACAAACAAACTTTCCTAGAAGCATTTTGTGGGGATTTGAAAGAAAGAAAGAAAGAAAGAAAGAAAGAAAGAAAGAAAGAAAGAAAGAAAGAGGGAGGGAGGGAGGGAGGGAGGGAGGGAGGGAGGAAGGAAGGAAGGAAGGAAGGAAGGAAGGAAGGAAGGAAGAAAGGAAGAAAGAAAGAAAGAAAAAGAAAAAGGAAGATAAATGCTTTGAACTCTAAAAACAAAACAAATGATCAGAGAGAGTTCAAATTATACTTAAACAGTCTAACCCAGGACTAGGAGAAAAGCAACAATCCCAAGTTAGTATTTTACTTACCCTTCCTTATGTTTAAAGTGCTTAAAAGCTAAGTTTAGAACTTCATGAACTAAGGGATCGGGCACAGGATGAACAGGAATCTAGAATGAAAAAATCATAAAATCAGCAAGAGCTAAGTAGATTATAAGTCTTATGAGTGTTCTCCACATTTCAACTAATTAAATCAATAACCAGTTTTCATTTCCATGGTATGATCAATTACTAATTTGTCAATCTGCCCTTTTTCTAAGGATTCTATTATTTTCTTAGAGAATTTAGTTACTCATCTAATTTAATAACCTCTAAATTTAAGAATATTGGCTGTATAATCACAAATCCTTGAACTAGGCCCATAAAGGGGAAAAAGTAGTCGTTATTGCTGATTTACTGTAATTGTCAGGAAATTAAGACACTCACACGTACCTCTCTGCAACACCTATGGGAAAGCAACCTCTGGCTGAGCCAGCCACACATTCCATATATAGTCTGATTTTTCTATCATAAACAGTAGCCAAAATGACACCAACTTTTCCAACAATTTAAAACTATTCATGGCCTTATTAGTATTAGAAAATCGTAATTTAAATATCTTTGTTTTTAGTTCTTTAAAAACTATATGCTACTTCCTAATATGTAAACCAAATGAAAATATTTAAAACCAGAAAGTAAAATCCCTGCCCCTTCTCCCATATACAATCACTATTAATAGCTTGATACATATCCTTCCAGATTTTTCCTATCCACACCCACACACCTGATTTTTCTTAAGAAAATGATGCCTCCTCTTTCCATGGCAGTAGTTAGAGCCCCTCCTTTCTTTTCAATGGCCACATAATACTCAGTATATGATGTATTTAATGAGCTTCCTATCGCCTGCCATGTCATTCTAGATTTTCAATAATCAATATGATGTTATAAACATCTTAGACATTTTGGGAATGCAAGCTGGTGCAGCCACTCTGGGAAACAGTATGGAGGTTCCTCAAAAAATCAAAAATAGAACTACCCTACGACCCAGCAATTGCACTACTAGGCATTTATCCACGGGATACAGGTGTGCCGTTTCAAAGGGACACATGCACCCCCATGTTTGTAGCAGCTCAGTCAACAATACCCAAAGTATGGAAAGAGCCCAAATGTCCATCGATGGATGAGTGGATAAAGAAGATGTGGTGTATACACACACACACACACGCACGCACGCACGCACGCACGCAATGGAGTATTACTCGGCAATCAAAAAGAATGAAATCTTGCCATTTGCAACTACATGGATGGAACCGGAGGGTATTATGCTAAGTGACATTAGTCAGAAAAAGACAAATATCATATGACTTCACTCATATGAGGACTTTAAGAGACAAAACAGATGAACATAAGGGAAGGGAAACAAAAATAATATAAAAACAGGGTGGGGGAAAAAACAGAAGAGACTCATACATATGGAGAACAAACTGAGGGCTACTGGAGGGGTTGTGGGAGGGGGGATGGGCTAAATGGGTAAGGGGAATTAAGGAATCTACTCCTGAAATCATTGTTGCACTAGATGCTAACTAATTTGGATGTAAATCTAAAAAAATAAAAAATTAAATTAAAAAAAAAGAAAGAAACATAGGATAAAAGTCCCTGTCTTCCAGGGTCTAAAATATAAGGAAGAATTTCCCATTGGTAGTGATTTCTGTTTCTTTTCTCCTCTTACTTATACTTGTAGTTCTCTGACAAGTCTTAAATTTTATTTAATTTCTGATCACATTTTTTTTTTACTGTAACAAATGTTAGAATGTTACCAATCCTGTGTATATTTGATTTTTTTATGGAGAAAGTATTGTAAGCATATAATCATTCATTCATTCCTTTTATTACATACTTTTATAAATATTTAATGCATATATTATGTAAGAAATTATACAGGCTCTGGTATTATAAAAAGTATAGGACATTGGCTCTGTCTCAAAGAGTTTATAATTTGGCTGGGGAGATGTGCTTAAAAGCTAATAATATTTAATGTGCATTGAATCCTGGTATGCAAGTACTGTTATTTTATAAGTATTTTATATGTAATATTCATTTACTCCCCACAACATTATGAGGTAGGTATTATGATTATCACAGTTTTAACAGACAAATAAATTGAGGTGCGGCGAGATTATATAATTTGCTCCATGACTTACATCCTGTAGGTGGCAGAGCCAGGATTTCGAGACTTAAAACTGGACTCCAAAACAGCTGCCCTAACACATTAGGTACTTTAAAAAATGAACTGTTTAAGGAATGTTTATTGGAGGACCCATCATATGCAAAGCTGTCTGCTAGAAAGTGAAATTTAAATGTGTATAGGACGATTCCCAGTTTCAAGAAATTTACAGTCTTCATATACTTATATATATACATATAACATCATATACATATAACATTAGAATGATTGTTATGGATTAATATCTGAAAAACCCCTAATATATCACATGACTCCTACAGGAAAAAATGCATTATGAGTCTCAAATAATTTGTGTATGCATTAACTTTAGGAGCACTTTATTGCCAGGTGAGAACTGGCTCTATGTTACATATAATTACATAGCAAGCATTTAAAAAATGTTTTAACAATTGGAAAATGTTTTCATATTCTTTTTAGAATATTTTCTTATTTAAAATGTTCACGGATTGTGAAATAAATGATCCTCTGGTGCTGTAAAAAAAAAAAAAAAAAAATCTTCGACATCTAACTTTATATACTTGTATAGTTCCAAGGGAAAGAGCCCAAAAGGAGGAACTGATGGATCAAAGATTTTAGGGGCACCTGGGTGGCTCAGTGGGCTAAGCATCCAACTTTGGCTCAGATCATGAACTTGCGGTTCATGGGTTCAAGCCCTGCGTCAGGCTCTGTGCTGACAGCTCGGAGCCTGTAGCCTGCTTCGGATTCTGTGTCTCCCTCTCTCTCTGTTCTTCCCCTATTTGCACTCTGTCTCTCCCTCTCTCAAAAATAAAGATTAGAAAAAAAATATTTTTTAAAGATTATACAAGTCACCGCTGATATATATTCAAGTTCTAAATATTTGTGGATCTGCTTCTGAGCTCACTATTCTATTAATTTTTATATGTCGGTACCAAAATCATACGGTCTCCATTATCAGACTTTATAAATAAGTTTGCTGTCTGATACTGAAAGTCCCCTTTATTCTTCTTCAGAGAGCACTTAGCCACTTTTGGCCCACTGTTCTTCCATATTCAATCTAGAGTCACCCAAGTTACATAAAAACTGTTAGGATTTTTATTGGAGTTGCAATGAATCTATAGATCAATTTGGGGTTAACTGTATTCTTCTTCATTTACATGGAGTATCTTTTCACTTCTTTAAGTTTTCGGCAAGGTTTTATAATTTTCTGTTGTTGCCCTTTGTTGTACTTATTCCTAAGATGATAAACGTATGAAAAGATGCTTAATTAGTAATAAGGATGATGAAAGTACACAAAGTATCATTTTACACCTATTCAGTGGGGGAAAGCCTGACAACACCAAACAGCACAGATAATGTAAATGAATCAGATTTCACAGACATTGCTGGTGTGAGTTTAAATCAATTTTTTACACAGCCTACCATCTAGTGAAGCAGATCAAAGTATGCCACCACAAAATGTGGCACTTCGGCTTGAGAATCATTTTGAGCTGAAGGCAACTGAGAAACAGCAGGTGCAGGAAGAGCTCTCCACCCTCCCCCTTTCTGCCTAAAAGCAGTCTCCCCTCCTCTTTCCTGTACCACAAAAAGAAGAACACTTGGTAAGGAGACAGGTCTGCACAAACTTACTAAAGAGCCCTTATCTTCCATTAGTTTCCCCCACGTATTTTCCTTTTCCCAATTTACCACCCCTAGAAGCCCAAACATTTTTCCTTTGTCTTGTCACTTCACAACGTACTGTGCTTTGTTAAGTTTTGGGGCTTAACCATTCTTTGTGTATTCAACTGTTTCCCTATGAAGGCCTCCATATGCATATGTCATAAACCTTTTCTCCTGATAATCTGACATCTGTCAGTTTAGTCTGCAGGGCTCCAGGAATGAACCTAAGAAGATGGAGCTCCAACACACTAGCAGTTACATGCCTAAGAAAAAAATAATGTATAGCCACACACGTCATGGATTAATTCTAACAACATACTGTTGAGTGAAAATGTTAAGTCCCAGAGGACAATATACGCATGATACAGTTTTTTATGAAGTTCAAAGACAAGAGAAACTTAATATTCAAACATATAGGAAAGCATTTTTTTAAAGAGAATAATTAACATAAAAATCAGAAAAATGGGAAGAGGGTAGCCGGGCAATGAACTAGGAGAGATTCACATAATGAGACTTAAATTATAGGTATTGGTGGAGCTTACAGGTAATCAGTATAGTGTAAACAAACACACAGAGGTCAATGATGACAGTGTGTCTGGAGCCAGGATCATGATTTATCACATTCTTGCGCTGGAAGTCCAATTAAAACAAAAAATGCACGGGAATTACACATTTCCTTGAAAGGTTTAACAACCTACGTTATAGAACACTTCGTCAATAGGGTAAAATTGTAATAGAGATTTTAATACTACCAAGACAGCCACAAACTAAACAAAGAAAAGCAGAGAATTCTAATTATTCGGAGATGGTGAGAATGTTCCTTGAGGGTTTGACAAAGGAGAGATTTTTATTTAAAATAAAGATAATTTATTTTTGACAAAGGGAAACCAAGAGTCTATGAGGAAGGAGCTGAATTTAGCCCAGAGTAATGATCAGGAGCTAGTTCAAACCTAGTAAATAGGTGAGAAACATTAGAAACAGTAACCACAATTACACTGTAATGAGAGACAAGAAACACAAGAAATCCAGTAAGTAACTATTCATTGACATGGATTCAGCTCAATGAGAAAGGTGACTAAACTCGCACAGCACGGAGAATACTAGCACACCATCTATCTATCTATCTATCTATCTATCTATCTATCTATCTATCTGAGAGAACGTGCGCGTGCATGCACACGAGCAGGGGAGAGGGGCAGAGGGAGAGAGAGACAATCTTAAGCAGGGCGTGGAGCCCAATGCAGGGCTCAATCTCATGACCCTGGGATCATGACCTGAGCTGAAATCAAGTGTTGGATGCTCAACCCACTGAGCCACCTGGGTGCCCCTAGCATCACTCTTAAAACACCGTGCCAGCAGAGGGATACAGGTAGCTGACACAGCTTTGGAAGGTTCACAGTGAACTTTTAGTCCAGGACGCAAGGCTATAGCTCTATCTTGGCCAAGTGGATTGGTATTTGTTGTTGACCAGAGGAGAATCAGAGCATTCATCGCAGATTTCCTAGAAATTGGGACTGTCCTGAAGGACTGAGTCTGGAATCGAGTTTGAAGAAAATGCACTCCATCACAAAATCAAATAGGGATTAAGTGAAGAAGCAGCTGTAATCCAAACTCAACCTTTCTTAGTTTTCAATGAACCTTTTATTTTATTTTATTTATTTTATTTATTTATTTTTTAACGTTTTTATTTATTTTTGAGACAGGGAGAGACAGAGCAGGAGCAGGGGAGGGGCAGAGAGAGAGGGAGACACAGAATCGGAAACAGGCTCCAGGCTCCGAGCTGTCAGCACAGAGCCTGACGCGGGGCTCGAACTCACGGACCGCGAGATCATGACTTGAGCCCAACCGACCGAGCCACCCAGGCGCCCCTCAATGAACCTTTTAAAAATAGTAGCCTTATGATACAGGAAAGAAGTTTACTCGTCTGTTGGTGGAAGCTGAGATTTGAACATCCCACGTTAATACTGCGCAGAAACTGAATTTATTCTACATAGTAAGGTTCAAGAATTCAGACTCTAGGGGCTCCTGGGTGGTTCAGTCAGTTAAACATCCAACTTTGGCTCAGGTCATGATCTCACAATCCGTGAGTTTGAGCCCTGCGTTGTGCTCTGTGCTGACATCTCGGAGTTTGGGGCCTATTTTGGATTCTGTGTCTCCCTCTCTCTGCCCCTCCCCCACTCAGGCTCTGTCTCTCTTGCTCTCAAAAATAAATAAAACATAAAAACAAAATTAAAAAAAAAAGAATTCAGACTCTACAAGAACAATCTTAACCTTTGTCCCACAATGGAAGACTAAATTTTAAACCCATAATTTCTTTAAGCAGAGATACTTAACTAGGAATTTTATGAATGTTTAATTATAAGAAGCTTTTAAATCTTTTATAGGCAAACACATCACCATAAAAGTGTAACAATCATGTCTCATTGATAAAGGAATTTCAGAATACTGGCTCATCAATTAAGTAGAGGCACGACAATCTTTTACTTGGTAGTCTGAATACCTCTTTTTAGGAAAACACTATTATCTCGTATTAAGAAGAAACTGAAAACAGTATTCCCCAAGTGCTCCTTACATCCACACCAAGCTGACGAACTTCTTGTAAGTAAACTTGTAAGTAAAAAAAAGTTTGTAAGTAATCAAACCTTATACAATAAACTTTTTTTCATTAAAAATACAGAAAGATAAATGATAAAAGTATAGAAAGACCATGGATTTTGGTTTGGTTTAATGAAACCAATGCTTCTCTTTTTACTGGTTACGTAACCACGAGGAAGTTTCCACTTTCCCCATCTGTAAATGTACGCAAAAGATTGGAACCCTATCATCACTAGCCCGGAGAGAAAAATCGAGAATATTACAATTGGAGATTGATTCTTGTCCTCCCACCTTTTCCTTCTATCTCTCAAAGGGACTAGGCCAGAATTCTTACCTTCTGAGAATGTAGGGCAGATGAAGGGACTAGAATATAAGGGTGGAGATACTGAGGCAAAGCCTGGGAGGGAAAAATGGCAGGAAACCAGGGCCCATTCAAGAAGCAGGGAGGCCCTGTATTCTCCCAGCCTGATCTTCCCTCAGTTGGGCCCATATGGGCCCAAAGGTAATGAAAACATTGCTACAATCGAAGCTGCTGTCCCATACATCCCAGTCAGCCTGTGGCCACCCACTGAGAGTTAAAATGGAGCAGATATCTACCACCACGCGGTACCAAACTTTAGTCAGGAACAGGCTAGCCTTGGATCAGTCAGCCTGACTTCCGGAACTTATTCCAGAATTCATGGTGCTAGTCTTATGGGCTGGCCCCAGACACTTCACTGACCTTGCAATAATGCAACACTGCATTTCTGTGATCTAATTTTTTATATTCCACTTACTGTGCTGTGTTGTGGTTTTACCATATTGCTTTCCTCACAGGGATGTTTAATGTGCTCCAGGCCAGACATATGAAATACAAGTTAACGTAAACCTATAATTTCTCCTGAACAGTCTCATTTGGTCTAGCTATGCCTCAAGTCTGACAATGACAGCTAGGGACACTACTTAGCCACACTGTGTACTCTTTATTACTTACTACCCAACGATCGCCACCATAACACTTTTTATGTGTCTGCATGGCAGGTATTAGTTAAGGATTTATATAAATAGCGTTTGTAACACTTAGTCTTACAAGGTAGGTATTTGTCTCCTATTTGACAGACGAGGGAACCGAAGTTCAGAAGTTGGGTGTGTACCTCTCTAGAATACACTGTGCGCTATCAAAATGCATTTAATAAAGGAAACACATAAGGAAAGAAAAACTTCCAGTTTTATCATATTATAGCCAAAAACAAAAACAAAAACAAAACCCACAGAAACAGGAAATGAAAGGAGAAATACATCTTTTCTCTAATTTTTGGAAGAAAACAAGCACAACCTCTAAACATTTTAAGAATGAGCATTATCAGGATGCACAGACATTCTTACAATCCCTACACTTCACCCCTTATTTTCAATAATAACAGTAATAATAATAAAAATACTGCCAAACTGAATCTCAAACACAAGGTGGCAGGGATGGGGAAGAATCCCACTTGGGTTTATAGAGAAAAAGTTCTCCTTTCATGGAGTAATATTCCCACTCACAGTATCCAGGCTTTTCAGATCTTGTCACTTGTGTGATTTTAGAAGCCGCTCTAACTCGACTTCAACATTCAAGAAGGATATATCTAGTAGACTCTGAAGAGCACCCAGGGGTGCCTGGCTGGCTTGGTCAGAGGAGCATGCAACTCTTGACCTCGGGATCATGAGTTCAAGCCCCCATTGCCTATAGAGATTACTTAAACAAATAAAAAATTAGAAAAACAAACAAAAGAAAGGAATACCCACATTTTATTCCAAGGCTATTCCCACTACCACCTCTCAAGCTTTAATGCTTTTATCACATCTTGAAAGTGAAAAACAATAAAATCAGGTTGAGATTTGGATACTGGGGAGTCAGCAAAGCTCATTCATTACCTAAACGGCCAGTCCTCAATGCAAAGGGGAATGAACACATTCAGCCTCAGAAAAACCACAAATCACTGCATACCCTCCAGGGATACTCATCCACGTCTAAGATGCTAATGTTAAATCTGAAAATACTAAGGAGGTACTCCACCTTCTGATACTTCATAACAGCACTAATAAAACTAAGCCAAGAGTTGGCAGTGGTCACAAACCAAGTTTTCCAATCTTATTTGTTTCAATGAGTAAATGTCTGACTAAAATTTAAATGAAAAGGAAACTGCTTCAAACTTTCTAAATGTTTATGTTGCTGCTTAAACATGCTTTTATCATGGATTTGAAAGCCTTTGGTAGTAACCTGCTACAATTTGCAGTTGGCCATGACCCCCAAATTATGTTTGACTTTCTTGAAAAAATAAAATCAGTCCTCTACCATCTTGAATTAATTCTGTTCCCACAGTGAATCATACTAATTTCATCTCATTTATACGAACTCAATTCTTTGTCTAACGTGTTATAATTAAAACTTTAATTTAATTTTCCAAGATGCTGGCCATTTCACCTAATTCTGTATCACTGATTTTACCAATATTTCTTTATTATTAACAGGAGAAAATGTTTGGGAGGAGAAACCGAACTAGCTTTACAATCATCAGTGAGTCACAAAATTAACAATATTTCTTCATCTGCAAAATGAAAATAACAGATAATATTTATTGGGCACGTTCCATGTCCCAGCATTACTGTATTCAACACTCATGATTCTCAAAAAGGATTCTGTTATCCTCCCTCTTTTACAGAGGAAGAAAGAGTTAGTGGCTAATAGCTTGCCCAAGTTACACAGCAAGGAAATGACAAAGCTGATGAAAACACTTGCCCTGGAGGTCTCCCAGTTTATTATAATGACCAGCTGATACAAAGGATATAGAGCCTTTATGCATCATAAAGAGTTCTAAACACACAGGAAGACATGACCAATTATTTAAGAAACAAAAATTTATAACAGATGAGGTCAAGGACTAACTCGTAAGTAATATTTACTCCTCCTTAAGACTGGCCCAACCATGTATCAATACTTCAGTACTCCTGGGGCCATCCATCTCATCAAATAAAACGGAGTCATGTTTTAATATGTGTCTATTATGTGGGGCAAAAGTAAAAGTCCTATTAAATTCAAGATATATTACATTGATTAGTCTCCAGATCTATTAAACCCTACATCACTTTGACATGGTAGAAAATTGGGTTAGTTTGTCATGATATTTCAGAAAGTCCTATTGATTTTTACTTCATTTTCTCGGGTTTTATTAGTTTTGAAGAAGCTAAAAAGACTTGCCTTTTACTAGGGAAAAAAGACCTATGTAAGATTTTTAATAAATAAAATATGGCCGTGTTCTTTGTGATGTATTTTATTCTTTCATGGGTTCAACTGAATGAAAAGTATGAGGATAATGGTAAAAGAGAGAAAAGAGCTAGTGGAAAGGCTACTATGGGTTGGAACAATACGGAAACGGAACCAAAAACAAAGATTAGCTATTAAAGCTGCTGTATTTCCTTTTTTCACACTCCGAGTCCACGTGAACCACAGTTCTGAAGGGATTTTGTGCAATGGACTTGAAAAAACAAGCCCAATGAAAAAATGGCCTCAAGTTTATAGATCCTTATGGCTTTCTCCACTAGAAGACCTATCTGGATTATTTTTTAAGAGAAGGGGGAAGGAAGGAGGATGAAGACAAAGACAATGGAGAAGGGGAAAGAACAGGGGAGGAGGTGGGGGAGGAAGAGAAGGAGAGAGAAAAACCTAAACAGGGTTGTCTGTGCACTTAAGTTTTGAAACTACAAGTAGGGGCAACTTTCAGCTGAGAGACTGATTGGCAAGTCAAAGAATGTCTTGGGAAACAAAGGACAAAAGGCATAATGGAGCCAGATCAGAGAGGGTCCTGTATGTCTTGGGAAGTTTACAATTCACCTGCTTAAAGAAGAAACCCTATACTATTTAATTAAGCAAAGAAGTGCAAATGGTGGTTACCATACCACTCACACGACCTACATCAGCACACAAGAGATGCTAGAGGTCAACCAGCATGAGTTCTAGGCAAAGTCCATTCATGGTCAGTGGCGGTTCTGGTCCTCAGCTCTCTTCTATCCCTAATTAATTTGGCCTCAGGTCTTGGGATCCTGGCTGAACTGAGATCACAGAAAGCAAATTGGGCTTGTTTGCACAGCTCCCAGAGGGAATTTCTTTCCTACATCTAGTAAAAAACTTTGATGAAAGGTACAAAGTAATTAAAGTGATTTTCACCTTTGATTAACTCAGTTTTCTGTTCTTCCTATTTAAAACTTTTATTTGTAGATTTCAGATATTCAGATTTCAATAATTTTCCACTTATGTCATAAAAACAAAGTATAAAGAAATACATAATTCAAATAATTTTATATTGCCTATGTCAAAAAACAGTCTGTCAATTAACTTTTATATCTCACATTTGCTGTTTGTTTTCATGTTATAAATTCCATTCCATCTTACATAACAAAAACAAAACTCCTTGTCCAAACCTGCCATGTGCAAAATGTGTTTTATTTCTTTTAGATTACCTAACTCTTTTCAAAACATTATAGTGTGCATGGCTGGAAATATGTGGTTCATCTTTGAATGATCTATAACTTTTTAAAGACTACAAACTAGCAAAAAATACTTTCATGCATTTGAACAAAATAGTTGGCTTTATTAAACAAAAAAACAAAAATAGACCAAAGAATACTTTTTGGGGGGTATACATTTAAATACCTGCACTGATTTTGAATAGTAAAAACATACATGATACCAGACATTACATGCTTATAGCTTTACTGACTATGCCATTCAGACGTGAAACTCATGAGCACAGTGTGAGAACAATGATGGCATTCTAGAGTCATTGATCAAACATAAAAAACTTATTATCACTTGTCCAAAGACCATGCGCACCTGACAGTTTGGTCCCACCCATGTCAAACCACCCCTATTCCTCAACTCCAACCATACGACGATTACACGTTGGAGGGCAGGCTTGATGCCTTCGGAAGAGAAACCCTTTGACAGTGGACTAAGGTACATGAATGACAGACAGGGAGACTATATTCACAGCAGGAAGCCCACATTTAACACAATCACTACTCAGCTCAATTTTGCAAACAAGATCCCCTAACTGCGATGGCATACAAAGGTAAAAAGAATGGGAAACGATAGGTACAGGCCATGAAAGCCGTGGGCGACTGAAAGAGGTGTAATTAAATGATAGAAATCTAGTTAATGTGGGCCAGAATTGTAGACATAACATCCTAAATATGGTAAATGAAACATGAAGGCAAAATAAGAATAAGAAACACAGACTCTGCAGAAACAAAAGGGCTTCTTACCTGCTTTAGAACTTCAACTAAAACTAAACAAAAAATGAAATCTACGGCTAAGTCTCTCCTCTCAAGAAGATAATCTCTTTCACGTTGCTGTTCATCCCTGAAACAAGAACCCCAAATTAGGAATGCACTTAAGACCATAAATTTTAAAAGAGCTATTGGTTAGCTATTATTAGTACAAGTTGTTTTTAAGCTATCCAATGTATGTAATTACATATTCTCATTTTCTTTCCCTTGTTGCATATTTTGTACAGTATTTATAAACACATGTCACTACTGTATCTGTCAGAAATTAAACCCATTCTAAAGGAATCAGTAAGAAAAGTATTTTAAATTCTACTTAGAAAATCTAGCACTGCTCCATATTTGATTGGTATTTTTTTTAATTAAGAGCTGAAACAAAAGTAATAACTCTTCTGGTGAAAATACAGTGCCAGGTAACTGTTCGCGTATCTAAGTTGAAAAATCACAAACGGCTTCGACTCAAGCCCCATTCTAAACTATGGACCATCTTCTGAACATGCAAAGCCAATACCTCTCTGGAAAATCTGAAGTGGGGGAAGACAAGTTCTGGGATTGGAGCACCGAGGACAGTCTCACGGTATCGTGATACAGGGTCTGGCAGTCCTGGATCACAACAGTTGCTTCCCTTTACAACAGGAAGGACCCTGTCTGAATCGGGACCTTGTCTGAATATTTTCTTAACTTCGTCTACAACTATTAAAGATCCTCGCTGAACTATTGAAAGGGCACTCCTGAAATTCATTTTTGTGTGACTATCCCAGTGGTGAGGACTGTGGAGCAGCACCTACTTTAACTGGTGCCTTCCCTTGATTTACAGTTAGGTATGGACTATCCTTTCCCTTTACTATCAGTCTCATAACAGCAGGAATCAATATTTTTGCTCAGAAATCAAACAATAACTCTCTTCAGTTGAAAACACTATCACCCCCTTCACAGAAAGTGTTTCAATTCTAGGTCGAAGAGTGGGAAAGGGGCCACTTACCCCTTAGACTTTGTGCTAGATCGAGGCCTGTACTCATAAGATTCGTCTTCAGTTCCATTCTGGCGTCTGTACCAGTCAAACAAGGTGCGAAGTAAGGAAGGGAGACAGTGCTCTGCTACGGAGCTCATAGAGCTTATCAACTGAAAACACAAGATGTCACCAGAAGATAAAATATACCATTGAAGTAACACACTCCTGACTCTATTAGCCATCATTTGTTAATGATTACTAGGATAACATTTCTAGGATAAACACAGTAATTCAAACACAATAAATGTGTTTTAAAATAAAAGTAAAGATTAGCGAGGCGCCTGGGTGGCTCAGTTGGTTAAGCGTCCGACTCGTGATTTTGGCTCAGGTCATGATCTCATGGTCCGTGAATTTCAGCCCCGCTGTCAGCTCAGTGCTGGCGTGGAGCCTGCCTGGGATTCTCTCTCTCCCTCTCTCCCTGCCCCTCCCCTTCTCTCTCTCTCTCTCTCGAAATAAACTTAAAAAAAAAAAAATTAGGGTTTATCCAAGTAATGAAATAAAGTGGGCTGAGTCTCACCCACTATTTAACTTTACCCACATCCATTTGGTTTAGCTTAGAAGCTTTCTACTTTTTTCCTGCCTCCATATGCTTCTCACATGTGTAAAAACATGACCCTCAGTAACATCACTGATTATACAGAGGGATACCTCTGGGAGAACACATAACATGAGAAAACCACACCTGCTTCCTTCCCCCTGGCCCATTCCTCCGTGCTCATGTGAACAGAAGGCTGTAAATACTGCCACCAGAATGAATGAAGAGGGGTAAGAACAAAGAAGACTACATTCTGTTAGTACTGTGCGAAAGGACCAGTCTACTTTGTACCACTATGATGCAGAACGATTATAATTACATTATTAATTTGTGATACCCACAAAGAAACGTATTAGAAAAGAAACATAAATGTGTTGCAAACAAGCTTTCAAAGCTTAGAATATATAAGGGGAGAACATAAGGATAAATGTAATGGGATGAGCAACTGCTATTCGGTTTGAAGCATCCCTGAAACTATTTGAATTCTAGGTGAATATCAGATTCATTGCATGAATGAACTCAGCTTTCCTGTAGTGGGTAGATAGTAAGAGGCACACCAGCTGCCATTAGCAAGCAGCCCCTAAGGTCACTCTTCCTCTGGGGTATCTTGAGCAAAAGAAAAAAAAAAAAAAAAAAAAAAAGAAAGAAAAAAAAATCTCTTTTTATTCTTTCTGTATCTGATGCAACTCATTGCTCGTAATAATAATATTTTAAAGTATACCGTCAAACATGCTTCACTTTGTTTTTCTTAACCAAAAAATGATGTGTTGCAGGGCTACTCAAGGTCTTGTTTGGGTCCAGGACTATAGAAAGTGTCAGCTAATGAAGATAAATTGATACCTCTACAAATTAAACATTTAATATTTTATATTCTTCATATAACCTCAAAATGTACTTCATCTAGGAAAATAGTAAAAAAACAAAACAGTCTATTTGATTGTATAGACTCTTTTTCATTACCTGCCTTCCTTTAATCATGCTTTTATATATAATTAGCATAATTTGACAGGCAAACAGTTTCTAATATAGCTCATTAAAGTAAAAACAAGATTCAATTTTACTTAACTAATTTTTCCAATTTTATTTTATTAACAATGAACAGTATCACTCAAAGGAAATCCTTTTAACATCTAAGAAGGAACAATAAAATACCATCTGCTATTATAAATATATATTAGTTTATACCACACCTGGCTTTGTTCTGTAAAAAAAAAAAAAAAAAAAAGGTTGAACTATGAGGCATGACCATTAAAAGTTTTCTTAATCATTTACATAAAAAAGCAAATGGAAATATTCCTTAAAACACTGTTTAATAGGATTTCTAATTCTGATTATACATTTATTCATCATTAGTGAATTTAAGACCTGAATAATTTAAATGTCTTTAAAATAACAGATTAATAGATAAATAAAAAATAATAATTAATACCTTTTGCAGTTACTTTAAGATTTGAAAAGCATTATATAAGGTGATCTTAATATTTACTTTAACAGAGAACTAGTCTTCCTACCTACGGTTTCTTCTTAGGCCACTGGCTATTTACTAAATATATGCATCAGAATCACCTAGGGAGCTATTATAAAATACAGGTGCTCTTGATTATTCTCATTCAGAATTGGGCTGGAATCCAGAAACAATATTTTGTTAAGTCTCCACCAAGTAATTCTAACCAGTCATCATTATCTAGTCAATTAGACTAATATCATGAACATTAACATCTGTTTCCTAGATAGAGAATCATGAGAAAAGTAGCACAGGAATACTAGATTCCAATAGAAAACGAATCTGGGTTATTGGTTTTTGCAAACAATCAATATATAATAAAATAATTCTTGAACAAACATAATTATGACAAAAACAGCATTTGACCAAACATTTCATCTCAGCAAGAGGAAAGAATTAACATTAAAGGAATATCACACTCATTTTTAGATATCAATATTCTATTTAAAGTTTCTGATAACTCCAACAAGAAAAAATAAAAATGTTAAAAGGTAAAACATTATTATGTAAAACTTGTATGGACTGATACACAAGGCAAGATTGAGGTATGTAATTGGAAACATTTTAAGAAAATTTCAAAGGCACAGTAAAGAGATTACCAATGAAAAGTACTAAGATGCTAAATAAACAGAAATGAATCAAGTTCACAGATCATTCCATGAACTATAAGGTTCAGAGCTCATAGTTCATTCCATTTGCTTTGTCAAAAAACAAACTACCAGGGGTACCTGGGTGGCTTAATCAGTTAAGCGTCCGACTTTGGCTCAGGTCATGATTTCACACGTCCTGAGCTGGAGCCCCAAATCAGGCTGTGTGCTGACAACTCAGAGCCTGTAGCCTCTTTCGGATTCTGGGTCTCCCTCCCTCTCTCTGCCCCTCCCCTGATTTTGCTTTCTCTCTCAAAAATAAATAAATAAACATTAAAAAGTACTACCAATTTCAGACTGAATCTAATATGTAATGATATAAAGGGTCACTAAACAAGATAAAATAATTTCTTAATATTGGATATATTTGAACCGGACTGTTAGGATGAACATTTTCCTTGAAGGAAAAAATATTCCCCCCAAATTGGCATACCTGGTCAAACTGAAGATCTTCACCTCTTTGAAGAGATCTAGACAATGGCTTCTCCTACAGTTAAAAAGAAGTATAAGCACAAAATATTAGCAATCTTATATATGATAAGCAGATTCGTCGGTTGGTTTTGTTTTTGTTTTCATTTGTAATTAGATTTGATTAAACAAAGGTAAGACTCCCTCTTGCCCAGGGTCACATAATTAGCATTCAAGTCCCAGTAGTATGGCTCCAGAGCCAGATACCCTCCAAAGAGAGTGTCCATAAGTCACATGATTGGGAAGGCGGGGCGGGGGGGGGGGGGGTGCCCACAGTAGACAGAAAAGAAATACTGGGAGATGATTCCTAGGTTTCCAGTCTGTGCATAGATGGAGGAATGGTGGTACCATCCTCTGAAAGTGGGAACACAATGAGAAGACAAAGTTTGGGTGGAAGGATAGATTTCGGTCATGTTGAGTTTTGAAGTCCCTATAAGCCATAAAAGAGAAGATGTTGACTAATAAGGGCTTGAAGAACACAGAACAGATTGGCCTGTGTATAGAAAGGAACCAAGTTCATAAAACAAAGTCATTTACCTAAAAAAGAAAAAGTAAGAAGAGGGCCTAGATTTGAATTTTGAGAAATGCGAACAGTTAACGTTAATGTACTCAACCACATGAGATTATCAGTGGCTCCCTAAATTCCTTCAATTTAAAATGACCCATTTCTAAAAACAGAAACCTTTCTTACAATGTTCATGTGGAGAAATAATCAGGAATAAGAAAAACTTCAAACACAATAGATCGCTGTATCAGTAAAGAAAACACAAACAAATACATATGGGAACATAATAAGGGTAGAAATTCAAACACTGGGGCAAAGATGGAAAATTTAACATATGGTGTTGGGACAGTCAGGTTGTCAGAAGGAAAAATTAAACAGGCTCATTACCCTAGTGAATCCTAAATGTTTTAAAAGTTTAAATATAAGAAATAAAATCACTAAAATCCTCGAAGAAAAAGAAGTCCTAGATGATGGTAGTTTTGTGTGTGTGTGTGTTTTTTTTAACAAGCTTAGTTCTTTCTAAATATGAACAAAATGCAGAAGCAAAAAAGAAAAATAGCAAATTCAACCACATATAAATAAAAAATGAAAAAGTATATGGGTGGTAAAAAAAAAGTGACAAGATAGGAAAAATATCTACAACAGATATTTAGACTAAGGTATAATTTCCTTAACATACAAAAAGTTCCTATAGATCAGTAGGGGGAAAAAATCCAATAATCCAATAGAAAAAACGTACAAAGAATCAACAGATAGCTGACAAAAAGGAAATGTTTACAGCTCATACATGTCTGTTCATATACTTAACCTCATTCCCAAGAGCAAGACAAGTTAAAAACACATAGAAATCCAACCTATTAGACTTCCAAAGACCTCCAAAAGTCTGAGCACGATGTGTTGAAGTTACCTACTACTGAACAGAACTCTCAAATAATGTCAATGTGTAAATGGGGAACAATTTCCTTAGAAAACTATCTGGCAATATTCGGCAAAGTTTTGAAATGTACGCATCCTTTGACCCAGGAAAAATTTCACTTATAAGTATTTGTCTTATATAGTCACATATCTGCAAAATGATGTTCATAAAAGAATATTTGCTATAGCTTCATTTGCAAAAGCCAAGATTAGAAAAAAATAAAAGCCTACCTATATTAATATACATCTATAGAATATCAAGAAGACTTTTTTTTTTTTAACATGAAATTTATTGTCAAATTGGTTTCCATACAACACCCAGGGCTCATCCCAACAGGTGCCCTCCTCAATACCCATCTCCCACCCCCCATCAACCCTCAGATTGTTCTCAGTTTTTAAGAGTCTCTTATGGTTTGGCTCCCTCCCTAACTTTTTTCCCTCCTTCCCCTCCCCCATGGTCTTCTGTTAAGTCCAAGAAGACTTTTAAAAGAATGGCAAAGCTCAGTATGTATGAACGGAATAATCTAGGTATAATGGGTGCATACCACTCACACACACACACACACACACACACACACACACACACACGCTACTAAATAATATAGAATACCTCTTTAAAAAAATAAAGAAATACGTGTTTGCAAGTGGGAAAAGAAACTGGGACAGTTTGGATAAGGGGAGGGTTTGGGGCTGGGAGTAGAAAATTGCTACTACAGATTTTTGTACCATTGAACTTGCATACCACAGTAGCCAAGGGAAAAAACTACATAAAGAAAGACACAGTGTATTGACAGTGAAACATAATAGTTTCATGAGGTGACCTTTGAGTATGGTTGTTTCCTCTTAATTTAAATGGTACCAGGAAAAGTTTCTGATTTAGTGTTGTGTCTTCCTTCAGCGCACAACAGTGTTGGAATCTTTTTTTTTTTTCCATTTGTTCTATTAATTTGTTTACTAAAAAAACAAATACTGAGTTCCTATTATGAGCAAGCAGCATCTGTGAACCAAAGAGGGCTCAGAGGACTCACTGTGGAAAGCTTAGACCCTTTACCCTTCAGCTACTGGGTCTGGGGGACAAAACTTATAGTAAAGTCCTCCAACCCTCTCTCACCTGAATGCCTACTCTTTCTTGCTTATATGAAGAGATGACCCAAAAGGGATCCCTCCAGATCACTGTCTAGAGTTAGTATAGAAAAGACTGTCATCGGTACATAAAGTGGACTCCATCCAGTAGAAAACAAAGGAGTGAAGGAATGGGTTATGATGCGACCTTGCAATGAGTTGAGAGGAGGGTGAGCAAAGAAAATCCTAGACAGATAAAAATTTTGATGGGTACTGGACACGGTGATGATTAATTTTATGTCACAGGGTGTCCAGATATTTGGTTAAACATTTTCTGGGTGTGTCTGTGAGGATGTTTTGGGGAAGAGATTAATATTTGAATTGGCAGAGTGAACAACTGGTAGAGTGACCTGAAAGCAGGTAGACTGAGACTCCCTAATGTGAGTGGGCCTCATCCAATCAGTTGAAGGCCTGAGGAGCATGAATAGGTGGACTCTTCTGAGAGGAGTAAGAACTCCTCCTGCCTGCCTGCCCTGAGCTGGGACACCTCAAACTGAAACATGGGTCTCGGAGCAGCTTTCAGACTGGAACTTATACCAGCAGCTCCCCTCGGTCCTCAGCTTACCCACTCCAGATCTTGGGACTTCTCAGCCTCCAGAACCCCATGAGCCAATTCCTTGTAATAAATTTCTTTTTAGACACATACACACCCTATTGCTTCTGTTTCTCTGGAGAAACTCATAAAAACATCTTTTCAGGTTTGATTTCCTCTTTGATCCAAGGAAAGAATATGTCCCAGGGGAGAAAACGGTGTCCACATTTACAAAAGATATACAGAAGGACATTAACTAAGCAGTTAAAAATAAGAAGCAACATGGGGTGCCTGGTGGCTCCGTCGGTTAAGCGTCTGACTTCGGCTCAGGTCATGATCTCACCGTTTGTGAGTTCGAGCCCCACGTCCAGCTCTGTGCTGACAGCTCAGAGCCTGGAGCCTGTTTCGGATTCTGTGTCTCCCTCTCTCTCTGCCCCTCCCCCACTCACACTCTGTCTCTCAATAATAAATAAATGTTTAAAAAAAATTTTTAAAAATAAGAAGCAACATCAAAGTACAACGAATTCGAGTTAAAAAAAAATCATGGTGTAGCTACACATTAGAGTATCACACAGGTAGAAATAAACTTGTAGACTGGGAAAATATTCTCAGTGTATTAATATAAATTAGAGAATAACAGATACAATACACTTATAAAAGGATAAACTGTATACATGGTGATAAAATGTATACATTTAAAGCTCTAGAAATATATATACCATACAGCAGTAATAAGAAAAAGAATAACATTGTGTATATAAACCATAATTTCTTTATCCATTCATGATGCTAAGTGAAATAAGCCATACAGAAAAAGACAGATACCATATGTTTTCACTCTTATGTGGATTCTGAGAAACTTAACAGAAACCCATGGGGGAGGGGAAGGGGAAAAAAAAAAAGAGGTTAATGTGGGAGAGAGCCAAAGCATAAGAGGCTCTTAAAAACTGAGCACCTGAGGGGCGCCTGGGTGGCTCAGTCGGTTGAGCGTCCGACTTCGGTTCAGGTTATGATCTCACAGTCTGTGGGTTCGAGCCCCGCATCGGGCTCTGTGCTGACAGCTCAGAGCCTGGAGCCTGTTTCAGATTCTGTGTCTCCCTCTTTCTCTGACCCTCCCCTGTTCATGCTCTCTCTCTCTGTCTCAAAAATAAATAAATGTTAAAAAAAAATTTAAAAAAAACCAAAAAACAAAAAAAACCCTGAGCACCTGAATTCCATGGCAATTTAGTTTCTCAAAGGGATAGATTTTTTTTTACATGTCCTTGGCACTTGGGCCTTCGAAGGATAAGCACACTTGGGTAGTGATCTTGCAGAACAAGTTTTGTATTTCTTAAACCAAGCTACCTATCATTTACAAGCAATATGATTCGGCACAGCAATATATATGCCCAATTGGCTCTAAAATTGAAGGAAAACACTAAGTCCCATAGCAAGTTCCATAGAGCACTGTTTCTGAAAGGATCTACAAGTTTGAAAAAATAGTGAGCCAAAGGGAATTTACTCTCCTAACGTGAATTTTTTATTTAAGATGAGGGGTTGGGGGTGACAATAAGCAGCTTCTTTTCACTCATTTGATCCCCTGTTATATAAGTCTAAAGGTCTTCGGTAGTATTTTGAGGACTGCTGGTCAAAGTCGTTTATTACAGAGCATGTTTATGCAATAGAGTAATGGCCAAGCCGAATAAAAGAGAGAAGTAAGCTTTTTAGAAACACTTACAGTGTTGTTTTATATGTAACATAATTTATTTCTCAATAAACTCATGCTCCCTCAAAGATTTCTACAGATTTGACATCCTCACTGAGCTTTCCCTAAAAGGAAATGGAGGTGGACTATTTTTCCATAATAAGAACTCAGAAATGATTTTTGAATGTAAAAGGATACTCATGTTACCATAAGTACAAAAATATAAGTGTGCTGCACTAAATACAAATTACTAATCAAGAACTCTGTACTAACCTCTCAATTTAATTACAGTGTGATTGAGGATGCCCTCATCATCGCTCAAGCAGTTGTAGTGTCTTTCAATATGAGATTTTGAAACAATGAACCATTTAACAATGTTTACAGTATATCACCCATTATAACAACTAAAAAGAACAGAAATTACTTTCTATATTCCCATATACATGCATGCAAAACTTTTGCACAAGAACATTTACCGTGGCTTTTTTTTTCCCACAGTAGCCCCAAATCTGGGTAACTCCCAAACTACCTATCAATAGAGACTAGTAAAAAAAAACTTATGGTACATTCTTTTATTATACTAATATTCAACTACCAAAAAGAATGAGACAAATTTATATGAGCTAACATAGAACAATCTCTAATTTATACTGTTAAAAATATCTAAGAACTAAAAAAAAAATACACACACACACATATATACAAGCAACAGGATTCTGCTTGTTGATAATGTTGAGATATATATACATATATATATGTGTGTATATATATATATATATATATATATATATATATATATATATATAAAATCTCCCATTTGTGCTTAACAAAAAAAGCGGCAGGTGCTACAGACATGGAAAATGATGGACTAAAACCTGGAGACAGTGTTTATCTTGATCTAGAGTAGAAGAATCATTACTTTCATTATGCAAAATTTAGAACTATTTCCACTTATGTCATTATTTCATAACAATATAAAAACTAATAATGATCCTAAGGCTCATCTTCCTTTATGTTCTAATTTGATTCTTCAACTAGGGTATGTATAGAGTACCAAGAGCAACATGTAGCTTCCAGGAAAATCAAGGGTGTTTACTGAAAAGACTTTGGTAGCATAACAAGGATACTGCAACAGCTCACTAATCTGCAACTAAACAGAGCACGGTGAACACACACACACACACACAGCCTCCATTCTCTCCGAAAACTGATCAAGACAGCAGTAAAAGAATTTTACAAGACTTAAAAACCAAAAGGGCAGCAAGAATGGGAGAGGAGGTAAAGAGCAGACGGAAATGCCCAACTAACAAATCCCACCCCAGTAAGAGCGAGTCCTCGGTAGGCAAGGGGAAGTCAGATGGCTATGCATCCATGCAGCCATCACTCATTCACTGAAATTATTTACTGAGTGTGCAGTACGCCAAGCTCTGGAGACACAACCATGAGCAAACGGGAAAACAATCCCCGTCCTCACAAAGCCAAAAATCTAACGAGGGAGCAACTAAAATATCTATTATCTTAGACAGATTTCGAGATAGGAGGCTGCGATGGGCGTTGAGATTTTAGATAGAAGGACGACTGAGGAGATGACATTTCAGTCACAGCAGGAGGAAAGTGAGTGAGTGAGCTTGCCACACAGAGCAAAGGGAAGATAATCCAGTCAATACTTTGCAACTCCCAAAGGTTTTGGAGAACTTCAGGACTCTGAAAGTGGGAGTAAAGGTGAAGTTAAAAACAAGAGGGCTGGTTGGAGGATTAAGAAAGACTGAGCACCCTCCCCCCTCTTCATTCCCTTCACCGGCTCTGCCCAGCAGGATGACCATCCTCCCTCCACCTTTCCACAGAGGGGCTGTCCTTTTTGGGAGAGAGCAAAACAGAAATGCTGACTGGTGGATGCTATAGTTGAAGACAAGGTATCACACTGAAGACAAGCAGCTCCAGTAAAAATTTATATACCAAATATCAGAAACACTATCTTCTGCCTCTAGGTCCCCAGAACATTAGCGACTATGTCTAAACCCTGCCATTTGGGGTACTGGACTCTGACAAACCCCAGAAAAAGATCTGACATTGACGACGCATTCAGATGATTACACACCGAAGACCACAGTCCAAAAGGCCCCTCCCAGTACACAGGGCTTCCAGTCTGTTTAGTGCCTCAGTTGTAAAGCACAACATGTTACAACAGACATACATGTTAGGAGAAGGCAAAACTTTTGGAGGAAACAGATTACACGGGGAGAAAAAACTTCAAAATATACATACATAGATTACATATATGTATTTAATGTTCTCAAAAAACAGCAAAAATTGCAGAGTTGTAAAAATGCTGGGCCTAAACCAGATAGATACATAAAGTCTAGATGAGAGGTGGTTGGTGAAAGCCTTTTTTTCTTATCTTTTTATCTAGTCACCGGCCATCTAAACGATTAACAGAGAAGGTGGAATGTACCTGGATCATTACCCAGGATTGATCCACTTCCTTTTAGGCAGAAAGAGACCTAAGGTATTGAATTGTAATTTGCAAGCTGCAATTTCAATTAGCGATTGCCCTTCCTTCCCCAATCTTCCCCCTAAAATGAAAATAAAGTTGTGGCTAAAAATCAAGCTCCGCTAATCTTCGAATTTTTGGTCTCTTTATTTTATTATGGCTTCTAATATGAGAATGAAAAGGCCAGCATTCTCATTTTAGTGGTAGATTAATTCTTTGGGCAAAATCCATTCACACACATGCATCCAAGTTTTTATGTAACTTACTATCGGACTGACCATGAGACATGCTAGTCTCCTTTTATGTAACAATCCATGGATTACTAGTTTCTTTAAAGTGAGTGACCCTGCAAGAGTTTCATTCAAGAACTCAAGAGAGTCATCTTGGATGGTTGTTTATTGCCAAAAAACACACTGGACAAATTTCAAAAGGAACGAAATCGCAATAAACAAATCTGAAGCTGTAACACAAACACTGTCACAGTATTGGATTAAATGTATCGCTGTCTCATCTTGATGCTAGGTAGCATTCGTCCTTAGCTACTACAGCCCACAACACTGGGGGTTTTCCTGGTATGTCAGGAAGAGTAAGTAGCAGGGAATACGTCTTCTAACTACAATGGTGGGGTAGAAACATCTATTTTGAGGAATCCTCACCACTCTTCCCCAAATTTTATAATCTCAGATTATATAGCAGATGTCTCTGAAATTAGCTACTAAATTACAGAATAAAATATAGTCAGTATCAGACTATTCTGAAAGAACTATTAAAAGCTCTGGCTGGAACAATGACATTATGTTTTGTTAGAAGAACAAAGGGCACCCCACAACAATGTCTTTTAAGGCTAAGGGCAACTTAAAATACAAATCTTTACTAAGCATTTACCATCACAGATGGAGCTGGAGATGGAAAGGCCAGTGAGACCCGGCTCATGGTATCAAGTGGGTCACATCAGAGGAGATAAACATGCAAGCAATTAAAAGATGACAATATCAGAATCTAGGAGCATGAAAAATTATTATGATAAAGCAGAGATTCGTACAGCTTGAAGACGATCACTATGTAAGAGGGGAACACGTGGGAAGTTTAGAAGGACGAGTAGAGGCTTAAAATACAGAAGGGCTAATAGTATTTTCGATTGAGAGAAAAAAAACACACCAGGACAAAAGAACACACAGAGGATACATGAAGTGTCATAGCATACGTCAGGATAGGAGAATCATGAGACATTATACAAACCATAACAAGACTATGAAGAGGTTGGAATGGCCCACCAAGAACTTGAATTCATTCCATAGCAATGAAAAGTGAGCAAGGTTTTTAAAGGGAAAAGGTGATAATATTTATGTTTTGGATGAAGCAAAGTCTGGTGAGAAGAAAAAAAAATGGCAAGGTGATAAACCACTTATCTACCGGTTACTGCAATGATCTAGAATGCATGAACTTGACCCTGAGCTAGGAAAGGGACAATGGCATTGGAAGAAAAAGGAAGGAGGAAGATATATAAGTTACTACTTTATAAACTCAGTCAAATTAGGCAACTTCACTTTCAAGTTTTTTACTTTCAAGAACTTTGTATTTCAAAATTAAAATTCCTTTAAGAATAATATTTGAGATCCAGCAGGACCACACCACATGTTGTTACTTATGAAATATTTTATAAAACAGGTAAAGTGTTTAAAAAAAAAAAAACCATATGAATTTAAAGTTGCTGAAGCCAGGGGTATCTGGCTGGCTCAGTTGGTGGAAGGTACGACTCTTGATATCAGGGTTATGAGTGCCAGCTCCACGTCAGGAGTAGAGATTACTTAAAAAATAAAATCTTGAAAGAAAGAGAAGAAAAGAAAAGAAAGAAAAAATAAAGTTGCTGAAGCCAGGCAATGGGTTCCAAGGGTTCACTACACTATAATCCCTACTTTTATACAAACTTGAAATTCTTCATAAACATTTTTCTCTTTTCAGGTTTATTCAGATAGAACTGACAAACACAATGTAACGTATTTAAAGTGTACAATGTGGGGCACCTGTGTGGCTCAGTGGATTAAGTCTGACTCTTGGTTTTGGCTCAGGTCATGATCTCATGGTTTCATGGGTTCAAGACCCGCATCAGGCTCCACATAGACAGTGTGAAGTCTGCTTGGGAGTCTCTGTCTCCCTCTCTCTCTCTGCCCCTCCCCACTTGTGCTGCCTCTCTCTCTCTCTCAAAATAAATAAATAAACTTAGAAAAGTGTACATTGTGATGATTTGATGTATGTACACACTGTGGAAGGATTCCCACCACTGACTTGATTAACATGTCCATCACTTTATATATCTACCCGATCTCCACCCCCTCCTTTTTTGGTGAGACCACATAAGTTCTACCCTTAGGAAACTTCAATTTTATAAAACAGTAGTATCAACTAGTCACCATGATCCATAAACTTTTTGTAATGTGTATTTTTTAAAAAGTGGCTCCCTTTCTTACTGTATGCTGGCTAAGCAGGCTAGTATAGCACATGATCACGTAATGAACAGACCACTGATGAAGAAAATAACACTTTATAGATTAAGCACATTTATAATCCAACCTCATAACCATTAACTCATATCTACAAGTCCTTGTAATCTTATTTTTAAGGCAGAACTTCACACACATGCTCTAAAATATACACGCACTGATAAAAACAAAATCATTATTTTGTTACATAGGAAGCAACTATGGAAGGATTTAATGTATATTTTAAAACATACATTTTGGCTAATTATCTTTTACATATTATTATTTATTAGACCTCATATACATTTGTGCATAGATGCTTTCTTCACAGTTTTTTTCCTACTTAGTGACAGCAAGAAACTGCTCACAGGCATGCACGTACCCACCCACATACCTTCGCAATCTTAGCAACATGAGGTCCAACACTTCACTAAGAAAATGAACACATAACAATACTTCCAATTTCCCACCTTTCTTAGGTCACCGCCTATTCTCTCTTCTGTTCCTTTCCTCCCTTCCTTCCTTCCCAGGAAGTTCAGCAGAATGAGTAAGCTTACAGGCTTTCAAGCCATTCGTGTGCCTAACTCCTCATTCTGGCTTTGAGCTTCGGAGAAGTAACAAACCCTCTGGGGTCTCAAATCACTGGTGAATACTGAGCCCTACCCCAGCTGTATAAAGAATAAATACATTTCAGCTGTTACATCCCCTACCTTTATCTTCATTGTGATCATCTCGCTTCTAACCTACACTGGGATCTTGATACATTACACATTCAGCCCCTTCAAACTCCGGAAGTTATTTCCTAAAGTTGTATCACCCTACTAAAATTGTTCTCAGGCTGCTGAATTCCTAGGTCCAATAACTCCTCTCAGTGTTCCTTGTACTCTGTCTCTCTATATCATTTGACAATAATAATGCCATTGCACATACTCTTTTCCTTGATATTGTAATCTGCTCTTTTGGCTTTACCACCCTAACGTAGATGATGCCAAAAATCTCTATTTCTGGTCCCCATCTCTGGTCACCAACAAAGAATTCCCAGGTACCAATCAAATAATTCCACATTGTTTAGATTGCCAGGATCTTGACCTTACCATACACAAAAGAAAAATTATCTCATTCCCCTTTTCTACCCCCATAATAGTCTCATGTTCTTTACCTAACATCATCTCTCCTGACACTTCAAAGAACTTTTAACCTTTACTTTCACTCAAAAACATCTACTATTTAACTGCCAACTCCTACTGATTTCATCATTTACCTTACTTTCCTCTGCAACCACTGCCATTGTTAATGCTCTAGTTCAAGACTCTTTTCATTCCAGCCTGAATTATACACAACAGCTAAATAGTAGTCTCTGCCTTTAAAGATTTTAAAGTAATCTCTCCACTCAACGAGGGGCTCAAACTCACAACCCCAAGATCAAGAGTTGCGTGCTCTACCGACTGAGCCAGCCAAGCCCCCCTTAACTCTCTGCCTTCAATCTCTTCTCTCTCCTAGGGTCCAACGACTGAATTATCTATCGCAACAACCTTCACCACTCTCTAGAATCTCACTCAAACATTTGCTTTCAGTCTTTCTCTTCCTTCCTCCTTACCATAAGCTCTAATCACATGGAGCTTCCCACACTGTTTAAGTATGCTTCATGCACTATATGTCTAAAAATAAATTTACTGGTTTATTGTAAGTTTGGTGACTGCCATATCATCAACTTGCAGAATATTCTAGGTTCTCCTTTATTTGCTCTTATCTGTCTCAACAATTCCCACTTGATGAAATCCATTTTTGTTCTTTGGCAACCCGCAGTAACATATTAAGGTGGATTCTAAAGTCATTACGGCTTTCTAGATCACAACTTGACTAGCCTGTCCCTTAATTCTCTTTTAAAGACTATTTTTTTAGAGCAGTTTCGTGTTCACAGCAAAACTGAGTGGAAGGGACAGATTTCCCATACACCCCATTCCACACTTGCACAGTCTCCCCACCAGAGTATTACATTTGTTACTAGTGACGTACCCAGGGTGACACTTCCTAATCATCCAAATTCCATAACCTACATGACAGAGCACTCTTGGTGTTGTGCATTCTGTGGCTATGGACAATGTACGATGACATGCATCCAGCACTGTAGTATCACACAGCGTACTTTCACTGCCCTAAAAATCCTCTGTGTTGTGCCTTTTTGCTCCTCCACCCACAATCCCTGGCCCCCCTGGTCTTTTTACTGTCTCCCTAAATTTTGCCTTTTGAAGGACGTCATATAGTTGGAACTATATAGTATGTAGCCTTTTCAGATTGGCTTCCTTTAATTTTTTTTTCAAGTACATTATTTCCTTTGGTAATTTTGTTATTAGAATGGTTAATACAAAAGTCAAGAAAATATTTCAGATTTATAGGTCAGCTCTACTCACCAAGGGTTCAGCCATTACAACTTCAATTTTCTTTTCAGCTTGAACAGCAAATTCTGCAAAGAGGCTCTTGATGACATATTCACCAGGCTTGACATCTGGGTCAATCGTAATGCTTGACATGATGATATTCTTTTTTCCCAAAGTGGAATGAAAGTTGGAAGAAGCACAGTACTTATTCACTTTGCTGACTGGTGCTGAAGCTAAAAACAAAAGAAACAAAAGAACTCTACTTTAATTATCAACACAATGAGACCTGCCACAACCACCCTATTTAATATACACTCTGCCCCTAAAACCCATCCAGATCTCCCCATCTGGATTATCATGCTCTATTTTTGTCTATTACACTTGCTACATTCTAACAAATGGCCCAACTATAATTTAGTTATGTGTTATTTATTATGTACTGTTTTTCTCTTGACCCTACTAATGTGAATTTCATAAGAACAGGGTTTTTCTTTTGTCTTTTTTGTTCATTGATGAATCCCAAGTACTCAGAACAATGCCTAGCATATACTGGGTACAATAAATATGCACTGAATGAATGAATGAATTCTAAACACGGTTGTGAGCAATGAAGGAAATAAAACAGATGTGATTAAATGAAACAGGGATCGGTTAGGGCACTGATAGATACTATCATGGAAAGCACGCCCAGGAAAGGCCTCACCGGCGTGCCTGGGTGGCTCAGTCAGTTAAGTGACGGCCTTTGGCTCAGGTCATGATCTCCTGGTTCATGAGTTCAAGCCCTGCATCAGGCTTCACGCTGACCGTGTACAGCCTGCTTGGGATTCTCCACCCCCACCCCCACCTCTCCCCCACTTAGGCATGCTCACTCTCCTCTCGCTCTCAAAAAATTGATAAACTTAAAAAAAAAAAAAAAAAAAAAGGAAAGCCCTCATTGAAGAAGCAACATTTGAACTCAGATCTAGATGATGAAAAAGAGGCAGCAAGGCAAAGCACCAGGAAAAGTGCTAACTTGAGTGTGTATGTTTGATAAACAAAAAGAAGACCAGTGTGGCGGGAACTCAAAGGATGCCTGGAAGCAGAGGTGAAGGGCAATCTGAGATGAGGTCAAAATCATTAGTCAGGGACTTAGAACTTTGTAGGAAAGTCAGATTTTATTCTAAATGAAATTAAAATTCAATGGAAAGTATTAACTTGGGAGGGATAGGACCCGGCTTCTCTTAAAAGATCTCTCTGGCTCCTCTGGAGAATGGACTGGAAGAGGGCAGAGGCAGAATCAGGGAAGCCACCACACAGATCCAGCCGAGATGATCCCGGCTCGGACTAAGAGGATGAAAGAGCACAGGAGAGAAGGAAAGGACTTCCCATCTATCATATGTTAGTGAATTTGGCATCAAGGTGAAAGAATGGCATTAACAGTGACTTGTAGGATTTTTATTAGAATCATTCAGAGGGCGGTGGTGCCGTTTGCTCAGATAGGGCTGTCCCAGTGCCTGGCAAACAGTCCGCTGCACCAGCTGTGGCACACAAAGAGCACTACTGACTGCTACATGCTTTTTATCTACACAGGTTTTGTTCTCTTGACTGCCTGGGCGATCTACCCGGCTTCGTATCTACAGTTTATCCGGTCACCTTGCTCTTCCAGCCACCTGCATAATACAGACCCTTCCAGCCTCGAACTTCAGCTTATGTCATCCTCTGTGGCCTAGAGTATTCACTGAAAAACCTGCAAGCTGGTACTTCTCTACCTTGACCTGACCTCTAGGTAATACTCTTTCGTGTGCTGTCGCAAAAGCAAACCCTACCTTGCAAAGGGAAGAACACAATTATTCAAATGCTGAATTCCTAGGTGTGTGTGCATAACTATGGGACAGTAAGTTTATTCTCTGGGTGGTTCGGTCACTTTAGCATCTGACTTCAGCTCAGGTCATGATCTCGTGGTTCGTGAGTTCGAGCCCCATGTCAGGCTCTGTGCTGACAGCTCAGAGCCTGGGGCCTGCTTCGGATTCTGTATCTCCCTCTTTCTCTGCCCCTACTCCCCTGCTCACTCTCTGTCTCTCTCTCTTAAAAATAAATAAAGATTAAAAAACTTATTATAAATATATACTCTCCAAACTCACAAATTGTTCTGTTAAAAAAAAAGAAAAACCAAACTTACTCTACCAAACATAGTGTGCCAAGATATATAAAAGTGACCTGTGATAACTCCAAAAGAATGTTCTAGAAAGCAATATAGAGTCAGGTTACAGCAGTTACTTCAGAAAAAATAACTGCAAATTAAGAAAAAAATATTTTTGAAAGAATTTCCAAACACTTGGCTTCTGTTCATGCCCTAGTTATTATCTTTATTTATTTACTTACTTTCCCCACAAAACAGACTTTTTTCCTCCAAGATTCAAAATTAGTCCCATGTGATGCTTATATATTAAAAAGTAAAGAATATTACAAATTTTTAATACTGCACTTAAAACTAAATTATCTTTGTGTCACATCAAATTAAAATATAATATGTATTGTAATCTAGAACTAAAATTATATAATAAGAACAATTCAAAACAAAAATTCACAGTCCTTTGAACACAGTACACACTATTTATTTTAAACAATGACCTGTTTGTTTACTCTGTTTCATGATCCAACATTGTGTATTATAAAGAAGAGGCTCTGTTAACAAACGTTATTGTGAAAAATGGTGATCTTAAAAGAAATCATTTTGGATCATTAAGAGTACTCTATATTTTATATCCATGTTATGTTGGAAAACTTTAGGTAATCATAAAATAGTAAAAATCAAACAAAAACCAACAACAACAATAAAAAACTACTCAGAGAGTTTCCTGAAGTTTAATTTACATTTTAAACATAAAAACAAAAACATTTTCAAGATTTTGACTTAAAGTAGTTGTTACAGGATATATCTTTTTTTTTTTAAGATTTGTAAGTCTCAAAATAAGATTCATAAGATCATAAAAGAGTTACAAAGTTTTCTTTGTCTTTAACTTTACAATAAATGTAACCAAAGAATCAGCCTTGTAATTAATGGGCCTGGTACTTAATTTCTAGACTTTGATGAAGTATAAACTTCTTAAATGACATTATTTGAATAGTTTCTTTAAAAAAGAAAAAAAAAACTTTAATTAAAATAACTTCTCACATTTTACTTTGTTATACTTCCTAAAAAGCATAAACATAAATTAAGCATAAATGAACATCACTAGATATCAAAACTGCATATTTTAAGAAATTTGCCAATAAAGCCAAAAATTTTAGGAATATCTGTACTTATCTTCTATTCTGTTCCAAATATCTGCACTAGCTTCCAAAATAAAAATATTTCAAGTTTGACAAAAAATCCAATGTTTATGAAAAATGTTTTAAAATCAAATTAATTTCAATTATATTTCTTAATAAGTATTCATGAATGTTTGTTGAATTAATTAATACCCAGATCTACTGATTGAAATTCCAGGCCGCAAAACACTCTAATGTTGATATGACGGGACTGGCAAAATAAATTATAATCTAATAAACAGAACGTTCTATAGACCACTGAAATGACATCATCAAAAGTACTGAATGGGGGTGTGCCTGGGTGACTCGGTTGAGCACCCAACTCTTGATTTCAGCTCAGGTCACAATCCCAGAGTCATGGGATTGAGCCCCACATCGGGCTCTGCACTGAACGTAGAGCCTGCTTAAGATTCTCTCTCTGCCCCTTTCTTCTCCTTCCCCACTTGTTCTCTTTCTCTCTCAACAACAACAAAAAAGCCAACAACAAAACAACAAAAACCTGAATGGCACAGGAAAACACTCAACATACAGAGTTGAGTGCAAAAAAGGTCGTAAGACAGTATATAAAACCAAAATAAAATAAAAAGGCAGAAAGAATATTTTTGCAGCATAGAACAAACACAGAGTTCATCACTTTTATCTCCATCTACAAAGCTCTAATGGCGTCAGCTGGAAAAAGACCCTCACCCCCAAACCAAAAACTATAGACAAAAGATATGAACAAACAAGTTACAATATTTAATCTCACTAATAGTTTTTTTAAACAAGTAAAAATTAGATGACACTTAGCAAAGTGGTTTCCCAGCCCACCAGTTTGTCTTTCACTAATGAATGTTTCACCTTTGGTAAAGATGTGTGAATTTCTCTCCTATTTTGCTAACGGAGAAGAAACAGAGGTGATTGCTGCAGGCAAGGTGAAAAGACCAGTTTCCACATAACTAGATTAACTTGATACCCCGACTGCTTGAGTTCAATATTTCATAATGTAAAACAATAATATTTCCCTACATGTTACCATAAAATTTTGAAAAATTTATGTAAGCTTATGAGAGAATGAAGACATAACCGTTAGAGCATAATTCGTAACACAACGTAGGCACTGAATTACAAATTGTAGAAACCCAGTGTCATATCAAACATCCTTGGAATATAAATCTACTAAACTCTAACTGCTAATAATAAGAATAAAGCCACGACCTGAATAATTAAAATATAGCAATAGAAGCTAGCATGCCTGTTCTTTCTTTTAGATAAAGCGCAAATAAAAAAATAAATATGGCATTTTTGGACAGCTTATTCTATATAGCACTGCACTAGCATATTTACTAAAACAATTCTTTTTTTCATGTTAAGACTCCTATACCCTTGTAAAATAAACAAATTCAGGCAAAGAGAGCAGACAAGCCTTAATGGGAGACATGTTTGGTTTTGTTACTTGATAGCAACAATTCTCAGCCTTTTTTTTTTTTTTTTTTAACCTGCCTCCACTGTGCTCTAATGCACAGCACTCTAAGCAGTAACATGACTCAAAATACAGAGTGATTCTCAACAACTGGGATGGTTCCAACAGGGATAGGTAGGGGCGGGTAGATGTAGTTTAAAAAGATCCCAGTGGAGTCTGTGAAAAAATACCCATAGCACCCTTATCCCAAGAACAGGTCTTTAGGGGTAAAAATTCCTACTTCAGTCACAATCTTTTATTTGCATGTGCATACATTCATGTATAGAAATGCAGAAATATAACAGTTTTGTACAACTGCTTACTATTATTACTTACACTGGCCAACAATAAAAATTTTGGTGATCACCCACCACCCCCCGGCAAAAAAAAAAAAAAAAAAAGTATCACGCAAATGGCATTGGAACAAGAACAAATATAAAAAATAGCTCTGAATTTAAAAAGCAAGACCAAAATTCTAGTTTAAAAAAGCAAGTCTATCCCAACAAGTTCTTTTGTGGATATCAACAAGCTAATTCTAAAGTTTATATGGAGAGGCAAATGACCCAGCATAGCCAACACAATACTGAAAGAGAACAAAACTGGAGAACTTACACTGCCTGACTTCAAGACTCACTTTAAAGCTACAGTAATAGAGACAATGTGGTACTGGTGAAAAAAAAAAAAAAAAAAAAAGATCAGAGGAATAGGACAGAGAACCCAGGAATAGACCCACAAATGATCTTTGACAAAGAAGCAAAGGCAATCAATGGGAAAAGGAGGTTTTTCCACAAATGGTGCTGGAATAACTGGAAATCCACAGGCAGAAGAAAAAGAAAAAGAAAAGGAAGAAGAATCTTCTAAACACAGAACTGACATTCACAGAAATTAACTCAAAATGGATTATAGATTTAAAAATGAAATGGAAAACTACAGAATTCCCAGAATATAATATAGGAGAAAAGCCAGGTATTCTTGGGTTTGGCAATGACTTTTTAGATATAACACCAAAATAGAAGCCACGAAAGAAAATTTGATAAATTGAGCTTTATAAAATTAATAACTTCAGCTCTACAAATGACACTATAAAGAGAATGAAAAGACAAGGCACAGATTGGGAGAAAATCTTTATAAAGCACATCTGATAAAGGACTGCCATCCAAAATATATAAAGAATCCTTGGGGTGCCTGTGTGGCTCAGTCAGTTGGGCAACCGACTTTGGCTCAAAACACCGTCTCACAGTTCATGAGTTCGAGGCCCGTGTTAGGCTCTCGGCTGTCACCACAGACAGCCCACTTCAGATCTTCTGTCCCCCTCTCTCTGCCCCTCCCCTGCTCACTCTCTCTCAAAAATAATTAAACATTAAAAAAAATTCTCTTACAGGCACCTGAGTGGCTCAGTCAGTTAAGCGTCCAATTTCAGCTCAAGTCATGATCTCATGGTTCATGAGTTCGAGCCCCGCATTGGACTATGGGCTGACAGCTCAGAGCCTGGAGCCTGCTTTGGATGCTGTGTCTCCCTCACTCTCTGCCCCACTCCACTCATACTCTGTCTCTCTCTCAAAAATAAATAAAATATTTCAAGGGCGCCTGGGTGGCTCAGTCAGTTGAGCGTCTGACTTCGGCTCAGGTCGTGATCTCGTGATCTGTGAGTTCAAGCCCAGCATCGGGCTCTGCGCTGACAGCTCAGAGCCTGAAGCCTCATTCAGATTCTGTGTTTCCCTCTCTCTCTGCCCCTACCCTGCTGTCTCTTTCTCTCAAAATATAAACAAACATTAATTAATAAATAAAATATTTTTAAAAATAAAAAAATAAAAAAATAAAAAATTCTCTTAAAAAAAGAATTCTTAAAAGTCAAAAAGAAAATAACCCAATTAGGAGTGCCTGGGTGGCTCAGTTGGTTAAGTAAGCATCTGACTACGGCTCAGGTCATGATCTCACAGTTCAGGAGTTCGATCCCCGTGTCAGGCTCTGTGCTGACAGCTCGGAGCCTGGAGCCTGCTTCCGATTCTGTGTCCCCCTCTCTCTCTGCTCCTCCCCTGCTCACACGCTGTCTCTCTCTCAAAAATAAATAAAGATTTAAAAAAGAAAAAGAAGAAAAAGAAAAGAACCCAATTAAAAAATAGGACAAATGTCTGCACAGACCCCTCCACAAAGAAGACGTACAGATGACAAACAAGCATATTAAAAGATGCTCCGTATGACAGGTCTTCAGGGAAATGCAAATTAAAACAACACTGACCCACCACTGTACATGTACTAGGATGGCCAAAAAACCCAGAACGCTGACACACTGAATGCTGGTGAGAGTGCGGGGCAACAAGAACTCTCATTCATCGTTGGTGGAAATATACAAAACGATACAGGCACTCTGGAAGACGGTTTAGAGGTTTCTTACAAAAATAAACATACTCTTACCAGATGACCCAGCAACCATGCTTATTGGTATTTACCTAAAGGAGTTACAAATCCACACAAAAACCTGTATAGGGAAGTTCATAGCAGCTTTATTCCTAAATGCCAAAACTTGGAAGCAACCAAGATGACCTTCAGTAGGTGAAGGTTTCAAAAATAAACTGTGGTGCATCCAGACAAGGGAATAGTATTCAGTGCTAAAACAGAATGAATGATCAAGCCAAGAAAAGACTTTAGAGGAAACCAAAATGCATATTATTGAGAGAAGCCAGTCTGAAAAAGTACATGGTATATGATTCCAACTATATGACATTAAGGAGAAGGCAAAAGTATGGAAGCAGGAAAAAGATGCATGATTGCCAGGGGTCAGAGGCAGAGGCGGACAGGGGAGCGCAGGGAATAGGGGAGCACAGGTGATTTTGAGGGCCCTGAAACTATTCTGTATGAAATTGTAATGATGGGAACATGTCCTTATATTTGTCAAAACCCAAAGAATATAAAACACAAGGAGTGAACCCTAATGTAAACTATGGATTTGGGGAGATTACCATGTGTCAAATAGGTTCATCACTTATAACAACTGTATCACATTAATATAAAATGTTAATAAGGGAAACTCGGGGCAGGATAAGGGGGTGCATGGGAACTGTTTGTACTTTCTCCTCAAATTTTCTGTAATTTGACACTGCTCTAAAAAATAAAGTCTGTGAATTCTTAACAATTCAAAAAGAAAGAAAGAAAAGCCCATTCTATCCCTGTCAGCCAGAACCAAAGATGCCTGGGAAGAGTCAAAATAAACAACAGCTCAAGCTAAAGTTTAAAACAATAATGTACTTGGATCAAGCTCAGAGAAAGGAAACAGATTATAAGTCAATTAAAAATAAAATGTCAAAAACACAAATCAGGTTACACAGTAGACTGAAAGTAGAAACAAAGCTAGCAAAATCAATATTAGGGAATAATAGCAAATTTCAACTTTTGGTGAGGCCAGTCAGGTTGGTATAACCTCTCAACAAACTATCCAGTGAAAAACTGCACATTTGGAAGCAACTGTATCTGAAAAGGACATAAGGAAATACAAATGATATGTATGCTGTGAGTATTGAAAGGTACAACATGAAGACATCATTTGATGACTTCAGTGAACACACACAGTTTGTTATCAAGGTGAGATGACCTCAAAATTTCTTCATAAATGAAGGACACTCATACCAGACACTGTTTATTTCTGATGGAAATGAAACAGTATTTAATACTTTATTAAGGTATTTTTCATATTTGTTCCTTTTATTTTATTAATTTTTTAAATTTTAATCCCAGTATAGTTAACATACAGTGTTAGTTTAGGTGTACAATATATTGATTTAATGGAATTCTATCGATTACTCAGTGCTCATCATGGTTAAGAGTACTTTTAATCCCCTTCACCTCTTTCACCCCCTGCCCCCAGCTCCCCTCTGGTAAGTACCAGTTTTGTTCTCTACAGTTCTAACAAACCTAGTCTTATTTCAAGTGATATGCTGGTAAATGCCTCTTAAAAAAAAAAAAGAAAGAAAGAAAGTCTTCTGATTGATAGCATTTGCCAATTTCCATTGTGTAAATACCGTCATCATGATTGATTTCAAGCCACCAACAGTTTAACAACCAACTAGTTAAAATTCCTGGCAGTAACTAGATCCAGAATATACTATAAGTTATACTCAATTTGTGATGAGGAAATTGACTCCTAATTAAAGTTATTTGTCACTTGGGAGTGAAATATGAATTCAGGTCCTGAGTTTCTAACAACTTTCAGATCAGTGGCTTTGTTTTCTCCAGAATCACCAGATTTTCATACATCCCTTTTTTTTCTCTTTTAAGGATTTAGATTACATACTATTGGCTTAGAATAACTATTTCCCAAATCAAATATTTTGGTTGCATCTTCAAATTCCTTTACATAAAATGAACTAAAAAGAAACAGCTTTTCCACTTTGATTAGAGATATATTTACCTATATTTTCTTTCTTTTTTATTGAAGCTTTTATTTTTAATTTTAGGTAGTTAACATACAGTGCAATATTGGTTTCAGGAGAATTCAGTGATTCATCACTTACGTACGACACCCAGTGCTCATCACAACAAGTGCCCTTTTCAATACCTATGGCCCATCTAGCCCATCTCCCACCCACCTCCCCCCATCAACCCTCAGTTTGTTCTCTACTGTTAAGAGTCTCTTGTGGTTTGTTTCCCTCTGGTTTTTTCCCCCTCACTTCCCATGTGCTCCTCTGTTTTGTTTCTTAAATTCCACATATGAGTGAAATCATATGGTATTTGTCTTTCTCTGATTGACTTATTTCACTTAGCATAATACATTCTAACTCCATCCACATTATTGCAAATGGCCAGATTTCATTCTTTTTGATGGCTGAGTAATACCCCATTGTGTGTATGTATGTGTATATACCACATGTTCTTTATCCATTCATCAGTCGATGGACATTTGGGCTGTCTCCATAGTTTGGTTATTGATGATGGTGCTGCTATAAACATTGGGGCATATGTACCCCTTCAAATCTGTACTTTTAATCCTTTGGTTAAATACCTAATAGTGCAATTGCTGGCTTATAGGGTAGTTCTCACCTATATTTTAACTCCTTTTTTACTTAGTTTTATTTTTTACGTTAAAATCTGTCATCTTGGGGCACCTGGGTGGCTCAGTTGCACGTCCAGCTCTTGATTTCGGCTCAGGTCATGATCTCACAGTTTGTGAGATGGAGCCTTGCAACAGACTCTGTGCTGATAGCATGAAGCTTACTTGGGATTCTCTCCCTCCCCCTCTCTCTGCCCCTCCTGTGCTCATTCTCACTCTCCCTCTCTCTGTCAAATAAATAAGCATATGAGAAATAAATCTATCATCCAACTGGAGTTTATTTGGAGTGATATTCAATAAAGACTTTTTTTTCTCCAATATTTCATCAATTCTTTTAGGTTCCTTTACTGAAAGTCAATCACTGATCTTATTCACTGATTTTATTCACTGTAGTTTATAAACTACATCCAAACTCAAATTGTGCTTTGTATCCTGCTCATTAAGAATCTGGTTTTGGAGAGAAAAAAAGAAAAGAAAAGAATATTCAGAAGGGAAGCTGAGAGAAGAAATTCTTTTAAAAAGGAAAAGGAATGGAGGTGGATTAGGCCTGGAACATAGGCTGAAAAAACCTCCTAGGCCTATTTCTATTGGACTATTCATTTAAACCTTGTAGCCTGGGTACCTGTCTTTTTGAGGAGTGATATACTGCTATCCCTTTCTTGATAACAAATTTAACAAATTAATGATACAGTGAAACTACAGTCTCATAAGAAAGATCATGGACATAAGCATACTCACATAAAAAATCTGTTTTTGTATCAGTATCTCCTTTTAATTACTGTAGCTTTATAATAAGTTTTATTATCTGTTGGCACAAATACTCCTGTTTACTCATCACCCTCAGTAATTTCTCAGCTATTGTTTTTCACTTACACTTCCAGACTTGTACGTATCTTCATAAATTAATGGAAAAAATTGGCATCTTAATTAAGACTTCTTGTCTAGAACCTGGGCATACCCTCATTAATTTATCTTCTTTTGTGTGTCCAAAGAGAAATGAGACCTATATGATTCTTTTTTTTTTTTTAGATTTGAATTTTTATTCACTCTTTAAGTTACTAATTTTTAAAATCATAGTATGTAATTCTTACTAATTCTATTCGTAAATACTTTAAGTTTCTGTTCTGTATGAATGCAATCAGTTTTCTTACTATTCAGCCCCACATTTCTGCTTCTGGTAGAATTTCAATGGATAGAAAAATTAAGACTTTTACTTGTTCTTTGGACATCTGTTCCTAAAATGTTTATTTATCCTAGTCTAAACTATTCCTATTGAAAACAGTTTCTAAACATAGAAGTCCTATGACATCCTTGGCACATATCCAATGCTTTTTACTTGAAGTCTACTACAGAAATATCTCTTATTATAAAGCTTAAGAAAAATGACCTATCTCTAAATAATCCATTATTCACTCAGCTAGAATCTCCCTGAGGTTATTTTCTTATACTCTTTGAACCTTCAGAAACTCAGCTCAGAAACTATTCCAAAAATCTAGAAATTATGTGGTATTTTTAAAATGTGCATGAACCCAGGAGTCAGAAGACCAGGGCCCCAGACTTGACTTGGCTACTTAGTATCATTATAATCTTGGTCATATTATTTAACCTTTCCAAGCTTTTGCCTTCCCTCTAGAAAAGAAAAGGCTGAATTAAATCTCAACCATGGGTATGTATCAGAAGCAACAAGAAAGTTGTTTTCATTTTTGTTCTCCTCTTCTCCCGTAAAAATACTCACTGCCAGGGAAAAAGCTATCATGACAGACTTTTCTCCCCTGGCCAGACATGAATCTGGGGATCAGAATCGGAGAGCCCTGAGGTGAAAACCGGAAGGCCAGAATCCTGCAGGACCTCATCTGGCACACACATGTAGATTTAGGGCCTATGGGAGGTAAACAGCAGCATATCGATGCATAACCATCTTCTTTGCCTTCTAAGAAGCTGAGCAGAATCTAATACGTGGGCCGAACCCTCCATACCCTTGAAGCTGACATGGTGGGGGGAGACAAGGACCAAAGAGGCTTCCTCCTAATATTTTAACTGGAGCTAACAGAGGCTCAGAGATGCTGAGAATGCTTTCCCTTCCTTGAGATAACTCTTTAAAACACCATAGCTGTATGGCCCACCCTTAGTTAGCAGACAAAGAGATCTAACTGCACACTACAGACACCCAGCAGCCAGAGATAAAGAAAACAAATAAAAATATTTACCAAACATGAGCAGTAAACATCATTATAGGTTTCAGCACACCCAATCTATTTCAATTAAAAACAGAAACTAAACAAAGATGCAACCTCTTGCCTTATTATTCAACACTAGGTGGTTAAGGAAAAATATAAGATACAAAAAAATTATAATTGTTATAAATACTGAGAAAGAAACACAGCTTTCTATATTAAAGCAATAATCACCTAGAAAGGAAAATGGATAAAAAATCTTCTATTCACAAGTATAAAATAAGTTGTGATAAATTTAATAAGGAAAACATAGGATTTACATAGCAGAAACTACCAAAACTTTCTCTTTCTCTCTCTCTCTCTCTTTTTTAAGCAATCTCTACACCCAACGTGGGGCTTGAACTCACAACCTTGAGATCAAGAGGCTCATGCTCTACTGACTGAGCCAGCCAGTTACCTCTACGAGAATCTCATAAAGAAAATAAAAGATCTGAGCAAATGGAAAGACATATTTGTGGGTAAGAGCACTTGTTATTATAAGGGTTAATTCTCACAAAATTATTAATTATGACAATTCCAATTAAGATTTCAATACAATTTTTTTTAAAGTTTTACCGGATAAAGCCATCTTCAAGTATACATAAGGAAGAATAGCTCCCAAAAGTTAAAAAAAAAATCATTTTTAAAAAATACAAAGAATATTTTCTAAATCAGAAAACAACATAACTATAATTAGAACACATTATAACTATATCTGAAACATTACATTGAAATATAAAATGACTATATTAGACCATAATAAAATAAATTGGATTAACATAAGTAAAAATAAGTAAACATAAGTAAACATAAGTAAAAATAAATTGGATTAACGTAAAAGATTAGACAGCCTCCCCAAAATCCCAGTATAAGCATTCAACATGGGCAAAAACAGAAGAAAGGGGATGATTTATTTAGTAATAATGTTTGAATATCACCTGACCATTCAACTGAAAAAAAACAAATACACTATACTCAAAAACCAGATGAACAGGATGTTGAAAATTATTTTTAAGTTTTTAAAAAAATTTTTAAGAAAAAAATTCATAGGAGTCCACATACAGAATCCGGGGCAGAGGAGATTGTTGGCTAAGATAGAAAACCTAAAATTATTCTAAAAGGATGAATACATTCAACCAAGTAAAAATTTTTGATATTTATTAGGCAAACAATACCATAAACAAGACAGGACCAAGTTGGAAAAAAATATAATGCAGATGACAGCTAACATAAAGTATTCAAAAGGGCACTTAGCAATTAACAAGAAAAAGACAACACAATAGAGAAAAATTGGCAAAACTATATATAATTAGTCAATTCATGTAAGAATAAATCTAAGAAGACAACATATGAAAAAACATTCAAACTTTCTAGTATCCAGAAAATGCAAATTAAAGTAGCAATAAGCTTTCATTGTACACACACCAGACTGGCAAATATTAGAACAAGTAATCTATCGTTGGCAGGATACAGGGAAACTGACCACTTAACCCACTGCTGATGGAAATGTAACATCCACCTAAGTACAGTCTGGTATGCTGAACAAAAAGACGAGTATTCTGGCTCCTATAGCACAGCACTACAGATATTAATTTCTTTGATCTACAAGCTTTCCATGCAACCCTCTGATTAGAATTTAGTTCTGTATGACCTACCCCACAAGGAGAGGAAAGAATGGCCCGCCAGCTCAAGCATTAACACCCACTTGGCACATTTCTCATTGTAAATTAGTAGATTGGCAAACATAAAAACTTGTCTCTGTCAGACTGTTTATTACAATTCCACCTCCTGAAAAAGATTTCATATTCACTCTCAGCATTAAGGCAAAGTCAAGTTTTGTGACCTGATCCCGGTCTTTGCTGGCCTTCTCTGGCAATTCCTTAAATCACAATCAAAATCTTTGGAGTGAGGCCCAGGCATCTGTATGTTTTTGAAGACTCCCCAACATGACTCTCATGTGCCGCCAAGGTTGAGAATCATTACTTTAAACTATTCTTTTAAAGTGGAACAGTTGGTTCTGTACAATAATTTTACTTAAAACTAATTTTGATCAATAAAAAGTTTCAAAAATACCATAAATAAGGAAACCTGTTTATATAATAACCACAAATAACATCCATCAAGCAATTTGGAGCTTGTTAAATAAATGCACGTCAGGGGCAAAGCTCTTAGGAAGCAAAGCAGAGGATCAATAAAACAATTCAAAAACCTAATCTTAAAAAGTCATATGTGGTTCTCCCCGTTCATACTAGAACTCTTGAACTGATTTTTCTCTTGTGCTTTCAGCCACTTTACTCACTGACTCGTGCCCCACACCACACACCCCATCAATCCTCTGCCTTTCATTATCTGTGATTTCGAAGGGTGAGGCTTCATTGATGAGAACTTGAGAACCATCAATTCCTCCCTGTGCCTTATATCCTGTATCTGGTCACCAAACCCCATCTTAGTGAAGGGAATCTCCCCCGGGCCGTCTTTTTCCTGCATAATTAAGCTTCATCTCTATGATACCCTATGTAGACTGTAGAAATGCGTGCCTCTGTACTCTGCATAAAAATGCACCACTAACCTTACCTTCAAGAATGTCACTAAGGCCACTTTATTGGAATCATCATTTTCTTTTCTTCCACAGTGTCCCTACAATAAGAATGACTCATTCACATATTGCTACAAAATTTTATGTGAAGCTTTTAAGTTTTTCCATTTTTTTCAGACTTCATTTTTTTTTTTTTTTAAGAGCAGTTTTAGGTTCACAGCAAAACTGAGAGAAGGAACGGAGATTTCCCATGTACCTTCTGCTCCCCGCATGCACAGCCTCTCCCATGATCAACAGCCCCTACCGGCACGGTATATTTGTTACAGTTGACGAACCTATCCTGACACGTTATTATCATCCAAAGTCCATCATTTACCTTACAGTCCATTCTTGGTGTTTTATACTCTATGGGTTTGAACAAATGCATCCACCAACAAAGAACACTGAGAGTAGCTTCAATGCCCCCCCAAAATCCTCTGAGCCCTACCCATTCATCTGTCCTTCCTCCCAACCCCTGTCTACCACTTTTCTTATTATGTCCATAGTTTTACCTTTTCCAGAATGTCCTATAGTTGGAATCCTACTGTATGTAGTAGCCTTTTCAGACTGGCTTCTTTCATTTAGTAATAATACATTGAAGTTTCCTACAAATCTCTTCATGCCTTGAAAGCTTGTTTCATTTTAGCACTTAATACTATTCCATTGTCTGGATGCACCACAGTTTATCCACTCCCCTACTGAAGGACATCTCTGTTGCTTCCAAGTTTTGGCAAGTATGAATAAAACTGCTCTAAACATCAGTGAAGATTATTTTAAACAAAACAAATATCCATCTAATGCATCTAATGTAAATTTGTATTTGCTATTATTTATAGTGTTATGTTAAGGGATATTAGTTCATCCTTCATTTTTATATTTTCACTACTTTCTGTATCACGTGCCAATAAATGTATGTATTGTTTCTAAAACCATTCATATGATTTTCTACTATGAACCACCATCACATTTCCAATTCATTATCTTCTAGTAGAAATAGGTCTGATGCTTAGGAATTTGTCTTCTATAGTCTTCCCCAAAGAGACTTCTTAATTTTCTTGTTCTAAAAACCCTTAAAACTTTACTCATTTTAGCAAATGTTTTAAATTGGGAAACAGCATGCTTAAACCAACTAGTAGACTCAAAATAAAAGTGGAATAAATTCCTCTTAGGCAATGTCCTGTGACATCATACATTAACAGATTAGGAGGAGGAATAATCAAGAGAACATATTCAGGGTGCCTGAGTATCTCAGTCGGTTAAGAATCCAACTTCGGCTCAGGTCATGATCTTGCAGTTTGTGAGTTCAAGCCCTGCCTCGGGCTCTGCGCTGACAGCTCAGAGCCTGGAGCTTGCTTTGGATTCTGCGTCCTGTCTGCCTCTCCCCCCATTCATACTCTGTCCCTCCCTCTCAAAAATAAACATTAAAAAAATTTTTTTTGAAAAAGAACATAACCCAGTCCATCCTGCAAAAGGCTAGCAAACTGTGTCTTATCAATGTGATAATGAGATCGTACACATGGTTACTTCCAGAAATGAAGTCTAAAAGAGTATGGACAGTATTGCAACAAGCCAGAACCCAATGATTTGGGGCTTAGCCACGACAGTAGGCCAGATACCTATCAGGTGTCATATTTAAAATATTTAGCAATTAGTACAGAGGGGCAATTAGAACGGACTCTGGCTATAAATACCACTACAGCCATAAGGATGTATAATGGCTGAATATCAACAATGTTGGAGGTAATAAGAAATCTAGGAATGGAGGCAGAGTTTGATAACAGGTAAAAAGCACCACAGAGATCAACGGAAAAACAACATCAACAAAAACAATGGAAGAACAACAGGTGTTATGTTAGCAAACATAGTATGCATAGTCTAAGAACAGGAAATACAAGGACATGCACTAAGGGAGGTAGATCTCATCATTAAAAAGGTACATCAGCAGCAATTGATTCTCCTCGAGTCCTTATGTTTTGTTTTTGTATGAAAACTTCATTCCCTTGAGGAGCAAAAGCAGAGTCCTGTATTTGAAAGAAATAGAGTTGCCAGAGAGTTTGACAAAGCAAGGCTCAGGAAGGAAGAAACACCCATTAGTAGAGGTGGAGCTTTGACTTCCATTCTTTGCACAAGAAGGAACCGCAGCCTGGACACTAGAACCGAAGAGTAGAGTCAGGCCAAAGCTCATAGTGAGGGGGGCTGGTGCGAGTTGGGTGGACTAGTGAGCTCAGGCTCTCCAAAACTCACCATCTTAGCACAGGATAGGAACCAGGGCCTGATAACAAGATGGGAGTTTAGACACAACTAGAACAGAAGGTACGCACAGGGGAAGGTTATGACATCCAGGTTTATGAAACAGCAGGTCTGAAACTTACCACAGATATTAACACTGTCCTTTTGAATAATCTTAGATGCCTATGAATACTGGGACCATCTGTTTAGATTTTCCCAATTTTGAAATGTCTATCTCATTATTAAACTATGTGTCTTCATTCTAATACTTACCAACATAAAACTTCCAAACAAACCGTGAAACCAAATACTTAATGAGTTGGAGAATCAGCTGTACTTCTCACAAAACAAAATGTTCAGTCTTGAAAATAAAGTTTCTCTGTCAAATGAGGTAGACCTGGCTTAAGGAGTTAGAATATATATATCTCTTTTTTAATGGATAAAGCAGGCCCGTGATTCCTAAATTCAAAGATGCCTACAGCTAGGAACTCTAAATTCAGGGACCATCACAGAGTTCACACTGTTCATTTAGCACAATGAGTTGGCCTCCTTGTCTAGGCTTCATTTCCTAAAGTAGACAGATTTCTCTGAGGGATGAGAGAATATTTTGGCAATAAGCAATAGGTGATTCTTTTCTACTGTGATCAATATGAATTCTCGATGGATACATCTCTGAAATTAATGTCAATTGAGAACATTAATTACCTTGCCATATTCATTTATAGAATCCAAGTTAAAAATCTCCTTCACCTCCCATATCTATTGTTCCCACCTCTTAAATATTTCTCATATCCATGATTCAATGAGTAAAGATTTTGTGAAACACTCAGAAGAGTACCTAATATGGTAGACATTATAGGTATGTTTGCTAAAAGAAAGAAAAAAAAAAGGAAAAAAAATGAGTTTTCTTCATTTGTTCAGCCTTCATCTCACGTCTGGTCTACTGCAGTAGCCATCCACCTACATATATGGTCCCTCCCTCTCTCACCCCCACCACCTCTATTCCACGAAAAACGTAAGTCTGATAAAAATCACCCTAACTACGGTCACAAAATCCATCAATGGTTCTCCATTTGTTTTAGGGTTAAGACCAAAATTCATAACAAAGTCTTCACAATTACATGAGCTCTGACCCCTACCTTTCCAACTCATTCCCATGCTTCTCTGCTCCAGCCAAATTGGCCATATTTCCTCCAGTGCCCAGCATGGGATATCCCTTCTGTCCACCCACCCTTCCTCCAAACTGTTAATCCTGTCTTCCTTCAGATTTTGCTGAAGTATCACTAGAGATCAGGGAAGACTTTAAATTGATATATGAAGGATTAAAGGATGTTAAAGAATTTGGTGTGTAATGTACAACAATAACTATACTCTGTTGGAAATACTGGATTAACAATATTTTGTTGTATGTTTTTAAGTTAATTTACTTTGAGAGAGAGAGAGAGAGAGAGAGAGAGAGAGAGAGAGAGAGAGAATGAGTGCTCGAGAGGGGAAAAGAGAGGGAGAGAGGGAGAGGGAGAATCCCAAACAGGCTCCACATTGCCAGTGCAGAGCCTGATGCAGGGCTCAAACTCATGAACTATGAGATCATGACCTACGCTGAAATCTTGAGTTGGACACAACCAACTGAGCCACCCAGGCACCCCATTGTGCTGTATTTCTGAAAGTTACTAAGAGAGTAAGTCTTCAAAGTTTTCATTGCAAGGGAAAAAATTCTATGTGAGGTGATGGATGTTAATTAATCTTATTATGGTAATTGTTTTGCTATATACACACACACACACACACACACACACATGCACACACACATAAAATCATTATGTTGTATACCTTAAACTTATACAATGTGATACATCAATTATATCTCAATAAAACTGGGGTGGGGGGAGTTTGGGTGTATATTGGGGGTGGGTTCTTACTGCTCTTTAACTTATCTGAACCCCAATTTACTCATCTAATAAAAAAACAGCAACTTATCGACAGATGAGTAGATAAACAAAATGTGGTATATCCATACAACAGAATATTCAGTCATAAAAAGTAATGAAATACCGATAGATAAATAGATGAATCTTCGAAATATGCTAAGTGAAAGAAGATAGTCACAAAAGAACCCTATTAGGATTCCAGTTACATGATGTGTCCCGGAATAGGCAAATCCCTAGAGACAGACAGTAAATTAGTGAGTACGAGGTTCCTTTTTGGGGTAATGAAAATGTTCTACAATTAGAGAGTGGTGATCATTGTACAGCTTGGTGAATAAAAAACTATATAATGTGTAAGCTATACACATTTTTAAAAGGATGACTTTATGGTATGTGAATTGTATATACGTTACATTGTATTATAAACCTATTATTTTTAAAACAACAATGATAGTTTACCCCAAATTTTTAAGATGCTTACGTGAGATTTAACAAACATATGTCCACATAATTTGGACTGTACACAGACACACACACACACACACACACACACACACACAAATATGTACTTACCACAATAACAGGACTATAATTACCTCAATGCATGGTAAGTAGAATTATTTTAATCAAGTGACATGCAAATTTTAACTGAAATTTAGATAAATGCATAATTAGCCTTTTGGGGTTGACATTTACTATTTTTGCAATCCAGGAAAAACATCATTGAGCATTAAAAACTCTACGAACTTTGCTCATTGTGCAAAAACTCAAGTAATTTATGCAAATTTAGTTTCTTAACATTCCATATCTTATTCATATTTTAATTAACAAAAACCATGGTTAAAATAAGTCAATTTATCTCTTCTATGCCTGGGATGACAAATGACTTTTTTGAAACACTAGCTGTCTTAAAATTATGTATGCAAAATAAATTCTACAAATATGTTTACAAGAGGTATTCTATTGATAATAAATGCGTCTGTGCCCTTAACAATGCCAATACATAACTGGATACATCTTAGTACTGAATCCTGCATTGTCTTATCAATTTTAGGGAACTAAGCCAATCTTTTAATGATAACATCCTCACCACACAGCTGGTTTAACAGAATGTTCCTGATTCAGTTTTTAAAAGAAGTAAGGCCTAAAACTGTTGGCACAAAGACAAAACCCTGAATTTAGGCCATATGAATGTCACTTCATTGTTGTTACTGAAAGAAATAAGCTCAACTATAATCAAACTTCAGCAGCACTGCATCAACATTCTGCCAGCTAAGCAGGCCTTGAAAACAGAGGGCCTCTGGCGATTAATATAAAACGTAGCATTGAACAATAATAGGAATCGTGGGAAGTGCATCTTACAAACATGAAACATTACTATTTAATGATAAAGGATTATAACATGCACTGCTATTAAGTTATGTTCAACGACAAACATTTAATTTTTCTTTTTTCTTCAAGAAGAGTAAGGGCAACATGTGAAATATATAATTTATTTAATGGAAAAATTATTTGCCTTTTTTTTATATACAAAGGCTATTAATAAATCAGATTTTTCTGTCCTTCCTGAGAAATTCACTAAATAGAGTTTAGTAAAATGCTAAAATTTTTTGAAATCGCTAAGGTTTCATTTTATAAATTGCTGCTTCAGGAACTACTCCCCTTAGAGACATTACTAGTATAATAATGAACACCAGTATAAGAGGGACCATATATTTATCCTTCTACCCTTTTTCCTATTAGTAATCCATTCCAACAAAAATGATTGCATCCCCAAGCTTTATCTTACCTGCCTGCACAGTTACCAGAACTTAACTAAACATTAAGTATACAAAGAAGTATTGAGTATGTAAAGAACAACAACAAAAAAAAAAACAAACTATGCCCTCCAGGGGCTTATACTATAAGCTTTTTTACTGTAAGTAAAAAAAGAAAGACACGAATGAGGTGATATATGTAACGATACCATGATGTTTAAGGTGAAGAACAGAACAGATGAAGCATTAAGTATCTGGTGAACTCAAGAAAAGATGGGTCTTCCAAGGTGAAGAAGAGTTAGTTGTGAAGCAGACATAGGGCTGAGGGGGGCTAAGAGGATGTGCATCCCAGGCAAAGGAAGCGGCAAATACGAACGCCCAACACACTCCAGGAGCTGGGCAAGCACAGCAAGAGAGGAGACACAAAACGAGAGGGGCTGGATGACAAAAGGTTTCATTCCATAGGGGAGAGAAAGACTATGATGGAGGGGAGAGATTTTAAGAGTGGGCTTCTAGAAGGAGCCTTTGGCAGCAACGTGTAAGAGGCTAACAGGAAGCTATGGCAATAATCCGGATGATAATGAAGAGAGGCCTGAACTAAGTTAAGTGGCTACGGCATCAGAAGGCAGGAGAGACTAAGGAAACTGTACAAGGTAGGATGACGCGTCTTGGTAATCAGTGGGGAGTAGGTGGTGTAGGGGTGACAGAGGGCTGTTGACCGACACCTGCTTCCTGGCTCAGGGAGACTGTGGATGGCAGTACTGTCTACCACGATAGGGAACATCTTGTCATTCAAAACGAAACTCAGTCTCCTTCCCTCTACATCTTCTCTGTGTCTCCTGTGGTTCAATAGGATTCCCCTGGTCTCTGTACCCCCCATGCTTTTCACATGGAACAGTCACGTGGTAAGTCATAATGCATACACAGCAGTGCTCATTTAGCTTCCTTACTGTTAGCCTTACATGCACGTTTACTCTCTGACTAGAAGCTCCTTATGCGCAAAGACCTCATCTACTTGTGACAGTACAGTATGTGCTCCATCAAGGCTGGCTGATTCAAGAGCCGGATTATGGAAACAACCCTAGGAAGAAACAGATAACCACCGTCCTTTTCTAGGGTTTTAAAAATACTTTAATCTTCTCTCTCTCCTTTTTAACTATAACAGGGGAAGGGAAGATTTTAAAAAGCCATCCACAGATACTGGCAAAAGAAAAAATTCTCCCACTTTCCAGGGGCAGGACAGACCTAGTTAGGGCCTTATTGAACAGTGAGATTTGTCATCTCAATATTAACCTATTGCTTTACAACTGTAAAAACACCTCCAAGAGATATGTGCCATGAACATCCAAGGGCAACGGGATGCCCACAAACTGAATCATCATATTACAAAGGGCCAACAGCAAAGGCTTTACAAACATCTGTTTTTGGTTCACTTTTGGATTAAGGGAATGTGATTACATGAGATTTGGCTGTGGCTGGTTACAGGGTTCAGGCAAAGACATGTAGAAATGTTTAAATGGTCACAAAACAAAATAACCACATAATTCACAAGTATCTAAGCAAACTAAATTTTTACAAAAGCTGCTGTAATATTAAATGCACTGTTTCTATAGAGGAACCTATTACGTATAGCTTCATTCTCACTATAAAACTCACTATTTTTAAAAAGTACATGGCAAGGATGGGGGAAGGAGAGATGAGAGGGAAAGAAAGAATAGAAACCATAGTCTATTTTAGTAAAAATGCATTCTGTATTACCCTTTCAAGTAGTAAAAGTATTTAATTTAAATTAGCAATTATCTTTCAATTATAATTCTCAATATTTTCATTCACTTAGAAACTTTCCTAGAACTAAGATAACTTTCTGCCATCTGGCACAACAATATCTCCATATGGAAGAATTACTTACAGATCAGAAATAAAAGAAATACGGAGATTGTAAATGCAGTATATTTGGCAATACAAATACAAATCTCCTCAAATTATATTCTAGAAGGCTTTACCTTAAGAGGTTTTCTCTCTTCTATATCAACATTTGGTCCTTTGTATTATTTACTTACAAAATAAAACTACACTAAATAAATATTTTGGTAAGGAGTTAACTGGAAAAAATTAAATTTAGTCTTTCATATTTTATTCATTAGTTTGCTCAGGCACTGGCAGCACAGTTGGGAGTAAGAACAACTAGGTTCTAATTCTAGTTCTTTGCCACTGTATGACCTTGGAAAAGTCACATTTTTTCTAGATTTCTTTTTTCTTTGGGGAAAACAGACATTATAACAGAATCATTGCTTGATTAATTCATTAGACTGGTATCATATTATTATGATAATTTTGCAAAAAAAAAACAGACTATGGTAATAAATCACTTCTATAAGTACTTTCAGATCTTCAGAGTAAAGTACCACTGGAAAACACTGGAAATACTGAACAAAATCAGTATTTCTGCCAAAACCACAGATTGGACAGTTATGGACAAAATAGTCACTCGGTGACAATAGTTTTACTGACCTCCCTGAACTTTGAATGTTCTTTATCAGAAAATTCACTGTATAAGAGAAAATGACTCATTGTAACTTCAATTGTAGTAATAGGGGAAAGTTATGCTCATTATATTAAATGGTCTGACGCCTTCAGATAGCTGATGTTGCTTCAAACAAACATTTTGTACCAACCGAACTGTGGAATAATACTGGTATCTGATAACCCTGCAAAGATCAGAGTCTATTTTTCATTTCTCCCCCTTTTATTTGACCAACTGAGAGAAACTTTGCCAGAATGACACAAATTCGCAAGAAAACCAACGCTGGTAAATTTCAGTCAACGACTATTTAACAACTGCCCAGTGTGTACACATCTAGATCTGTCTCACTGATTACCATCCAAGAAAATACTCCTCGTGTTATTTTCAACAGCTTTTCTTCTATTTGGACTGGTCTAAAGAATTAGCATGCAAGGAATGGCAATGATCATACATCAGCATTTCTCCCATTTGGGAACGTATATACTTACAGCTGCTGCTCCAGGACTTTAACAAGGACTTTATGCTAATTTCAAAAAACACAGAATCCTGTAGGCTCAACATTGTGTCTCAACTGGCTACAGCAGCAGCAGCAGCAGCAGCAGCAGCAGCAACAGCAGCAACAGCAGCAGCAGCAGCAGCAGCAGCACCAGCAGCAACGGATTTGTTGATCTATCTCTCCAAGCCGCTGTCCCTTCCCCTCTCGCAGGCAGCGAGTTTTGGCCCACAGTGCCTTGGCTTCATTACCATGCAGTCTCGCAGTGACGCACAACTATAGTGGAAACGCTGCTGAATGCAGATGAACTATCCAGTTGAATAAAAGCTTACAAGTTTATTACAAGTGCCCTGAAGGACATCATCACCTTTCCTTAGGTAGGCATACACGTGGCCACAATTATCTTCTCTGCTTATGTTCCTGTTATCAGTTTTGATGAGCTGTGTCTCTGGCCGCCTTTAGTATAGTCACTGCTAGTAAACAGGCAAGGGTAGAGCTCTGCCCTTGGGTGCTAACTTTTCTCACTAAGGGTCTTAGAAATAAAAATAAATTCAGGTTTAGCATAAGATCTTTAAATCTTTTCCTGTAATAGCTGACAAAAAAAAAAAAAAATCAGTGGTATTTATTGCATCCCAGTGGCACTTTTCTCTAGGCGATTTTAGTAGTAAATTCTCTCCACCCTTCTACACATCCAGGCAGTAAGCAGTGCCTTTCTCAGCATGCTTATGGTGAGAGAGTCCCCTGCCTCACTTAACCCACCAGAGAGAACGCTGGCTAAAGGGATGAAAAGATGATGTAATGAACACTGTGGCTGAGCCCCCACCAGCCCTCTAAAACTGCTCAGCTCAGGACAAAGTTTCCTCTGCGGCATGCAACTTATTCAAAAGAGGGAACTCTATTATAATGATGGGATTATTTCAAAACATAGGGCCTTCTATTCTTAATGTAGCACATAATTCCCCTAGAAAATCTTACAGTCAGAATATCCATGAACAGCGAGAAATCTTCTGGTCAAATAAAATGCACATTTTAAAAACTTTATTCCATAGAAACTTCTGAAGCTGGAAACTGACACTCTTACAAGCCTAACGGCTCTTCAAAATAGTAGGGAAGTTTCATAATCAAAACAAATAATATGTGACTGTCAGAAGAAGTGTCTTGACCTCATAATTAGTTTACTGCGACTCTGAAGGTCAATGGAACACGTGTTTTTCCATATGTGCAATACATTTGAATTGACCCACTTATGCTATTACATCCTTGAAAATACTACAAGGAAGGAGTAAATTCAGTGATCAAAGTCGTAACTGAATAGATTTATTCATAACCAAATGGCTCGGCACTGTGTTAAAAGCTAAAAGAACATATGCACTTCCATACCCTAAGGGAAAAAGATAATCCTACCCTTTAAGACATACTCAGTGGTAACAGTATTGCTGGGAGTTTCATTGGAAGCTTGTACTTCTGCAGAGTAGTTCAAGAAACATGGAATAAGTCTGGGCCACTCCTAGTCCTGAACAGGCCCCAAACCTAATTCAAAGCAGGGCTGCAAAAAAGCTAATCACACAGAACCCTCCCCGCCAATACCAAAATACACTGTTTGAATACATCTTCTTGATCAGAGACATCTCAGGATCAGTTAAGAGCAGGGTTTCCCCCCGTCAAATGAAATATAAAAGACTCACAGTGTTGCGTGAATAAACAGCATTCCCCGGTCCAAAAACACTACCTCCTACAATCCATTCTTGTATATTAACAATGTATATCAACAACCAAAAGGTTCTGAGTTGTACACAGACCAGTTTGATATTTCTTTTTCATTAAAGCAGTCCCCAAAGTGATTTGACAATACAGTCCTCTTGTCATCAAACAGCTGTTAACAGATTGAGGGAATAAGCTGATCTAGACCTAAGCAAAGTATACCATTCAATGCCCAGACTCAGAAGTGAACCATGTCAGAGGCGCCTGGGTGTCTCAGTCAGTTACGCATCAGGTCATGATCTCACAGTTTCGTGCGTTCAAGCCCCGAGTTAGGCTCTACGCTGACGGCTGTGGAGCCTGCTTGGAATGCTCTGTCTCCCTCTCTCTGCCCCTCCCCTGCTCACTCTCTCTCTCTCTCTCTCTCACTCAAAACAAATAAACATTTAAAAAAAAAAAAAAGAAAAAAAGAACTGAACCATATCAGCACGCAGGCAACTCAGGAGGCACATGCCAAGATATTCTGCCTCATTTTTCCACCCCTATTAAGGTAAGCCTACTAGCCTCACACAAATCTTAAAAGCTACTTAATAATATTTGGCTATAATGTCTCACCAAAGTAGTCAAGGTTCATTCCTAGTGAACCTTTAAAGACTGTAACAAGCAAAACTAACTGTCATATAGAACATCAGAGTATGAGAACTTTTTTGAGAGTGGGGGTAGAGGTTAAAAGGTAATTTTCTTATAATGTTAAAAAATGTATTTTCTTCTGCTTAAATTTTGCCTACACGGATATGAAAGAATAGAGAAGAACCTAAAGTTTCTGTTATATCTATCTAATCAGCCTGTTACCCTGTATCTACAGCCAAAGCAAGTCAATAGTTTCTCTGGGGCATAGATGGATAAAATTAATTTCAGGGTTTATTTTGGAAGTCCTGCTTTATACCAGGATTTCCTTAGAGACAAAGGGTGAGTGAAAATGGCACTTTCTATATATATGGGAAATAATTCAACAGGCCTGACTATATGGGCAGAGCCTGGGCTCTGAACTTTATTCTGAAATGCAAATAACACAGTAAGTAGCATGACTACTCCAAATAGCAATCATAAATTTAACAAAGTTTAATGGGATAAGCATTTCTTTTCTAATGCTTCTCAAACTTGTATCACCCAAATCACTCAAGTATTAATCAGAAGAACTACATATTCACCCGTAACAATGTATGTGCCCAACAATACTTTTGGAAGACCCCAGGGTAGCAGAGACCTACTTGTATTCTGAACGCTTTCTCAATCTCTCAATTACTAGTCATATTTTTACACTACACAAGTAGCATTCCTACCATTCTTCAAGTGAGTTCTCTATTTTAACCTATCGATGAATCACAGAAATACATACGTAGCCTAGAGCTTATTGTGAGCTTGCCAAAGACCAGTCAAAATACCAGTCCTCGGGGCACCTGGGTGACTCAACTGGTTAAGCGTCAGACTTCAGCTCTGGTCACAGTCTCATGGTTCTCGAATTTGAGCTCCGAGCCGGGCTCTCCGCTGTCAGCACAGAGCCTGCCTCAGATCCTCTGTCCTCCTCTCTCTCTGCCCCTACCCCGCTGATGTGCACGTGCCCTCGCTCCAAAATAAATAAACATCTTAAAAATATATATGGACCCCCTATTTTATTCTGTCTATAGATTCGGAATTCTCCAGGTTGTATCATACATATGTATTTTTTGGTATCCTCACCATAGAAAGGTAGCCAGAGAAATCATTTCTTGAGGGCATATCCTTGGCAGAATAGAAAAATCCATTTTGGATAATTTTCTTTAACTATACTCCTCTCCACCTTTTAGATTATAATATATTAAAGAATGCTTTTAAAATGATAAGATCTCAGGGGTGCCTGGGTGGCTCCACTGGTTAAGTGTCAGACTCTTGATTTCAGCTAAGGTCATGATCTCATGGTTTGTGGGATCGAGCCCCATGTTGGGCTCCACACTGACAGCTTGGAGCCTGCTTGGGATTCTCTTTCTCTCTCTGCCCGTCGCCTGTTCATGCCCTCTAAAAATAAATAAATTTTTAAAAAAGGGGGGGTAAGGTTTTGAAAATATAAACAAATCTATTAATTTTTAAAATGCTAAGATTTAGAATTTTTAAAATTCTTTAATGTTTACTTATTTTTGACAGACAGAGAGAGAGAGAGAGAGAGAGAGAAAGCAGGGAGGGGTAGAGGGTGAGGGAGACACAGAATCCGAAGCAGACTCCAGGCTCTGAGCTGTCAGCACAGAGTCTGACACGGGCTCAAATCCACAACTGCGAGATCATGACCTGAACCAAAGTCAGACACTTAACTGACTGAACCACCCAGGTGCCCCTTTAATGTTTACTTATTTTGGGAGAGAAAGAGATCTCCAGCAGGGGATGGGCAGAGAAGGAGGGGGGAGAGAGAGAGAGAATTCCAAGCAAGCTCCATGCTGCCAGAGCAGAGATGGACATGGGGCTCAGTCTCACGAATCATGAGATCATGACCTGAGCCAAAATCACAAGTCACACACTTAACTGACTAAGCCACCCAGACGTCCCAAGATTTAGAATATTTTTAAGAATTTCATACTTTCAATATTACCAGCCTTTTGCTGGGATCTTCTTGGTCTGGGGCAGATAATATAAAGCACTGCATACAGAAGATGGCTAAGGCAGTTCTCTTGCCCTCAAGGAGTTAGAAAGTAAGTTTCCCTCTTCCTTCTAATCAATTTCCATTTAATTCTACACTCTTTTCACTGGCACTTTAAGGATTCACGGAATTAGTTACTTGCTTTACATTTCTAAGTAGAAGGAAGACAGAGGTACATTCTAACACACCAAAGGAATGTGTACCAGGAAAAATACTCAATATATCTTTCAAAAATATTCCATTTAGGTATAGGTTCTGAACAAAATGTTCCTCAATATATAACGAAGTTTGGATTTAACAGAATATCATACAATTCACTAAAATTTATCAGCAAGGAAGTTAAAGTCTTCAATTATTAACATTCTTAGAAAGGGGGCAAATATAAGCATTACCCGTCACATTAACACGTTTTATAAATATCTCAGAACTTATTAAACTGGTATCCAAAACAATTACAATATGATAAAAACCAGAAACTTGGCAACTTTTTCTATATAAAGTGTCAACTATCCTATCACTCCTAGAGCCTTCGATAGTCCCAACAAATTTCAGCCTCTTCAAAAAACCCTTATCTTTTCTGGAGTTTAAAAAAAAAGATTGTGGGGCGCCTGGGTGGCGCAGTCGGTTAAGCGTCCGACTTCAGCCAGGTCACGATCTCGCGGTCCGTGAGTTCGAGCCCCGTGTCGGGCTCTGGGCTGATGGCTCAGAGCCTGGAGCCTGTTTCCGATTCTGTGCCTCCCTCTCTCTCTGCCCCTCCCCTGTTCATGCTCTGTCTCTCTCTGTCCCAAAAATAAATAAACGTTGAAAAAAAAAATTTAAAAATAAATAAATAAATAAATAAATAAAAAGATTGAAAGACTTTAGGTATGGAAGGAAAGATGCTCTCAGGTTCACTAGGTAATTAACACCACACATGACATACAAAGAAGAAAACGGGGTACGGGGTGGGTATAATAGGTAATGAGGATTAAGAAGTACACTTGCTGCTTTGGATTCTGTGTCTCCCTCCCTCTCCCTGCCCCTTTCCCACTCACATTCTGTCTCCGTCTCTCTCAAAAATAAATAAACATTAAAAAAAAATTTTTTTTAAAGTGCACTTAGGTTGAGCAATCAGTCGATATATGAAATTACTGAATCACTATACTGTACACGTGAAACTAATATAACACTGGATTTTAAATAAACAGATAAACAGTAATTATCTATAATTACATCAGTAACGAACATTTACTTCTTAGTGCACTTACTTTTCTACTTCTTATAGATATTCCAAACTTTCTACAGTGGACTTAACATTTTAAAACTTCACTACAAAAAGGGAGCAGGACTCCCTGGGGAAATGGCAGATTCTAGAGCTAGAGCACAAACACACGTGATAAGCCTAGAGCATCTTTCTACAAGCCAGAAAGTAGAAAGGGGCTCAAAATACAAAACAATGTGGGTATATCAAAAGGATATAGGAGCCAACTGAGAGAGCTGCCAATAGCCAAAGCTGTAATAATTTTTATTTTTAAAAAAATGTTTGACTTATTTTTGAGACAGAGCATGAGCAGGGGAGGCACAGAGAGAGAGGAAGACACAGAATCTGAAGGAGGCTCCGGGCTCCAAGCGGTCAACACAGAGCCTGACGCAGGGCTCGAACTCACAACCCTTGAGATCTGACCTGAGCTGAAGTCGGACACTTAACCAAAAAAGCCAACCAAGCACCCCTATAATAATTTTTTTGAGAGAGAGACAGAGACACAGGCAGAGAAAGAGAGAGAGAGAGAGAGAGAGAGAGAGAGAATGCATGCAGGCGAGTGGGGGAAATGCAGAGGAAGAGAATCTCAAGCAAGCTCCATGCCCAGCACAGAGTCGGACATAAGGCTCTATCCAACCACCATGAGATCATGACCTGAGCTGAAATCAGGCATCGGGTGCTTAACCAACTGAGCCACCCATGCACTGAACAATAAAATAAATAATATAGTTTTGAAATATAACCCCAAGTATAAAATAAACATCTATGAATCTATACTGATATAAATAAATGACCAAATAAGTAACAGAGAAGAGACAAATCTCACAGTGTACAGAAAACAGTTAACCTAGCAGGTCTGTTACCCTTTGAAATATCTGCTTACAAGATTGGTTCTTAGCTAGCATCTGAGAATTTCGATTTTAAGAGGGCCCCACCATTCCAGGAACTAAAAAGAATGGTTCACTATGCCTAAACTGTCGGTACAAACAGTATAGTTTAGATTAAACATTTGCTTTCCTTCAGGGAGTCTAAAACTTGGGTATGTGTCAGGCAGAGGGTACCTATGTGACCAACCCCAATAAAAATCCTGGGCACTGAGTCTCTAATGAGTTTCTCTGATTGGTAACATTTCACCCGTCCGTAATGTCATAGCTCACTGCTGGGGAATCACGTGCTTCCCCTATAATGCTACTGGAAAATTCTGGAAGCTGGCACCTGGTTTCCCTTGGATTTTGCCCCACATGCCTTTTCACTTGCTTATTCTGCTTATTACTCTTATGCTATAATAAATCACAGCTGTGAGTACAACTATATGCTGTGTCCGCGAGTCCTTCTAGTAGATCATAAAACCCGAGAGGGGCACCTGGGTGACTTAGTCAGTTAGATGTCCGCCTTTGGCTTAGGTCGTAATCTCAGGGTTCGTGAGTTTGAGCCCTGCATTGGGCTGTCTGCTGTCAGCACAGAGCCCACTTCAGATCCTCTGCCCCTCCCCACCTGCCTCTCTCAATCTCTCTCTCTCAACCTCTCTCTCTCTCTCTCAAAAACAAATAAACGTTTAAACCTGAGAGTGGTCTCAGGGACCTCTGTGACATATTCAGGAGAATTCCAAATAATTTATGTAGGTAATTTACCCTCAAGAAAAACATTACTCCCAACCCTTAAAAGCATGAGCTGCACTAAGTGACTTTCTTCCAAGGCATACAATATAGAAAGCAGGGAGAAAAGAGTAACTTTATTCTGGAGAAACCTGACATACACTACCTCAAGCCAGGAGGTCAAGGTTAACATCATCACTGATAAGAGTACACACTCTTGATATATAATACAATATGATGAAAATGGCACTTTATCTCTGTGTTCTTCCTGCCAAGAAGCCATAACCCGAGACTAACCATGGGAAAAAATTTTTTTGATAAACCTAAATCGAAGAGTCTGCAAATTACCAAACCAATATTCCTCAGCGTTATCAAGGTCATTAAAAACAAGGAAAGTGTGGGAAACTATAATATAAAATTATATATAAAATATAATACTCAGAGCATTCTGTAGATACTCTAAAAGGTAATAGGGCTAAAGACTACTATGAACGCTCCTTAAAAAAGCTTCAAAGGATCCACAACAAGCCTCAAAGGATTAAATGATCTGTAAGTACTGCCTTTTAGAGCAAAGAATAACACTCTTTAAGAGAATGTAACAAAATCCAGCTCTTGACAATGTCACATTTCTAATCTCCAGCATCCAACAAAAAAATATTTAAAAATTATTAAAAAGTACTATTAAATTATCTGTCAAGATGTTGGAAAATGTGACCCATAAAATCAATATGGTAGACCTAGAAATGACAGAAATGAGGGAAATAGCACATGTGTTCTTTAAAAAGCTATTATAAAGTCTTTAAAAAGCTATTTATAAATAGGCTGAAAGACTTAAAGGAAAAAAATAAACACAATGAAGAGAAAATAGAAGATATAAAAAGCTGACTCAAATAGAACTTTGAAAAATAAAATATACTATGTCTGTAACAATAAATTCACTAGACACACCAAGAAAAATTAGATTCTAGGAAAGAAAAGAACAGTCAACTTGGAGAAATGGAAATAGTAGCTCCAAAGTGAAGTGCAGATAACAAAACAATAAAAAGAGAATTCTCAAAGCTCCAGTGACCTTTGGAACAACACCAAACAGTCCAACCTATTTGTAATTGGAATCTGAAAGGAATGAACAGAAAATATTCCCTATGGAAACAATAATTTTCTAAAATCGAGGAAAACTATCAACCCACAAATCCAAAACTGTCATCAAAACTCAAAAAGAATACACACACACACACACACACACAAACCATGCCAAGGCACATCATAATCAAACTGCAGATAACCCAATGACAAAGAGAAAATCTTAAAAAGCAGTCAAAGAAAAAGTAAGTTACATACAGAGGAAAAAAGATACAGATCAACACAGATGTTTCATCTGGAACTATACAAGGCACTATCATGGGCACTGAATCCTGAAGGAATTTCTCTGGTTGGTAACATTGCACCAGTAATGATATTGCTGAAAAGCTTAAAGCATGAAACTGATGACCTGTAATTCTATATCCAGTGAAAATATCTTGCAAAGATATACGCAAAAGTTTTCTGAGACAGACAAAACCTAAAAGAATCTGCCACCAACAGATCTGTATACAAAAAAATGTCAAAGTTCTTCAGGCAGAAAGAGGATTATCCAAAATGAAACTTGAATTCACACCATTGATGAAGAATGCCGGGAATGGTACACCTGCATTTTCTCATTTTAAATTTCTTTAAGTTAATTGGCTGCTTAAAGCAAAAGTGGTTAACATACTGTCAGGTTTAATAACATATGCAAAAATAAAAATTCTGACTACAATGGTACAAAGGATGGAGGGGAGAAACAGAAGTATAAGATTTTAGGTTCTGGGGCGCCCAGGGTGGCTCCATCGGTTATGTGTCCGACTTCCGCTCAGGTCATGATCTCACATTTCGTGCGTTCGAGTCCCGTGTCAGGATCTGTGCTGACAGCTCGGAGCCTGGAGCCTACTTTGGATTCTGTGTCTCCCTGTCTCCCTGCCCCTCTCCTGCTTGCACTCTGTCTCTCTCTCTCTCTCTCAAAAGTAAATAAACATTTTTTAAAAATTTAATAAAATCTTTAAAAAAGATTTTAGGTTCTTACATGATACATTAAATATTATGTTATTATTTGAAAGCAGACTGTGATAAGTTGAAATTCATTTTGAAAGCTCTGGAGCAACTAGTTTGAAAAAAGAGTTAGTTTTTTTAAAAAAGCCAATAAGAGAATAAGTTACAATACTAAAAAGTATACAATTAGTAACAAAAGGTAACAAAAGAGGGAGAAAAATACAAACCATGCCACTAATTCTGCTAAATAGAAATCGTCCAAACACTGGGTGCAAGCGGCCTGTCAAATGCTAAATGATGATTTAGTGAATAAAACAGATCTCTGTGCCCTAAGGAAGGTTAGGATACAAGGGGGCACACACACAGAGAGAGAGAGAGAGAGAGAGAGAGAGAGAGAGAGAGAGATGGGGGGGTGTCCCCACATATAAACATGCAAATATACATGACAAATTGTGACTAAGGCAATAAAGTGGATCTACTGACAGAGGAAAACAGTCGAGGCCCTACTGAGCTAGGGTGGTCAGGGATGAACACTCTTGAGGGGACAATACCAAATGTCCAATCTGTTCGGCAGTGGATCTCCCGAAGGATGAATCTTTATGCTTAAACCCAAAAAAGAAAATAGGTTGAAATCAAACTAACTCTAGCTGGCCAAGGATTAAGGTGCTAAAGTCATACCCACTTCGTTCTTTCACTTACCTGAGGACATTTGCCAAGAACCCCTGAAATATCCAGAGGGCCCCCACGAAACATTGAAATTGGTAATCGGGTAGCATAGAAGAGTTCTGAGCAGGAACGAGGCCAGACAGACCAGCAGACTGGTTAGGAGATGGTGTTCTCCTGAAGTCTCCTGAAAAAGTTGCTGAGGTGAGAGACACTAAAGGTGTCTCCGAGGTGAGAGATACTAAAAAACTAAACAGTATACCTACAGGAATCAGGAAAAAAAGCAATAAAGATAGGCATAAGAGGAGAGATTCCAATTTTTCCTACTAGATACTTCTTGATGTATTTGATGACTGACAGGATAAGGGGGAAAAAAGCAAAGCTGAAATCTCAAAAGTGAGCCCTAGATTTAGGTAACCACGTGGGTCACGGTGCTAACCATGGGAGAGCCAGGTGTAGGTCACATCAAGAAGAGTTTGGGCTACATACATCTAAAGTACAAAAACGATGTCAGGACTACAGATAAGAGGAGGATACAGAGACAGAAGAGAAGCAGAAAGACAATCTACCCCACAAGCTCTCTAGCTGTCTCTTCCATTGATGAGGGGGGAAAAAATGAATTCATTATTTTCAAGTACCTACTAGCCAACAATAACCACAAAGTAATGGATACAGCAGAACTGAAGAAAATTCAAACCAAAAATAAATAATAAACAAACAAATAACAGAGAGAGAGAATTCAAATACAGAGAGAGAGAGAATTCAGAGAGAGAGAGAATTCAAATACAGCACTATGAGAGAGAGCCAACAAAATAAGTCAGTAATGAAGGGAATCTGCCCCTGAAATGCATCAGAATTCCACCTTGATTTCTGGTAGTAAGGTTTGCAGGTGACATCCAAATTAATTGCTCATTTTGGAAATGCAAATCTAGTTTCTGAATTAACAGCCATAGCTGTAAGAGGATTTCTAATAAAGATACATTTTATACAAACGTCACAGACTGGACCAATGCATCAATACGTTCACAAATTAGCAACATAAAATCTGTAAAGGAGCATTTTAACTAAGCTCTATAATTTGAGGTGTGGTTACCTATGCAGCAATTATATTACAATTGTGTGTGCTGTAAGGTACAATTACTGCTACCTTCCTGACACAGGGTATTTATTAATAGTCCAACTTGTTCCTAGCTTTTGGTTTAAGTTATTTTTATACATTTCACACATTAAAAAAAAAAAATTGCTTCCTCTGCTTAAAATGAAGCAGTCCAGACCCTGTAATCATATTTTCTTCCTTGCCTTCACAAACCATACCAATTTGCTATCATTTGGTCCAGTGCTAAGATATTATTATTTCTTGAATGAGAAGAAAACCTGTTTATGAATATATTTAAAATTCATTCTTGAGGTCGTATCTGGAAATCAGAAATTATTTTCAATTACCTGAAATAATTTTTGACGATACTGTTAATAAAAGCCCAGAGTTAGAGGCACCTGGGTGGCTCAGTCAGTTGAGCGTCTGACTTCTGCTTGGGTCATGATCTCACAGTTCGTGAGTCCCAGTCCCATATCTGGCTCACTGCTGTCAGCACAGAGCCCACTTCAGATCCTCTGTCTCCCCTTTTCTGCCCCCTCCCCCATTCACGCTCTCTCTCTCTAAAAAATGAAAATTTTACAAATAAATCAAAAAATAAAAATAAAAACCCAGATTTAAATTCTCTATTCAAAAGGCTACTCACTATTAGATTTGTATTTTTATCGCAATGCACGTAATGTATATTCACTGCCCCAAAAGAAACCAGAATTGTCAATACTAAGATACTTTCACTGCCACTACATATTATAGAGATATACTGGGAAGAAAGGGCTATTATATGCATTATAATTAGTCAATCCGACTGGCAAAAGATAGATAAAATTCTATAAGCTATGAATAGGGTGAACACAAAATGACCAAAGCAGGACTTTTTTGATCACAAAAATAGGCACTATTGATGACATGCCAGAACAGAGACACAAACCACAACTGACCGGGGTCTATGGAGACCTATGGTCACCTTATCCAAAAAGTAAAGGCTCACCATTTCCTGCCAATGCTCGCCTTTCTGGATTTTTCCTGCATTGCCAGTGACATGTAACTTACCATCAACTAGAAGTTTTTATCATTAAAGCCACCTTTGATATCATTCTTAGTTTTACAACAAAGGGGTGAGTCAGCAAGGCTAGAGGAGTAGAGGAGTCGAAACCAGGAAAGGAAAGGAGATGTCAATACATTGCACAGGGAACCAAACGTACAGACAAAAACTACACTTAGCAAACGGAATATCAGTAGGGGTAGGAAGCAAAGATGAAGAGATTGTCCAGCAGAATTAAATGGGCAAGCCCAAAATACAGAAAAAAAAGTACAGGTAAGCTTAACGTATACTGTACTAAGAAGAATCTGGAAAACTCTACCTTCATAATCTTAATATTCTTCAAAGACCCACTCTAAACCTAGTAAATCAAAACCTACGTTTTTATAAGATCCATAGGTCATTCTCAAGCACATCAAAGTTTAAGAAGAGCTATTTTAAAATACACTGATATAAAAATATCATTCTCTTATTTATGCCATTTTTAGTATACACTTATACTCGTTTAAAAATAGAGATTAGGAAAATTCAGAAGCCTAAGAAATAAATTTTCTGTATTCCCTACAAAGAACTTTCCAGAGATTTTTTGTTTCGCTTTTTTAATGTTTTTTATGAATTTATTTTTGAAAGAGAGAGAATACAAGTGGGGAAGGGGCAGAGAGAGAGAGAGGGAGGGAGACACAGAACGTGAAGTAGGCTCCAGGCTCTGAGCTGTCAGCACACAGCCTGACATGGGGCTCGAACTTCACAAACCGCGGGATCATGACCTGGGCCAAGGTCACTTAACCAACGGAGCCACCCAGGCACCCCAGAGGGTTTTTTTTTTTTTAATAATTTCTTCATCAACTAGACTAGAAATATGTACCAGCTTATACTTCTTTAGAATAGTATAAGAGAGCATCACACAGCTTACCTATTCTTAAATCATTCTTTAGGGAAAAAAAGCTATCAAAAACCTAAGAAAAAGAAGAATTTAGAATTTAGGTAAGGTGACTATAATTTACATCTGTGATAATGAGGTTATTTTGGATTCTTTAACAATTTAAATGAAGGGATCAAATGATGGAAAGTTCACTTTGCCGATACAGATTTTAGAAAAATATAAAGCTAAACAACAGACTAATCCTCATCTTAATGGCCATCTTTCTACAAAGAATCACCTGAGATTAGGTAATTACCTTTACAGCTAACTTATTCTTTTAAAATAACAAAAAGACTAGGTTTAATACATTTGATGATTAAAATAAGACAAAGTGTGTTTTCTGTCCACATATGTGGCAGGAGGGAGTGAGAGATGGGAGGAAGGTATACATACTTACGGCCTAACGGACAGGGGATTCCAATGTGGAAAGGTCTTAAAATGATTGTTAAAAGCAACCATTTCAGAGCTCCACATCAGAACACAAAGGGCATACAGGAAATGTAGTAAGCCAACAACTGTTACCTTTAAAGAATAAACTATCTGGCCTTCCACAAAGAGTCACTGAATCACAGATTTTTTGTTGTTGTTTAACTGGAGAGACTGTGAAGATCACATAACATAATCTGTTACATCTTAGATGAGAGACACAACAGAAGCCCAGGGAGGACAAATGATACATGTGGATCCCAAATCAAATTAACAAATATTTACTGAACACCTACTACGGATAAAACACTATTCCAGGGCGCCTGGGTGGCGCAGTCGGTTAAGCGTCCGACTCCGGCTCAGGTCATGATCTCACGGTTCGTGGGTTCAAACCCCCACATCAGGCTCTGTGCTGACAGCTCAGAGCCTGAAGCCTGCTTCGGATTCTGTGTCTCCCTCTCTCTCTCTGCCCCTCCCCCACTCGAACTCTGTCTCCCTCTGTCTCAAACATAAATAAACATTAAAAAAAGTTTTTTTAAATAAAAAATTTAAAAATAGCACTATTCCAAAGGCTACAGAAAATACAAGTAAGTAAGTGTAGCATTAGATCCCTTCAAATGGATCCCCTTCCAGTCTCTGCTTCCCAGGTTAAGTTACCTGCACAGAACCCTCTGATGTTACCAATATTCTTTTCTATATTCTAGTTAGGGGTTTGAACACTTGGGTCCACAGGCTAAATTGGGTTCATCGCCTGTTTTTGTAAACAGAGTTTCACTGAAACACAGCACATTCATTTGCAGATCATCTAGGCCCTTTTTGCCCCACAAAGTCATCGCGAAGTATTTGTGGCATAGACGTGTGGCCTGCAAAGCCTACAACAGTTACTATCTGGACCTTTCCGGAAGAGGTTTGCCAACCCATGTTCTAGATCATTACTTGTACGACTTGGGGATTTTGTTTGGGTTTTTTTTGTTTGAAGCTACTGGAAGGTTAGTTTTGCCTCAGGAACCACTGCCCACCGAGCAACGTGCTAGATGGTTTCAAAGGAAAAGCCAGGTGCTAAATATGGCAACTGACAGCAGCTCTCAGGAACAAGTAAAAACTTGCTCTGGTCCACAGAAGACAAGAATCAAAGGAGAGAGGACTCTGAAATCCAACAAACATTTACTAGCTGCCTACTAAGTACTTGGCATTGGGCTAGGCTCTGGAGCTACTCACATAAGATCAAGTCTATTCACAAAGAATTCACCATCTGGTAAAAGAAACAACACGTTTGTATTAAATGGAATAGCAGAAGCTAGTGGACAATGAGTTGGAGTCCTGACACAAAGAATAATTAACTGAGCTGGGGGAAAGGGAAATGATTCAACCCCAATGTTGGTCATGCAGAGACCTTCAGCTCCAGTTCCAGGACAGGGCCAGGGAGAAAGGCTTAGATCCACAGGTGCCTCAACCCAAGGCGACCGCCTGTATATGGGTGGAGTTAACCCTCGGCCTGTATGCTGCTTCCCGAACTCCCTTTATAGCACGCTTTATTTTTTGTTGAACTTTTCTAGTACATTCCTTTAGTTACATTTTAAACTTAAACTCAGCTTCAGTCATCTTTACGTCTTTTACTGAGCTCTTTTTAAACTTCATCTTTATTTTCTTCAGTGCCTTCTGACAGACATTACTTACCACCTCTTTTGCCTTTTTATGCCTTTATGATTTCAGTATGTTTTGGTCAACATTTTTTTAGTTGTATATTTTTCTTATCCCCTTTGTTTCAACTATCTTATCCCAGACATAATACCTTCAGTTGACAGGAGGAATTGTAATATTTTAAAAACGAGTATCACCACACCAGTACTCCGGAATGAATAGCAGTTCTGTGATTAGAAAACGGCAGAGAACACGGGGACAGAGAGAAAGCTATTCCCGACCCCTTAAAAAGGGAGACAGATGCATCTTTATTTCAATTAAGTTTCTTGCAAGCCCTTTCTAAAGGCCAAAGTAGTAAAACCCTGACCCTGACTGAAGCCATGCTTAACAGTGCCAATAAAAGAGAGAGAGAGAGAGAGAGAGAGAGAGGAGAGAGAGGGAGGGCAAACCACAAGAGACTCGAGAATAAACTGAAGGTTGATGGAGGGAGGGAGGTGATAGATGGGCATTAAGGAGTGCACTTGTGATAAGCACTGGGTGTTGTCTGTAAGTGATGAATCACTAAATTCTACTCCTGAAACCAGTATTACACTGTATGTTAACTAACTAGAACTTAAAGAAAAAATATGTGTGTATATATACACACACACCCACGTAACAAGGAGACAGTCTAAAGTGACCCTTCTTATGAAGTGTTAGGCTAACTTTAAAAACAACCAAGAGAAATTACAAGGTCATGTTGCCGCACTAACTTCTAAAAACCTTTGTATGTGAATCACACACTCACTTAGCCGTGGTTATCTGGACGAGCACACGCTGTGGACAAAGAAGGAAGCACAGGAAAAAGTGTTGCAGCACAAGCTCCTGTGAACTGTCACGTAGCTAGCTATAAATCACAAGCTCAAGTTTCTGGAATTATGCACAATAAAAGACCTAGATCCAAATTCCTAGAGTATTTTCTATGATGCAATGATCCAAGGACAAGTTCCAGTTAAATGTGATTCATCTACCTCCAAGTCAAAAATCCAAACGTTTTTATAAATAATAAAAGCCACCGTGCATTATTAAACTATGTGTCAATTCTGCTGCCATCTTTTACAATCTTGAAAGCAATGCTACAAAAGAAGCTATCACTCAAATGGATAAGTGAGGTTAACTGGCCTAGAGAGAGAAAGCAGACCAGTCAAGGACACGCAGCCAGCGACCACGGGAGCTCAGCTCAGTCTGGGTCAAAGCCCCACTCCAACTCCTTCCAGAGTATTTCACTGCCCCTCTCCTATCATGCCTGTAGTAGGTCTTCCCAATAGCTCTCCTCTATTATGAGAATGCTCACAGATCCAGACAAGGTGTAAATGTCGGTAAGGCTTCTACATCCTTCAATGATTACGGCTTGAAAAGTACTCCAAAGGCTTTCATAAATAAGGGACCCTGCTTGATTTCATGACACTATGAGAGCCCAATGCTTCCAAATGCCACTTGTATAAGCAAGAAAAATTCCTGAACTCCTTCACACATTTCCACAAATTATCATTTGGGTCAGACCAGAAATTCCAGAGCAGACTGATTATTATTTCAAGCTCAGGTTCTTCGAGGACATTGCCTTGCCCAACATCCTTTTTATCACATTTGAATTCCATACGTTTCTCCAATCTCTTTAGGTCTGTTCTCACTACAAGCATGAGAAGTACCAGAAGAAAACTTCATCTCAATTTTCTCCCAGGACTTTCTCTAACCTCCCTATTAATAGTCCAGTCTCACATGAAGATATAAATCACTCTTTACCCATCCCGTTCCCTTCTAAAAAGAAACTGGCCTGCCATGGTATTCCTCTGCCCAATACAGGGCATATCAAACAAAAATGAGCTATTCTGGAGATACAAAATCTAATGACTAAGAGCTATGGATCTGCAAAAACAAAACTGAAAACGAATCACTTATTAAATAGGAAATCCAGTTAGTAACAGTATCCCCTTTTCTTTACTAGTCAAATATAGACGGCAGCCTTTAAAACTCAACCACGAGGCATTTGGAATTTTACGGCAAGTGCTACATTTTACTTTGTCCCTGCTAGGGAACTATGCCGAATACCTCAAGAGAGGCATACTAGTATACTACTTAAATGTTTATTATCCCATGGAGTCATTAACACTTTGTAATGAAACGGAATGGTATCCCAATGTGTGTCTCTTAATTGTTTTCGTAAAAGTCACGTGAAACGGCTATTCACTTAATCAGCTTATGTAACCAGAGTGGTATAAAAATAATTATCAACTAGTCATTAAAGTGAAACACAGGGTCTCAAAGAGTAAGGCTTTCTATTGGAATTAAAGTTTTTTTCCTACTGAAATACAGCTCTTAATTAAAATGAAACCACCAAAAAGGATATGTTCTTTAATAGCACAATTAAGTATGATAGATGCACCACTCTTTTAAAAAATAGATTTCATACATAACAATTCCACATCAAACACTGCAATGAGATGGAGGGCAGGGAACAAATGCCTGACTCTACACCAACGACCACCATGTAGTAGCTAGAAAACCTAAAATAATTTGCTTAAGCCACTCTGAAGTTTTAAAACTCTGTATAACAACCTTTCTCGGGGCGCCTGGGTGGCTCAGTCAGTTAAGCTTCTGACTGCAGCTCAAGTCATGATCTCACAACTTGTGAGTTTGAGCCCCGCATTGGACTCTGTGCTGACAGCTCGGAGCCTGGAGCCTGCTTCAGATTCTGTGTCTGTCTGTCTGTCTGTCTGTCTCTCTCTCTCTCTCTCTCCACCCCTCCCCTGCTCACACTGTCTCTCTCTCTCTCTCTCTCTCTCTCTCTCAAAAATAAATAAATAAATAAACATTTTTAAAAAATTTAAAAAACAACCTTTCTTGGGGCACCTGGGTGGCTCAGTCGGTTAAGCGGCCGACTTCGGCTCAGGTCATGATTTCGCGGTCCGTGAGTTCGAGCCCCACATCGGGCTCTGTGCTTACAGCTCAGAGCCTGGAGCCTGTGTCAGATTCTGTGTCTCCCTCTCTCTGACCCTCCCCCGTTCATGTTCTGCCTCCCTCTGTCTCAAAAAATAAGTAAACGTTAAAAAAATTTTTTTTTAGAAACAACCTTTCTCACAAGGTTTTCAGAAAGACTTGGAGAATACTTGCTCATTCAACCAGTATTTATTGAGAAACTATTACGTTCCAAGCCCTGGAACACATCAGTAGGCAGAGGAAACTCTATGCTCAACTTACATTCTACTTGAGGGAGAAAGAGAACAGGTATGCATTAAACAGGTAGACAAAACAGACCACTTAAGTTATGGGTAAAACAAAACAAGGAAACAATGCCCAGAATACAGAACGTGCTCAAAAGCTTCTTCCATCCGTAATGTTGATATATACTCAGTCCTGTTCAACGTGTCATTACCTCTGTTCTTGGTGAATTATAAAAATCAATCTTATACTATATTTACACTCACTTATTCTTGACTCAAAACAGAATGAACAACAACAAAATTAAGGTTGATTCCATCAGAATAAAAATAACCCAATCTTGGAGATGCAAGGACTTTGCAGCTGTCACAACAGAAGCCTGTGGAAACACACTGCCTGATTCTTAGGATCTGACTCATGACCAAGCCTAATAGTCATTGTTCTTTAGTGGTCAGACAACATTGTAGTATATTCTCGATCAGTGAAGGGCATTTTCTCCCCACCAATTTTTATGCCTGAAGACAGATATTATGTACGCAATTCTACTAATATCTCATCAGTGAAATCAGTCTTTGATCACATTAGAACTCTACACCAAAAATATATGGATATTTAAGCACAGTTATGAATAAGATTACATCCCATGAACACCTTGGGTCCTTTTTTTTTGTAATAAAGAATTTGGGGCAGAAAATAAGCAATTTACTTCTTTAACAAAATTGCAATATTACACAACTATATACAGTAGAGTTCCTCTACTATAAATTGTAACTATTAACTAATCATATAATCAAAAATCGCCATTAAAGTTGGAATCAGGGGAAACAAAGATCAATAGGTCCACTGAAGGTTTTATTTTAACTTAAAATATAAAGTCCATGGTTTATTCCTGGCATTTTGATATAGTGCCAAGTCCTTAAGGTGAATTTGCTGATCACAGCACTGTCTGCCTTGCCCAAAATCCAACCCATGGACATCGTCTATGATTTCCAATTTCAATTTCCTCAAAGTGGAGAGGGAAGTTGAAGGTATCTGATGGAAAGATCCTTCCAGTCTTACACCCTTCTCTGACTTGCATGTAGCTCAAGAGCACTTTTAATTTTTTAGTTTTTTAGGAATTCATTTTATGGAGTCTGACCACAGCAAACTTGTTTACACCAAAACAACCCCTTCTTTTCAGTCTCATACTTCACTGAATTAGGTAATACCTAACTAAATTGCACGATCACCATTACAAGCGTAATTGGCATAAACAGGTTTGGCTTAAAACACAGCCAACTCTTGGTAAGCCCACACAACCCAACCTGTTGGGTGCAAAAATGGTGGGAAAGGCTTTGGACAGTGTGCAGTGTCAGCCACAGGCATCTGTAAATAGGTTTTACAGAGAAACAGAGGATTTCTGGCAAATCCAGTCAGCTGTTTGAGAATGTCTACAAAATTCTTAAAATATCATGTTGACTTAATATCCAGAGACAGTTACAAAGTGAAAAAAATTACCAAATGCAAAGAGAAATGTTCAAAATATCAACCCTGAAAACACCTTTAAATTCTATGCATATTTTTGTGAAGGAAACCCCAAATATCTATGAACACTTCTAGGGTCGATAAGTACCAGGAAAATTTCTGTATATTGCAGATTGGCTTATTCTCAATTGATTCTCTCACAAAAGCATAGTTATCAGTCCATATTACAATCTTGCCTAACATCCCTTAAAATGACATTTTCCATTTTGAGTTAACAAGTAAATAACTCGGCACCTGATACAAGTACAAAGAGAGATTCCACACCAGTTTCTCTCCAAAGAATAGTTCCTTCTCTGTATTAGTGATATGAAATCTCTCGATAGCCTTGATCTCTCCTTTTATTACATGAACAAAACTGTAACACCCCTTAGAACTGCACCCAGTCATATCTGCGTGACTTCTGGCTAAACTACTGCATTATCTCTATCCCAGAACCACCAGAAAACAGGAAGTAAAATTCACTCAAGCTGAGTTGCAAGCAACCTATTTGCAGACGGCTGGGAATCATGTGTGTCTTATTCTTATCTACAATATAAATTTAGTATCACATCTTGAGATTCAAGAAAAGGAATTTGATCAGTAACTTGAAATTGAAGAACCAGACATTTTAAAACCAAATCTCTCTACAGAAATTGCCAAAGAAGTCCTGTAAGTTAATTTTAAGTCACTCTATAAAGCTGAATTTTTTTCTAATTTTTTGAAACTTATTTATTTATTTGTTTGTTTATTTAAGAGACAGAGAGGGACAGAGTACAAGCAGGGGAGGGGCAGAGAAAGGGAGGCACAGGATCCAAAGCAGGCTCCAGGCTCTGAGCTTTCAGCACAAAGCCTGATGCGGGGCTCGAACTCACAAATTGCAAGATCACGACCTGAGCTGAAGTCGGACGCTTAACCGACTGCGCCACCCAGGTGCCCCAAACTGAATTCTGTTCTTGAAGAGAAAAACTGGGCAATAGTTATTCCACAAAGAACCTGTAGCCTCTGACATTTCAAACAGATTCTTCAGCACTCCATGATTCTGCTTTGCTTTTGACCATGATTGGTAAAAGGATAAATACTAGGGAAAATTCTTAACCATTGAGTGCTTACTTGCAAATTAATATAAATTACAAATCTTATTATTACACTTTGTAACGTGTGTGCTGTATTCAAAAATGTGTAAAATAGTCTTAAAAAAAAAAAGGAACCATATTAAACAAATGGACACAGCAGAGACCATTTAAGCACCAAGTCCAACCATGCAGTCCTTGGTACGGTAAGGAAACTAAGATAATTCAAGACTGAACACTAAAGTAAATTTTTAATAGCTTAAATCACTGCACATATAAATATATTCATAGGTTTCACATATGCATACACTGTTGAACACAAAACTAAGGGCTGAATGACTTACAGATTTTAATTTAAATGTTTATTTATTTATTGAGAGAGTCAGCGAGAGAAAGAGTGTGCACCAGTGGGGTTGGGGAGTAGAGAGAGAGAGAGAATGAGAGAGAGAGAGAGAGAGAGAGAGAGAGAGAGGAAGAGAATCCCAAGTAGGCTCCACACTGTCAACGTAGAGCCTGTCCCGGGGCTTGGTCTCACGAACCAGGAGATCCTGACCTAAGCCAAAATCAAGAGTCGAATGCTGAACCAACTGAGCCACACAGGTTCCCCTACAAATTTTAATTTAAATTAAGACACACTAATCCATCAGTGGCCTCACCTTTACTTCATCCACCCAAATATGTGAAGAGCATAAAAATGACTTCTAACCATTACATTGTAAATGCCAACATAAATTTCTTCTGAAAACTTAAATTCCCTTCTCCTTTCTTTTACACAATTGATATTTTTAAAACAAAATATACGGTTTCTCATAAATATGACCCTATTTTTTAAACTGACAAGAAATAGGGAGAATACAAAAAAACAGGGACAAGCCCTGCCCTGGGGAGCTTAAATTGAGAAATTTGTGAATGGTAACTTGGCATTGTGTATTCAAATTTAAAATGTACAAAGAAATTTATACTGAGAAGTAATCCTACAGAGGTAAAAAGTGATATAAATGAATATTTGTTACATAATTGTTTTTAATAACTAAAAATTAAAATCATTCTAAATGTTCATCAGTTTAAGACACTGATTTAATAAACTATTATATACAACAACGGAGAGCACTTTAAGTGAGACAGAGAGATGTTTATCATGTATTAAAAGAAAAGGCAAGTATCAGAGGAGTTTGGATAGTAAATCTCATTTTTAAATTCTAGAAATAAAAATGTGCATGTGCATATGAAAATATGCATAGAAAACAGCTATAAAAAACTTAAGAGAGCTTACAGAAACTCTTCTTTCTACTAAATATCACATTAATTTATATGAGCAGTTATTTATTCCCTAAGATTAAAAAGTTCATAATCATGGGAATGCAAGCTGGTACAGCCACTCTGGAAAACAATATGCAGGTTCCTAAAACTAAAACTAGAACTACCCTATGACCCAGCAATTGCACTACTAGGCATTTATCCACGGGATACAGGTGTGCTGTTTCAGAGGGACACATGCACCCCCATGTTTATAGCAGCACTATCAACAATAGCCAACAATAGCTAAAGTATGGGAAGAGCCCAAATGCCCATTGATGGAAGAATGGATAAAGAAGATGTGGTATATATATACAATGGAGTATTGCTCGGCAATCAAAAAGAATGAAATCTTGCCATTTGCAACTACGTGAATGGAACTGGAGGGTATTATGCTAAGTGAAATTAGTCAGTCAAAGAAAGACAAATATCATATGACTTCACTCATATGAGGACTTTAAGAGACAAAACAGATGAACATAAGTGAAGGGAAACAAAAATAATATAAAAACAGGGAGGGAGACAAAACAGAAGAGACTCATACATATGGAGAACAAACTGAGGGTTACTGGAGGGGTTGTGGGAGGGGGGATGGGCTAAATGGGTAAGGGGCACTAAGGAATCTACTCCTGAAGTCATTGTTGCACTATATGCTAACTAATTGGGATGTAAATTTTAAAAAATTAAAAATAAAATTTAAAAAAGGTCATAATCATACAAAACATTTTAACATTTTAAAGTGTTTTAATCAAAAATGTAAAAACTTAGAGCATTTTTCCATATTCTTCCTAAAGGATTTTCCTGTCTTAATATTTGCCAGCTGCTATACACACAGCTGATTTTTCTCTTAATTTATAAGAAATACTATTCTCTCAGACTTTAAAAGACACCAAATTCAATATTGCTGGATTAAAGAAAACAAAGATACTATGACACAAAATAATCATTATATTCAAAGATGTGACTTTTTTGATATTTTACTCCAAATAGTCGCTATCTTTAGAACAAAGAGTGGGATATATACACATATTTTTTGTAAGAATGGGATATATTTTTTAAACAAACTAAGTGGCTTCTATAGTGATAGATAAAACCTGTATCTTAATTTTCATTTACATATCCCATAGGTTGTACCAGTAACACTGTTTCAATAAATATAATACTTTGTTCATCAAAATATTTTCCAAAGATCACCAAACTTTTTACTGTATTAATGGCTTCATCTTGATCCATACCATCAATATTTCTCCATCTAAACTCAAAACAAAAACTTGGATACCATAAAAAAAAATTAGATCAAATAGACATTTACTATATTAAACATTTTTAATAAACTTGATCTTCAAAACAAAAACGTATGCTCGTTAGAACGGTACTTACAAAAATAATTTTCCTTTCCTAAAGTATTTTAAAGAATTGAAAATAGTACATTTTTACTTTACCTAGTTGGTGATGCTGGTGTTTGTCATAATTAGTGTGACAGAAATGGATTCCATCTTTCTCATCTACAATCTTCTCTGATGAAAGTAAACTAAGACGTTTCATCTTAAGTAATCTTGGGGAGCTTTCCCGAAAACTATCTCTAGTGTCCAAAACCACATCTCCCGAAAGAATGGGAGGAACGACTCTCTTTAAAAAATCCATTTTAAGGTTCTTCTGCATTACTAGATCCAAAAGCACACAGAAAGATGGTTGCACCAGCTTCCCGGTGAGAAGGGAAGGTACATTCTTTGTGTCAAAGAGCAAAAAACTGTCATTGTGTACTTAGGTGGTGCTAAATGCCAGCAAGTCAACTGCCAGCTGTTTTGAAGCTGATTTGGACACCATTTGCTGTTCGTACTGATAACAGGCCAAACAGCTAGAGACCATGAAACTGCACTTCATATACACATCTAGTGTCCGTGTACAATGGGTGTTAACGGCCATACTGAGACCATAAAATATTTAGCGTCCTCATCTAGACTTTAAAACCTATGCTGTGATAATGTTCAGGCAAATTTACTTTCGTTTGAGGCGTGTCTTTCTTTTAAAGAAACTTCCAGCAAAAGAGCAAAACAGTAACTTGAATTTCAAAAGATAATTCTTATCATTCTGAAAATTCCCTGATCACCTCAGAAACATCAAGTGTTATGGGACGTTGAAAGGAGTATTTTAAAACTTTACACTGTATTGTGAACATTCTAGTGTACTTTTAAACACAAAATCTTCTCCTTACAGTCAATCGTAATGATCAATAGTAGCAATGAAAACAGTGGCATGAATTACCAAGAAAAGATGGATAACTTAAAAATACATGGATCGGAGAATATAAAGTTGAAGAATTTAAAGTATACTTATTTAGTTCTATAATCCCGGAAATCAACCTTACATAATTTAATTCCAAATAACTGAGCATTCTACTAAATATTTTAAAATAGCAAAAGGCAGATGATCCTATTGTCTTCACATCACCCAGAAGCACAACATATGCAAGTGAAAGGTGCCTATGTAAGAATTTGGGAACTGAAATCAGTATCTTCTTTTCTCCTTTCCTTTGCCTGCCCTCTGGTGGGGTACTAAGTAAGCAAGAAGGACATAAAAATACAGAAGGATCAGATAAGGCGTAAACTCCCTAAATAATCAAATTTAAAACTTTGAAGGATATACATGTTAATCATGAAAAATAAATAAATGTAATTCACCCAGTGAAACACAAGTACAATCTCCTTCTTCTAATAGTCAACATGAAGAAAGTAATTTACATATTTTAAAAGATGAAGCATAAAAGAGTCTAAATAGGCATCAGAAAAAATTGTCATGTATAGGAACACCCAGCTTGCTCAGTCAGAAGAGCATGTGACTCTCGATCTTGGGGTTGTTATGTTCAAGCCCCATGTTGGGTGTAGAGATTACTTAAAAATTAAAAAAGTCTTATAAAAAAAACTGTAATGTAAAAACAAGCAAATTTCTGGTCCTGAATTGCTGAGTGTAATCCTTATTAAACACTTATTCTACAACACATTAATTATGGTGTAGAATCAATTATTTTTTATTTCATTCATTTAAAAGGTAATAATTGAAGGTCTCTACATGCAAGGCAGTAAATAATACATTAGTAAAGTTCAGGGAAATTTTAGAGGATTTATTAACACATATCCTGTCTCAGGGAATCCTACAGTAAAAATGAGGGAAAAACAAGGAAATCAAATGAAAGACTAAAGCAGGACCATACTTACTAGAAAACAAGTTGACTTTAAAAAAAAGACTTCTAAGATGCTCTCTTAACCCTTGAGCATAAAAGGATAAAAATTTGTATCCGAACAGCCTATTCCCCACACACAGAAAAAAAAACAACAGGTCAGAACCATAATCCATATGCCTCAGTACCGAGAAGCTGTCACTGTGTCTTCCAGGATCTTCTCCCCGCCTTCCCCCTAGGATCTCATATTCTTTACAACTCCTGTTAGTGGTTCTCCTTGGGCCCCGATGCAGGTCCTCCTTATCTTATGGAGCCCAGAAACAGTGGTTTATAGCAGGCTGATTATAGAGGGCAAGTTACCTCCGTGTTTGCTCATGATATAGAGGACAACCACCTGTGTCTCCATTAACCCCATTGCTCTAAGCTGCACTTTCATCTGGGGAAAGGACAGGCAAGGCTTGGGTGTTACAGAAAAAAAACAAAAAAAAAACCAAAAAAAAAACTAAAAAAACCCACAAGATATTACTCAGATTTCTTTCATTCCACAAATATTTGCTGAGCAGCTTTACAATGGCCTGTGCAAGGGCATTGAAAACAGGTCTCTGTCCCCAAAGAGCTTACTATTTACTTATGGAGGGAAAGAAACCCTCACAACTGCAGAACTTCCTGTAGGGTGGCCAAAGCTTTGTTAAGTCTGAATTGCAATTCAATTTCCTCTGCCTAATCTGCTTCCTAACCTCCTCTCTTTACAGGTGTTGATCCCCAATGAACATCCTGGAAGCCAAACTCCTTTTCAGCATCAGCTTCGGGAAGATCCACCCTGAGACATATAGCAAGGGGAAAACAAGGCATTCCAGAGGCAAGACTGTGCCCATTACTAGCTGAATCTGTGAGCAGGAAATGCCATAAAGCCTTGTTGCATGTTGATATTTCTAAGATCTTTGGTTGGTTATCACAACTTCCAACTCCTGCCACAGTAGTCGGGATTAAAAAATTATAGAAGCTCCTGGGTAGCTCAGTCAGTTAAGTGTCTGACTTTGGCTCAGGTCATGATCTCATGGTGGTTGAGTTCGAGCCTTGCATCAGGCTCTATACTGTCAGCACAGAGCCCACTTGGGATCCTCTGTCTCCCTCTCCCTCTGTCCCTCCCCAGCTCACACACACGCTCTCTCTCTCAAAAGTAAACAAACATTAAAAGAATTCTAATAGAAGCTAGTGGCTCAAATATAGCATTTAAAAATCTTTTTAGCCTTCATAGTCACTATTTAGCCTTTAGAATATTGGTATAATCTTACCGGAGAACTTAAGACAGTAATTTCTTGGTGGTAACTTGAGTCATCTAATCCTGACTGTGGGACTCTTGAGTAGTTTTGAGAGTTAAGCATTTAGGTGCTAATCATCCAAGATTCAAATAAATGGCTTCAGCTCTAAAGAAAAACAAAATACAAGATTTATACATAAGACATGTTTATAAGTACATTTGTTGCTCATATCCATCTTAATTTCTGAATACATTATATAGCAGTGTCACCTAGTGCTCCCAGTATCCTTTCAACAATGTCGCATTAGATTTGTTCTAAATCTTTATCACAAAAAAATTCAAACTAATGCAAAATTATTCAGAATAGTATAATGACTCCACCATTATAAACTCCCAGCAAATCATGTTTCATTGATATCTCCTACCCACCCCTCAACCCCTCAGCCCCTCTACCACCACTCTGGATTATCCTCAAATTCCTGACATTATACCACTTCATCTGTAGATATTCTGTATGTATCTCTAAGGTAAAGATTTGCTTTTTCCAAAAACCTGCTAGAACTGATTCATGATTTCAGCAAAGTCACAGGATATAAAATCAATGCACAGAAATTGGTTGCATCTCTATACACCAATAATGAAGCAGCAGAAAGGGAAATCAAAGAATTAATTCCACTTACAATTGCACCAAAAATCATAAAATACCTAGCAATAAAACTAACCAAAGAGGTGAAAAATCTATACACTGAAAACTACAGAAAGCTTATGAAAAAAATTGAAGACACAGAAAGATGGAAAACTATTCCATGTTCATGGATTGGAAGAAAAAATATTGTTAAAATGTTGATACTACCCAAAGCAATCTACATATTCAATGCAATCCCTATCAAAATAACACCAGCATTCTTCACAGAGCTAGAACAAACAATCCTAAAATTTTCATGGAACCCCAAAAGACCCCAAATATCCAAAGCAATCCTGAAAAAGAAAACCAAAGCTGGAGGCATCACAATTCCAGACTTCAAGATGTACTACCAAAGCTGTAATTGGGATGCCTGGGTGGCTCAGTAGGTTGAGCGTCCGACTTCAGCTCAGGTCATGATCTCACAGTTCAAGAGTTCGAGCCCCACGTCGGGCTCTGTGCTGACAGCTCGGAGCCTGGACCCTGCTTCAGATTCGGTGTCTCCCTCTCTCTCTGACCCTCCCCCGTTCATGCTCTGTCTCTCTCTGTCTCAAAAATAAATAAACATTAAAAAAAAACAACAAAGCTGTAATCATCAAGACAGCATGGTACTGGCACAAAAACAGGCACTCAGATCAATGGAACAGAATAGAAAACCCAGAAATGGACCCACAAATGTATGGCCACCTAATCTTTGACAAAGCAGGAAAGAATATCCAATGGAATAAAGACAGTCTCTTCAGCAAATGGTGCTGGTAAAACTGGACATCGACATGCAGAAAAATGAACCTGGACCACTTTCTTACACCACACACAAAAGTGAACTCAAGATGGATGAAGGACCTAAACATAAGACAGGAAGCTATCAAAATCCTGGAGGAGAAAGCAGGCAAACACCTCTTTGACCTTACCTGCAGCAACTTCTTACTCAACACGTCTCCAGAGGCAAGGGAAACAAAAGTAAAAATGAACTATTGGGACCTCATCAAGATAAAAAGCTTCTGGGGGCACCTGGATGGCTCAGTCAGTTAAGTGTTCGACTTCAGCTCAGGTCATGATCTAGAGGTTCGTGAGCTCAAGCCCTGCATTGGGCTCTGTGCTGACAGCTCAGAGCCTGAAGCCTGCTTCAGATTCTATGTCTCCCTCTCTACTCCAACCTTGCTCACACTCTGCTGCTGTCTCTCTCTCTCTCTCAAAAATAAAAAAACATTAAAAAAAAAATTTGTTTTAAGATAAAAAGCTTCTGCACGGTGAAGGAAACAATCAGCAAAACTAAAGGCAACCGATGGAATGGGAGAAGATATTTACAAATGACATACCAGATAAAGGGCTAGTATCCAAAATCTATAAACAACTTATCAAACTCAACACCCAAAAAACAATCCTGTGAAGAAATGGGCAAAAGACATGAATAGACACTTCTCCAAAGAAGACATCCAGATGGCTAACAGACACATGAAAAAATGCTCAACACCACTCATCATCAGGGAAATGCAAATCAAAACCACAATGAGATACCACCTGACACCTGTCAGTATGGCTAACATTAACAACTCAGGCAACAACAGATACTGGTGAGGATGCAGAGAGAGAGAGGACCCTTTTTGCACTGTTGGTAAAAGTGCAAACTGGTACAGCCACTCTGGAAACCAGTAAGGAGTTTCCTCAAAAAATTAAAAATAGAACTACCCTACGATCCAGCAATTGCACTATTAGGTATTTACCCAAGGATACAGGTGTGCTGTTTCGAAGGGGCACATGCACCCAAATATTTATAGTAGCACTATCGACAATAGCCAAAGTACAGAAAGAGCCCAAATGTCCATCGATGGATGGATGGATAAAGACGACGTGGCATATATATACAATGGAGTATTACTCGGCAATCAAAAAGAATGAAATCTTGCCATTTGCAACCACATGGATGAAACCAGAGTGTATTATGCTAAGCAAAATTAGTCAGAGAAAGGCAGGTATCATAGGATTTCACTCATATGTAGAATCTAAGACACAAAATAAATGAACAGAAGGGAAGGGAAGCAAAAATAATATAAAAACAGAGATGGGGAAAAAAACATAAGTGACTCTTAAATATACAGAACTGAGGGTTGCTGGAGGGGTTATGGGTGAGGGGATGGGCCAAATCGGCAAAGGGCATTACGGAAGACACTTGGGATGGGCACTGGGTATGCAGGGGATGAATCACTGGATTCTACTCCCAAAATCATTATTACATTATCTGCTAACTAACTTGGAAGTAAATTTTTAAAATTTAAAAATTGTAAAAATAAATAAAAATAAAAAAGATAAAGATTTGCTTTTGAAGCATAAGCCAGTATCATTATAATATCTACAGTAAATTAATAATAATTTCTTCATAACATCAAATGCCAAATCAATGCTCAAATTTCCTCAACTGTCTCATAAGTGTTTTCTTTTTTTTAAAGTCTGTTCTAATCCAGATCTAAACAAAATCCATACAGGCAACTGTTACTGGGTCAATTAAATCCCTTTTAATCTACAGTTTCCCACTCCCTTTGTTCTCTTTGCAGTGACACGTAACGCTTTTACTAATGTCAATGACTGAACTAACATGTCAATACCTTCATTAAGCAATAATACATTTAATATATTTTTATTTTATTTGCTAAAATAAATAGTTGGCAAAATAGTTCATATATCTACAAGGCCTAATATTTATCTCATCTACAGAGAAGGTTTGAGATACATATTCTTCAAAGTCCAATTATATTAACTGAGGGAGACATGGATTATGAATTATTATACCACACCTCTAATAATGTGATGGTTACTAAGCAGGGAGTGGTCATTTTACTATACATAAGAACTCATGTAATGGTACACATTCAGTAGCAGCATTTTTCAGTAAATAGGCTACATTTTTAACTCTGGCATTGAAAACTCAAACTCACCTTCATTTTAAATTATAACTGGTTTCTTACTATTCTCTATTTAGTGAATTTAATCCTCAATCCAAGAGAAGAGACTAACTACTCTCTAAAATATTATTTTTGTACTTAACCTTTATTTAAAATTCCTTTAGCCAAGTTAGAAATATGATATTCCATTTGTTCACAGGCATAATCAACTAAATCATGACTAAAACCAAATCTGTGAAGCCAAAAAAACTGGTAAATATGAATAAGACACTAATTCATCTGCACCTATTCATAACCAATATCATTCAGACATACTAGAAATATTTTTAAAGATTTTTTTTAATGTTTGTTTTTGAGCGCAAGAGACAGTGAGCGGGTTTGGTTTTGAGAATGAGAGATAGAGGGTGAGAGACAGAATCCCAAGCATGCTCTGTGCCATCAGCTCAGAGACCAATGGTGGGGCTCGAACCCACAGAACCGTGAGATCATGACCTGAGCTGAGATCAAGAGTTGGACACCCAACCGACTGAGCCACCCAGGCACCCCTGAACTTAAGTCGAATTTTTGACTGCCCCACCAAATATTTCCTAACCTGTTAACAAAATGATATCTACAACTCTGCCAAAATTCTTGATACTAAAGTATCATCATCTTAGGTTCATGGAATCATTTCTCCCTCAAAGCAAATAAAGCTTTTATTTGCAACAGATCTTTTCTGTTCATAGTGGGAAGTACAGTCATGCAATAGTCCATGTTTAATGAAATTTAAACTTTCACTTCATCTTCTAAGACAAATCACTAAACCAGTTACCACTGGAGTACAAATCAGTTTCAGGAATACTACAACTACTTCAAAGAGGTCTGATTTGTACCAGCATGCCCAGGTCTTTCGTTTTGCTTCACTTTTGAATGAGCCTCTTGTTCAGACATAGCAAGAGCTTAAGCCAAGCTTTTTATAAAAATATGTTTTCTCTCGTAACCACGCTGTCAGGGCACTGTGTCATTTTAAGACTTCCCCATGTCCATCTAGTATTTCCAATACCTCCTTAATAGATACATAACCTTCCTATTTCCAACTTTCACTTTGGTTACCCTAGGAAATAGTTGGTTTATACCTCCTTGACCTTCTTTATGGGTTATAATCATTTTTAGCAGGGGTGGTTTTTATTGTTTTTGTTTTGGTTTGGGGTTTCTTTCTGCATGTCAATTGTTTTTTCCATCTTGTCTCCATATATATTACTTAACATGGGACTCGTTTTAATTTTCATTTCACTTGATTAATGTAAGGAGTATTTCATCTACAAAAAGAGTAATTTCTATTACTACTTTGATATTACTACTTTTCACATGGTTCAGGTCAAACAGATTAGGTAACTGTGGTCATGGTATACACATAATCAATGGTATAGTTTCTTATTCTAAAAGAAAAAAGTCATATAAACAAGAGTGACTTGGGGAGGTCAGTTGGTATTTAACAACACTGAAGAGACTATAAATAGCCAAATAGCACAAGCTTTGAAGGGGCAAGGCTTTAAACCTGCAGCAAGAAAAATTATCTAGAAGCTTCCATGTGCAATAAATAAAGAGAACAATGGCCCAGCTCTGGTGCTTGGGAGGATCTCAGGTCAAATGAGGTCCTCCAAGGACAGCCTTATTTCCCTTCAGTCCAAAAGTAAAAGAGAAAGTTGAATCGGGGTTCAGATGGCACATTAACCTCACTTCCTCTCTGAACAGAATTACTAGAATTATAAAGAACAGAAATCTACAAGTTAAATGTATCTTAATTGTATCTTAATTCAAGACCCTTGAAGTATAGGTCTTTCTTTGATAGAGAAAATAATCATCTCAAGCAAACAGAGCAAAAAAACTAAGAGTAAATGAATCTCAGTGATGTTCATGATGATATTCTCAGTATTTGTCTGTATACCTCCTAATCTGAAAAGGAGAGTAAGGCAGTTATGGTGGCTAGCACAAAGTAGATTTCAACTCCACACGCAGAATAATTATTACATAATTGGTGAAAAGGCTGCCTCATAAAGAAATGAAGTCCCAGCTCACTGTTTTTAAGGCAAAGGTTGTTAGAAAATGCTATAAAAAGGGTTATCCCCCTGGGTAAAAAGATCAGCCTAAGTTATTTCCAAGATGCCAACTCAACACTCTAAATTTGACTTCAGGATGTATTTTACACAGTTGACTCTTGAACAGTATAAGGGTTAAGGGTGCTGATCCCTGCACAGTCAAAAACCGTATAATTGGATTCCCCCAAAATTTAAATACTAATAGCCTGCTGTTAACTGGAAGCCTAACTGATAACACACAGTTGATTAACACATTATTTTGTATGTTGCATGTATTATATACTGTATTCTTACAATAAGGGGAAAAATGTTAAGAAAGTCATAAGGAAAATACATTAACTGTACTGGACTGCCTTTATCCACAAAAATCCACATACAAGTAGACCAGCACAGTTGAAACCTGTGCTGTTCAAGGCCCAACTGGACTTGAATACTTGAATGTGTAGTGACTAGAAACTCATCAGATTTCAACTAAAGAAAGGAACCAGACTGCAAGATATGTAATCTATGAGGGCACATTCCTGCCCTTCTATTAAAATTATTCTGGGAATCTCACAAGGCCTCTTTAAATGATGCAAAAGACCAAAATGATCCAAATGTTCTGACAGCCTTTTAGAATAAGGATGCGATCATTTTCAAATAAATTTAGAATAATCACAGCTCCTATTCACAGTAGCAAAAATAATTATGGAAAATATAAAAATCCAGTAATTTTTTAAATCTGACAGAGATCTTATAAAGTACGAAAAATCTACTCACATATAATCAAATACAGGCAGCAGTTACTCAGATATCTTTCATGTCTGACTGGTAAAAATCACTAATATAAAGAACTTACAATCATCCCTTTAACAGAGAAAACTGATGGTTCATAAAATCTACAGTTCCCGTCACAGTTCAATTTTTAGAAATTCACTTTTGCTCTTATCTTAGAAATGTTCTCATTTTTACAATTTTTAAAACAGGCTTGCATTTTACCCTGCTGTCATTCTTTTTAACCTTCTCCCAAATTTCAATTTTAAAGGGTACAGAAACTTATTACGCTGACTAATGTAATCACAGATTACACTATATCACCTGCTAAAAAAAATGCTGTATAATGATAGTGAGGTAAAATAAAGCTTCACTGCATACATTTCTTGCTGATTAAGCAACGTTCTCTGCAGGTAAATTTGTCAACATCTTGTTGATTTTACATTTTTAGCCAGTATCATACTAGTTGATCTAATGAAAACAATTTGCAAAATCTTCCATTCAAAAATTTAAGGGGAAGTTTTGTACAAAGGTCTCATTCATGAATGAATGAAAATAGCATCAGAGCACAACATTTTCTAATATACTGATGAATGAATATGTATGGTTTAGAATAACTTTCCTATTACATTTCCATGTTGGCATAGAAAAAAAGAAGGAATTCAATCACAAAATTATCACACGAATGTTCTCCCTACTCATCTAGATTTAAACACCAAAACAAAAACTTTAAATAAATGTAGAAGCAGACCAGTAAAATCAATCTCACTAAATCCGGAACGTATTCCAATCTCTAACTGCTACAAATCTCTTGTTGTAACTATGCCATGCAGAAATGCACAGAAATTGTACATTGAACAAATATTGATTGGGCAGACCTACATGCCAGGAACCAGGGACAAAGGAGTGAATAAAACAGACAAAAATTCCTGACCTCCTGTCACGTTTACACTCTGATAGGAGCTTGAGTTTTTTTGGAATCGTTCCTTTGAGAATCTGAAAAACTGCTGAAGGCCTCTCCTTCTAAATGCTCATATATATCTAATTTTGCAACATATGAACCTTTCTCATCCAATTGTTTCTCATGGGTTAAGAAGCCCTGATAAAAATCCTCCTCGTGTTTATTTTCTACCTGCCGTTTATGGTAGTTTCATAATTTTACTATTCAGAGTAAAAAATAGTACTTTTTCTCCTTGAAAATATTTACGGCCTTCAAATTTCAATGTAATGTTTTTTTATTTATTCCAATTATACCTCTCACAAATTTTCAGGCTGCCAGATTACCCTTTATCTTTCTAGAAAACTCAATCCTAATGTCTTCAGTAACTTCACCAGAGAAATTTTCTGATTTCATTAATTATTCTCTAGATCCCCTTAAGTTAAAACCTCCCTCCTCCTGCACAGATCTTCTGTTAGTCTTTGAATCAAAGTCACCTACAGCATCTTTGGAAGAAGATATGCTCAAGAGAATGACAATAAAACCTTAATCACTTAACAGAAACCGTCAGCTAATTAACCAAAAATTTTGGATTTTCCTTGTCACAAAAAGAGAGTGATTCCTTAGGGAAAAAAAAATGGGGGGGAGGGACAGAAAACAGAGGAGAAAGTCTTTTTTATTTAAAAATAACAGTTTCTAGGGCCATTACAGTCTCTAATCAATGTGTTGTACCTTTTATATCTATTATTTTTGAAATGACACAATGGAAATTTCAACTAATTATGATCCTGAGGTCCTATCAGGTAAAATATCAAAGAAATTACATGCAAATTTAATACAAATATTTTGTACATTTTGATCAAACAATTTGCAATAAAAAGGTTGCTGGGCTAATCCAAGTTTTAAGTTATTCAGAAAAATGAAAAAGTAAATGGCCACAAGGTCATAACAGTTATATGGCCCCACTTTAAACTCCGGTTTGTCTCTCCTATTTTTTTCTGCTTACGGTCTCTCCAGCAGGCTTAAAGAGGTCTTTTAGAAGAACAATGATGAAAGCAAAAATCCCCCTTGATGATTAGATGACCTATTTCTCCCAAATTTATAGCCCCAAAACATCTTAAGTTTAAGGAGAAATGATCATTTGTCATATGCAATCTCACAATTTGCATCAGAAGCCTTTAAAATGTTTTATATTCTTTGATCCAGTAATTTTATGACCCTGTTTTTCTAGGAAGATAATCAGAAATGCACACACAGATTTATTTGCAAAGATGTTCACTGTACCATTATTTCTATGAGCAGAATGCTGGAGACAGGGACAAAACAAAGCACAAGTCGAAAACGATCATCGGGGTTGTGAGTCAAGCCCCATGGTGGGTGTAGAAATTACTATAAAAAATAAATTTAAAAAAAGAGCAAAGAGTAAATGTAGAAGGATAGAATCAAATTGTCAAGGTACTCAATCTCTCCATGCTTTCATTGCCTCATCTACAAAATAAGAATAATAAAACCTCTTATGGTTATTAGGAGAATTAAGTATAAAAGATGAAAAATGTTTGGGGCACGTGAGTGGCTCAGTTGGTTAAGCATCTGACTCTTGATTTCAGCTCAGATCATGATCTCACAGTTGTAGGATTGAGCCCCACATAGGGCTCTGTGCTGAGCTTGAAGCCTGCTTAAGATTCTCACTCGCTCTTTCTCTGCCCCTCTCGCCCACTAGCACACTCTTTCTCTCTCCCTCAAAAAAACAAAACAAAAAAAAAAAACATTTAAAAAAAACAAACCTTTAAAAAAAGTTGAAAAATGTTTAGTGATTGACACAAAGTATTCAATAAATGTTTATTATTAACTTATATACACTGACAGATGTGCAACACTTCAAAAAAAAGTAATAGAAGAAATAAAAATCACTGATAATTCTAACACCTAAGAAATAGCCACTACTAATTCATGTTAGTATGTGGGTTAATTTCCTTCAGGTCTTTCAATATGCCCTAGACGTTTTATAAAATCGGTGTCACACTGTATCATTTCTAGTGATTACAAAATGTTATACTATTTTGTAAATATATTATGTGCATTTAATCATTTCACTATTATTGAGTGAGGTTCTTCACTGCTATAAATAATAGTGCAGTAAATATCTTAATTGGCAGTCATTGTACACATCTTTTAATTTCCCTCAAGAAAGAATCTAGAAACAATTTCTATCTTTTTTTTATATTAAATATAATTTATTGTCAAATTGGTTTCCATTCAACACACAGTGCTCATCCCAACAGGTGCCCTCCTCAATGCCCATCACCCACTTTCCCCTCCTCCACCCCCCATCGACCCTCAGTTTGTTCTCAGTATTTAAGAGTCTCTTATGGTTTGCCTCCCTCCCTCTCTGTAACTTTTTCCCCCATTCCCTCCTCCATGGTCTTCTGTTAAGTTTCTCAGGATCCACATAAGAGTGAAAACATATGGTATCTGTCTTTCCCTGTATGACTTATTTCACTTAGCATCACACTCTCCAGTTCCATCCACGTTGCTACAAAAGGCCATATTTCATTCTTTCTCATTGCCATGTAGTATTCCATTGTGCATATAAACCACAATTTCTTTATCCATTCATCAGTTGATGGGCATTTAGGCTCTTTCCATAATTTGGCTATTGTTGAAAGTGCTCCTATAAAAATTGGGGTACAGGTGCCCCAATGCATCAGCACTCCCGTATCCCTTGGGTAAATTCCTAGCAGTGCTACTGCTAGATCATAGGGTAGATCTATTTTTAACTTTTTGAGGAACCTCCACACTGTTTTCCAGAGTGGCTGCACCAATTTGCATTCCCACCAACAGTGCAAGAGGGTTCCCATTTCTCCACATCCTCGCCAGCATCCATAGTCTCCTGATTTGTTCATTTTAGCCACTCTGACCAGACTGAGGTGGTATCTCAGTGTGGTTTTGATTTGTATTTCCCTGATGAGGAGTGACGTTGAGAAGTGTCTGTTGGGCATCTGGATGTCTTCTTTGGAAAAGTGCCAATTCATGAAGTGTCTATTCTTCTGCCCATTTCTTCACTGGATTATTTGTTTTTCAGATGTGGAGTTTGGTGAGTTCTTTATAGATTTTGGATACTAGCCCTTTATCCAATATGGCATTTGCAGATATCTTTTCCCATTCCGTTGGTTGCCTTTTAGTTTTGTTGATTGTTTCCTTTGCAGTGCAGAAGCTTTTTATCTTGATGAGGTCCCAGTAGTTCATTTTTGCTTTTAATTCCCCTGCCTTTGGAGATGTGTCAAGTAAGAAATTGCTGTGGCTGAGGTCAGAGAGGTTTTTTTCCTGCTTTCTCCTCTAGGGTTTTGATGGTTTCCTCTCTCACATTCAGGTCCTTTATCCATTTTGAGTTTATTTTTGTCAGTGGTATAAGAAAGTGGTCTAGTTTCATTCTTCTGCATGTTGCTCTCCAGTTTTCCCAACACCATTTTAGCAAAGAGACTTCTTTTTTTCCATTGGATATTCTTTCCTGCTTTGTCAAAGATTAGTTGGCCATACCTTTGTGGGTCTAATTCTGGGATCCTTATTCTATTCCATTGGTCTATGTGTCTGTTTTTGTCCCAATACCTCTACTACAAAGCTGTAAGCATCAAGACAGTATGGTATTGGCAGAATTTCTATCTCAAATAGTATGAAATACACTTGGCTTCATTCCCCCACTGACCTATACAGAATGTAGACACACACTAGGTGTTCAAAAAAGCTGGGGCACCTGGCAGGTTCAGTTGGTTACACATCCGATTCTTGATTTCAGCTCACATCATGATCTCACAGTTCATGAGATCAAGCCCTGCATTGGGCTCTGCACTGACAGCGTGGAGCCTGTTTGGGATTCTCTCTCTGTGCCCCTCTCTCTCTGCCCCTCCCCTGCTTATGCTCACTCACTCTCTCTCTCTCAAAATAAAGAAACTTGTTTTTAAAATGCTCATCTGTCTTTTTTCCACATGGGCACTTAAAAGCTATTGAAGGGGTTTTTCATTGTCACCCCTCTATTGTTTTTTGGTACATCTGCTCATCAGGTATTTCGCTTTTTACATTTAGCCCATTTATAGGATCTCACTTTTCCTTTATATCACTCTAATATCCCAAACACAATTTGAGTGTTCAGAACTTTAGTAAATTCCCCAACAGGTGAGGATTCTACTGTATAAGTCTAGAAATGAAAGTCTGTCTTTCAGAAATACATCCTGAAATATTTACAGATGATGTTTCATGACCAAGGGATTGCATCAAAATAACTGGGAACTGGAGAAAGGGAGTGGGTAGAGATAACAAAGAGTTGATAAATGTTGAGGCTGAGGAATGGGCACATGAACATTCATTCCACTCTTCTCTGTTGAAATATTTTTTTAAACTATTTTTGGTGGGAGGAAACTTTAAATCTTTAAAAGATATAAAATCAATAAAACAATCATAGTTTAGCTTGTACCCTGGGTCTTACAGAATAATCCAATGGTTATTTTAAAAAAAGCAAGACGAAAATTATTGAAGCCAAATTCAAAAGGGAAGTAAACAACTACAGTATTTAGAATCTCTCAATTATACTTGCCAGTAATTCCCACAGATAAAAACATACTACAATGCCTTTTTCCAAACCATGGCTTCAGCATACCATGCTGATTCTCCAAAACAATATTAGTATTTATATTGTGCATTACAAGAATACAATTATGCCTCTGTATGTGCCCACATGAATATTTGATAAGTAGTTTTATTATGTACTAGTATTAAATAATCCAAATTCTCTTGGTGCTTAAATCACATCTTGGTACTAAGTTAGGCACATCATAAAACAAAATTTACAGATTAACAGATCCACCAAAGTGGGGTTTTTTGGTACCCAGATGCAGTGTAATTTAAAAAAACTACTTCACTGCATATCTTTTATTCAGATGAACTGTGGTAAAATACCACCTGTGTATATTTCTACCTGTGTAGCAAACAGTTTACCTTGAAGGAGGTCACGATAATAGGAGAGCACTGTATAAGGAGTAAGTCACCTATCTAGGGATAAGCATATCAATGGCTGCTCCCCAGGTTTAAAACAAGGGTGAAATGGACAGATTAGAGAGTGTTTCCAAACTCTTTGCTGCAATAAAAAAAAAAAAAAAACATTGTATATAAATGTACTTATAATACATTTTATATAACAACCCAGTGTGTGTGTGTGTGTGTGTGTGTGTGTGTGTACACACACCCACATGATATACTTGAAATAATAATCCGCAATACACTTTGGTAAATTTCCAACCTATTTTTAAAAAGTGCTATATTCTAGTCACTACCCACTAAAACAATTTCTGGAATTCGTAGTTTTAAATCCCCAGACTTAAAAAAAAAAAAAAAAAAATGGCCTGCATCTCCTACTGCTTACCAGCAAAGGTGGTGGGAGAGAGTACTCGAAAAGCTACACATTCCATGCCAGCCAATCACCTGCCTGCTTCAACTCCTCTCTCCCCTGCACAGAAACGGACATTATTCCATGTCTGGGAAGATGGGGGGGAAGGGGGCAGAAGGCACTGAAGAGGGCTGGATATGCACATGCACACACAACATCCAAGAGAAGAGAATCTCTTAAAGTTCTTCCTGTTCTAAAATTCTGTGGTTCTAAGAGTTGGCTCTGAGAGTAGGAGTCCCTAAAGGGTAAGAATCATCATTACATCTCCCACAGCACCTAGCAAACTGGCTTCCAAAAAATACTGAAGCATTAAATAAAGATTAAATTCAACTAATAATATGCAAACTAAGCATAAATGCAAAGGTTTCTGCCATTAAATATAGGTTTTCTGCACACTATTAAATGTAAAACTTAGTGCCAATGTATATTATTTGGAAACTCAGAAGCATAAAAATGTTAAAATATACATTGTGTATTTATTATGTATGTGTATACAGAATATCTATGTCCAAAGCAAATACTATTCTTGTTATGTTGTCCATAAATGTATAAAAACAATTCACTGTAAAGCTATTCTAAAACGCAGAATCAAATTAAACACTTTTAGTTTCAATCTTACCTTTGTTTCTCTACCTGCTTCATGACACATTATTAATTAGCAAGGAAATGAGCAAAACATAGGCCTATTACATACAAAAAAGAACAGCAGAGGACTGGACAATATACAACTTTCATAATTCAACCATGATTTATAGTACTCCAAAGTTCACCAGTTGTTGGCTCAAATGGTCTCCTCTGCCTTTGTCTTAGAAGGAATATTTTCTCCGAAATAAATTTCAATGACATCAAAGTTTCTTCCTATATATATTAACTTTCAATAAATTATTACAGTTTAATTGAAGTGAGGGGTAAAAAAAAAGAGTCTACATAAAAGATTTCCAATTCTAAATCCCAGTAAAACCTTTTATAAATAAGGACAATAAAGCCAATCTTTATACCTTTTATATGATATTATAAAATGCCATGTGATGCAATAAAGGACCCTTTCTCATGATAACCTTAAAACTGTAACACAACTCACTTTCTTTCCATATGATTTACCTAAAATAAGAGAATTTGGCCAAAATTAACACAATTTCTGATTCTTTTTTTCTTAACGTTTTATTTATTTTTGAGAGAGAAATAAAGAATGCACGCACAAGCAGGGCAGGGGCAGAGAGAGAAGGAGACACAGAATCTGAAGCAGGCTCCAGGCTCTGAGCTGTCAGCACAGAGACCGACGAAGGGCTCAGAACCACAAACTGCGAGATCATGACTTGAGCCAAAGTCGGATGCTTAACTGACTGAGACACCCAGGTGCCCCACAATTTCCGATTCTTAAATGAGGAAAATGTTTACAAATATATTTTCATTACTAAAAGAATAATGTATTTTAAGGAGCAATTCCAAATTTCCAGTTCTGGTTCGCATTTCTCACCTTTTCCCAGATTTCTAAATTTTAATTACAACTAAAATTAAACATATGTTGAAAACCCTTCATGGAGAAGGATTTGCAATGTCCTAAAGGACAAAGGATTTGAATTTCCTAAATGAAATAGAGAATGTGTATTTGCAGAGGAGAAAGAAAGAAAAATAGGTATAATGGGAGAAATACAGGATGGGGATTAGCTTCTCTACAGGTTTTCATTAAAGAATTGTTAGAGGCAATATCGAATGATATTTATTGGACCAGTTAATGTTGAGGAGTTTCCATTAGCCAGAGGGAGACATGAACTTAACAGTGACTAATGGTCAACTCTGAGCTTCCAGAATCTGCACTAAGTGATACCAACACAACCACCACCGTCAAGGAGCTTACAGACTAGCCAGAAGAGAGATACATGTGATGACAAGTTTCAGTGCTTTAAGAAAAGCTACCTAGGGGCACGTGGGTGGTTCAGTCGGTTAAGCGCCACCTTCAGCTCAGGTCATGATCTCACAGTTCTAGAGTTCGAGCCCACGTTGGGCTCTGTGCTGACAGCTCAGAGCCTGGAGCCTGCTTCAGATTCTGTGTCTCCCTCTCTCTCTGCCCCTCCCCTGCTAGCATTCTTTCTCTCTCCCTCTCAAAAATGAATGAATGTTTTAAAAAAAATTTTTTTTAAAGAAAGAAAGAAAGCTACCTAAATGTGTTCAAGCTACAATCAGGTAGAAACAGTCATCAAGTTTAAGTGGAAGAGGAGACAGAGGCGACCTCACCAAGTAAGTGGGGCTCACAACCTCTGTTGCCAGAAGGTTCACTGAATCGACAATCTACAAAGATATGAATGGTTTTGTGCCTCTATTTGAGGACCTGGCTAGCCACTGATTTAAAAAAATAAAAAAATTAAGGCTCAAAAAACATGACTATTTCACTGCAGGCCTGTGAGCTGTAACTTCCCAGTGTGACAGGCCCCAAAGTAGGGTGCTATCCCGTATCGTCCTAGTTACACAATGGTGCCTGGCTTTATCCCAGAAATGGTTATCTCGGGAATGCCTCCTCCCCATGTTTATGAAAGGAAGCACTGTGTAGGGTAAGGTTTACACTGATTGACAGTTCCTCTCGCTCTAGAAATTTATAAAAGATAATAAGCAATGTATTCAGATCAAAATCCTCTGTATGGAAAATAACACATTTCAAAGTTAGTAACAAAACAACATTCCAAATGAGTTTGGTCACTATGGATGACCATATAGAACATGCCACAAAGCTTAATCCTTCACATTCCAGTACATCCAGTAACTCTACAAGGACTTGCACACAAAAGTCAAAAAGCCCCACCCCACTCCACCAATAGGCTTTATTCTTTACAGCGGTGAAGTCAGTCTAAATAAATTACAAATACAGAAGGGAAGAATTCAGTTCTGGTTCGCTGTACCCAAAGAAATGGTGCCCTAAAAATCCAAATTAATTAAGTAGCCAATAATAACAGTAACAACCACTAATTACTGAGGGCCTACTATGCACAAGGAAGTAGGGTAGGTGCTTTACACGCATCACCATTTTAACCCAAAGAAACCCATTTCTATAAATGTTCAACTTTGCAGCTATGGAAACTGACGAAGCTACTAAATGAATGGCGAAACACTGTTCACCTGGGTTTTCTTCTATTTTAAAATAAGCTGTTATGTGGAATTCTGTGAAACAAACTTCTCAAATTAAAATGCAATTATGATTTCAATATATTTTTTCAGAACAAAAGCTAGAGACCTCTCAAAACAAGATTTAAACACAGTTAAGGTAAATTGTGTGTTAATTTCATAAAGAATAAATTTGCCTTACCAAAAGTAAAAACAAAAACAAAAAAAACATGGGGGGGAGGGCAGCCCACTGTGATAGCAAGGGTCATTAGGAAGAGTACCTGATATGAAGGAGTCATGCCTCCAGCCTCCCCTAGTCCCTAGGGCTACCCAGTAGCTGCCTCGCTCTTCAAGTGCAGGAGCCAGTTGAAATATCAGGAATGGAAGCCAATGTGACCATCCCAATCTGGCAAAACAAGCCACATGGGGCTACTCAAAGTGTAGTGAGAAAAACTGGGACCAACCTGCCCCCTGAAGCCATGTCCCTGGGCATCCTTTGAAACCCCATACCCAACATGTCTGACCTGCGTCTAAAGGATGTGCCCCCCATCCCTGCTCTGGCCGACACTGCCTGGAATGCTGTGATGAAGAGGAGATATATGTCCGGGTCAGGAGTGACACGTGGCTCCTGAGGCACACCTGGAAGCCTAGCCCTCTAACTGTCACACAGCACAATGCCTCAGTGCCCAACCTGCGTGGGTCCAAGGTGACCATCTTTCTGACCATTCCAGCACTGTCAGCCCTAAGTCGCACCGCAGTGCTGCAGGATGAGCTGAACTACCTGCACGGCCAGATTGCCAAGATAGTGGCAACTGATACATCTTCGGTTTCATTAACAACAGATTTCTTATCTCCAGGAAGTTCAAATGTCTCTCCTCCCTTACCTGGTTTTGGATCCTCACTCCACTGTACAACTTCCTTTGCCATTAGTGGCATCACCAAGGAGACCAAGGTAGAGGTCGCTGAGCTACCATTAGCGCCCCCTCTGCTCTGTTCTGCCAGCCCTGAAGGCTGCAAACCACAACACAAAGCAACCCACAGCTCGTCTGAAGAGGATGACTGTGTCTCTCTGTCCAAGGCCAGCAGCTTTGCAGACATCATGGGGATCCTGGAGGACTTTCACCAGATGGAACAGAGCCTAGATCTAGCTCTTAGAAAAAAACCTCAGGAAAAAACCTTAATGATAAGAGAGGTAAGTAATCTACCTGATAAAGAGTTCTAAAGTAATGGTCATAAAGATGCTCACCAAATTGGGGAGAAAATGGGGAAAAGAATGGATAAACACAGAACTCCAACAAAGAGATGGAAAATATGCAGAAGTACTAAACACAAGTTACAGAGCTGATGAACACAATGACTGAACTGAAAAATACATAGAAGTGTTCACCAGCAGACTACATGACACAGAAGAAAGGATAAGTGAACTCAAAGACAAGGCAGTGGAACTCTCCCAATCAGAGCAGCAAGAAAAAGAAATGAAATACTAGAAAAATAATGAAAAAAAAAGAAAAAAGAAAAAAGAAAACATAGCTTAAAGGACTTATGGGACTACATCAAATGGACTAACATTCTTATCACAGGGCTTCCAGAAGAGAAAGAAAGGCACAGAAATCTTATTTGAAAAAAACAATGGCTTAAAACATCCCTAACCTGGAGAAGAAAACAGACATCCAGATCCAGGAGGCCCAGGGAGATCCATATGAGCTTAACTCAAAGAGACCCTAAAAGCAGCAAGAGAAAAATAACTTGTTATCTAAAAGGGAACCCCCCCCCCATAAGACTATAAATACATTTTTCAGCAGACCATTTGCAGGCCAGAAGGGAGTGACACATGTATTTAAAATGCTGAAAGAAGAAAGCTTCCAACCAAGCAAAGTTACTCAGAATTGCAGAGAGTTTTCCAGATGAGCAAAAGCCAAAGGAGTTTATCGCCACTAAATCAAACTTACAAGAAATGTTAAAATGACCTCTTCAAGCTGAAAAGAAAGTGCTAGTCAGTAACAGGAACACATATCAAACAGTAAATCTCACTGGAAGGATAAATATAATAATAATGAAAATAATGGATTCAGCACTTATTAAGGTTAAAAGGACAAAAGCAGTAAAAATAACTATGATTATAGTAACTAGTTAAGGGATAACTTATATAAGGCACACACAAGATAAAAAGATGTAGGTCTGTCCAGTGCAAGACCACTTACTGCCACGGGCTGCTTTCCACTGCTTGGGTGCCTTCTCTAGAGCCAGGGCCTTAGTCTTGGCCTTCTATGGGGTGCACAGTGCCCAGTTTCCAGATGCCTCTGGGAAGGAGCTCTTAGACAAAGCCAACAAACACCACTTCTTACACAGCCTGGCCCTGCTGAGGGTACCCCATTTACTCCTAGCCTCTAGAACCACTTTATTCTGCACCAGCTTTCACTTCCAGGCTCTGGCCCAGACTTTGGCCCCTGTGCGAGGGAGCCTGCTAATCTTGGGCTGGCTTACCTTGGTTCTTTGAGTTTCCTTGCACTTAATCTCTGGGTACTTTTTTGAGAGTTGAAGCAGGGAGAAGATTAAAAGAGAAAGGGGACAAAGAAAAAAAGATGAAAAATGTGACATCAAAAACACGCGAGGGAGGAGTAACAATGTTGAGCTTTAGAATGCAATCAAACTTAAGTTGACAACTATTTTATCAACCTAAAATAGACTGTTATACATATAACTTGTTATAGTTACAGTTAAACTTAACTACAAAACAAAACCGGTAGTAAATACACAAAAGATAAAGGAGCATAAGCATACCACTAAAGAATGTCAGCAAACCACAAAGGGAGAGAGCAAGAGAAGAAAGGAACAAAGAGGAACAAAAACCAGCCAGAAAACAACTAACAACATGGCAATGAGTACATACCTATCAATTATTATACTTTAACTGTAAATGGACTAAATACTACAATCAAAAGACGGAGTGGCTAAATGGACTAAAAAACAAAATCTATATGCTGCCCACAAGAGACTCCTTTAGCCTTAAGAACATACACAGACTGAAAGTGATGGGATAGAAAAGATATTCCATATGGAAACCAAAAGAAAGCCAGGGTAGCTATACTTATGGATATATAACCAAAAACTCAGGGGCACCTCAGTGGCTCAGTCTGGCTCAGTTAAGCATCTGACTCTGGATTTTAGCTCAGATCATGATCTCACAGTTCATGAGTTTGAGCCCCGAATTGGGCTCTGACAGTGCAGAGCCTGCTTGAGATTCTCTCTCTTTCCCTCTTTCTCTCTCCCTCACTCCCATGGTCTCTCTCTCTCTCTCTTTCTAAAATAAATTTTTAAGGGGCGCCTGGGTGGCACAGTCAGTTGGGCGTCTGACTTCGGCTCAGGTCATGATCTCACTGTTCATGGGTTCGAGCCCTGCATCAGGCTCTGTGCTGACAGCTCAGAGCCTGGAGCCTGCTTCAGAGTCTGTCTCCATCTCTCTGCCCTCCCCTGCTCTTGCTCTGTCTCTCTTGCTCTCAAATATAAAATAAAACATTTAAAAAAATTTTTTAATAAATTTTTAAAAGGAAAAAATCGACTTTAAAACAAAGATTGTAACAAGAGACAAAGGGTACTATATAATGATAGAGGGGTCAATCCAACAAAAGACTAGAACGTTTATAAATATTTATGCACCCAATTTAGAAGTATCTGAATATATAAAGCAAACATTAACAGACATGAAGGGAGAAACAGCCATATAATACCAACAGAGAACATTAACAATTTTACGTTTATTTTTTGAAAGAGACAGAGAGAAACAGGCAGAGCATGAGCGGGGGAGGGGCAGAGAGCGAGGGAGGCACAGAATTTGAAGCAGGTTCCAGGCTCTGAGCTGTCAAGACAGCACAGAGCCCGACAGGGAGGTCGAACCTGTGGACCAGGAGATCATGACCTGAGCCGAAGCCGGCTGCTTAACTGACTGAGCCACCCAGGCGTCCCAGCAGGGGACTTTAATACCCCACTTACATCAATGGATAGATCAGACAGAAAATAAGAAAACATCACCTTAAATGACATGTTAGACCCAACAGACCTAACAGATATATACAGAACATTTCATCCAAAAGCAACAGAATATACATCCTCAAGTATGTATGCAACATCCTCCAGGATAGATCAGGTAGGACACGAAACAAGTCTGAATAAATTTAAGGGGACTGAAATCCTATCAAGCATCTTTTCTAACCACAGTGATATGAGACTAGAAATCAAAAACAAAAAAGAAAGAAAGAAGGAAAGAAACCAGAAATCAATGTTTTTTTAAGTAAAAACAAAAGGTGGGGGAAGGAGAAATCATATTATGGCCAACAAATCACAGAGAAGGTTATTTTAAGACTAAGTTCAATCCTCTTCTGTTAATGTCTTCCTACTAACTTAAAAGTCCAAGAACAACTTTATAAAGGAAAGTGACATTCTTCTGTTTCAGCCAGAATTCTTAAAATAATCTTTAACTTAAAATGTTTCCCAAAGATGGATGCTCGCAGTTCAAATGCCAGTGATAATTCAATTGGCTGCAAAATTCGGTATTAGCAGTCTCTACATTTATAGGGAAAACCTGACACAGTATACGAGTATCAATTGCCATATCTGTGGTTTCAAATGAAACTTCCTTCCACAGCACTTAAATCATCCTTTTTCTCCTAGGTCCCTGGTTTGCTTCATTTCCTTTAATCTTGCTTTATGTTAAGACAATATTTGGTCCCTGGCTCCATTTAGTGGAGTTCAGGGTCATCAGAATAATGCCCTTGGAATGTTGTCTCTGAACCAACTTCCTAATATAGGTTATGCTCCTGTTCTTAAGAACTTTAATATATCCAAATCATAATGTCCAAATCATAACAAGGCTAGATGTAAATACTAACTGGAAGATTTATTGGAGTAAAGCAAAAAAGGAAAGAAAAAAATTTTAAGCTTTCTAGAAACCTAACACCAGCTAGAGTATAATAAATAAAAATAGACCTACTTCTGCTACCTTTGTCGAGCCCAGTGGTTTATCAAGCTAGGTAGTGAAGGACACAATGAATAAGACAGATCTATGCCTTTATGGAATCTGAGACTCATCCAGTTCTAGGACCATCTCTCCTCAACTGTCCTAGAAGGGGAGTGTTATAGCAAGTTTCAATATGGTGCAAATGGGACTCACTGCAAAACAATAAGCACGTATCTTTTAATATATCGGACTTCTGTATTAAGGTTGTGATTGTATTTGAAACCGGAATACTCATGTAGGATTAGAAAGGAGAGGAAATAGAAGTGGAGAGTGCAAAGCTAGGAACTGAGTCATTTCTCCCACCTCATCAGGTTTTTCACCCTCGCTACTGGTTACATAAATCCTATGTGGAATGTAATCTTTCACTTAGGACAATTTTATCTCTTAAGCCTTTCATAAACCTGTCACACCATGAGCTACGTGAAACATTTTTTGTCTTATAGGTTCTCAGTTTGCAAAATAAAAACTTTCATCACTCCAAACTAAATGCAGTATGAAGATCACAGTACCAAGAGATAATTTGATTCTTGCCGATAAGCACCTGCCCTAGTTAATGTTTCAAAGTAATTTTTTTAACAAAATTATATTGCAGAAACTAAGACTTAATTGTCCTAATTTAAGCAAGCTCACTAAAAATTTCCATTAAGATATTTTTCCCTTAAAATAATATAACCAAAACACTTCCCGTTACTTTAATAGCGCTGAAACACCAAAAATTTGTAATGTGACTTTAGGAAATTCACTTTTAAAACAGATTTAGGAGGTTTAGACCGTACTGCATTTCCAATGACAAAAAGAAATCCCATTGAGGATGGAATTATTAAAATTATTATAATCTCCCGTTTTATTGCATCAATACGTATTAGAGGACAAAAATAGCCATTTAATTCAAGAAGTGATCCAAAGAGACTAAAAGTTACATTAATCTGTGAAAAGTCACATGTAAAACAAATCTATATAAACCCCATGTCCGTTATAATGAGAAAGGACCTCATATGAGAAGGCAGCACAAGGCATGTGGTACAGTTACACAATACTAAGCTATATTACCAGGCAAAGTGACTTAGTCTCATTTATAGGAGGGAAAGAGAAAGAAACATGAGGAAAAGAGGAAAACTTGTAAAAATAAAAGAAGATGGACGGGTACCTGGGTGGCTAAGTTGCTTAAGCATCTGACTCTTTTTTTTTTTTTTTTTTTTGGGAATTTTTTTTTTCAACGTTTATTTATTTTTTGGGGGACAGAGAGAGACAGAGCATGAACGGGGGAGGGGCAGAGATAGAGGGAGACACAGAATCGGAAACAGGCTCCAGGCTCTGAGCCATCAGCCCAGAGCCTGACGCGGGGCTCGAACTCATGGACCGCGAGACCGTGACCTGGCTGAAGTCGGACGCTTAACCGACTGCACCACCCAGGCGCCCCAAGCATCTGACTCTTGATTTGGTTCAGGTCATGACCTCATGACTCGTGTGAGCCCTGCATCGGGCTCTGTGCTAGCAGTGCAGAGCCTGCTTGGGAATCTGTGTCTCCCTCTCACTCTGCCCTTCCCCTGCTCATGGGCACTCTCTCTCAAAATAAATAAACTTAAAACAACAACAACAACAAAAAGATGGAGCACATAAGATCATTTTTTCCAAGTCTGCAGGCAGTATATGATAGGACTCTTCTCTTCACAAAAGAAACATGCTGGCTGGCTCTGATATACAAACAAAATCACATATGAGAATCAAGTATACTAATATTGTCAACATGCAGACTAGTGCTTTCAAGCTAGCAAGATCCCAATAACAGGTTAGCCAAGTAGAAGTTCGTCTACAAGACATCTCAGGTAAAAGAAGAGATTTAGATATGCTACATGGTCATGATTTTATTGGCCATTCTCCACCACCATAGAAATCAAATATTGAATGCTCTAAATGTGTCAGGAAGCCATCAAAATCCTCAAGGAGAAAGCAGTCAAAAAACCTCTTTGACCTCAGCCGCAGCAACTTCTTGACTCAACATGTCTCCGGAGGCAAGGGAAACAAAAGCAAAAATGAACTATTGGGACCTCATCAAGATAAAGCACATCCTTTGCTGTGCTTCCTCTGTACAGCAAAGGAAACAATCAGCAAAACTAAAAGGCAACTGACGGAATGGGAGATGACATATCAGATAAAGGGTTAGTATCCAAAATCTATAATCAACTTATCAAACTCAACACCCAAAAAACAAATAATCCAGTGAAGAAATGGGCAAAAAACATGAATAGACACTTCTCCAGAGAAGACATCCAGATGGCCAACCGACACATGAAAAAATACGCAACATCACCCATCATCAGGGAATTACAAATCAAAACCACAATGAGATACCACCTCACACCTGTCAGAATGGCTAACATTAATTAACAACTCAGACAACAACAGATGTTGGCGAGGATGCGGAGAAAGAGGATCTCTTTTGCCCTGCTGTTGGGAATGCAAACTGATGCAGCCACTCTGGAAAACAGTATGGAGGTTCCTCAAAAAACTGAAACTAGAACTACCCTACGACCCAGCAATTGCACTGCTAGGCATTTATCCAAAGGACACAGGTGTGCTGTTTCGAAGGGGCACATGCACCTCAACGTTTATAGCAGTGCTATCGACAATAGCCAAAGTATGGAAAGAGCCCAAAATGTCCATCGATGGATGAATGGATAAAGAAGGTGTGTGTGTGTGTGTGTGTGTGTGTGTGTGTATTGCAGAGTATTACTCCTCAGCAGTCAAAAAGAATGACAGCTTGCCATTTGCAACTACATAGATGGAACTGGAGGGTACTATGTTAAGCAAAATTAGTCGGAGAAAGACAAATATATGACTTCACTCATATGCGGAATTTAAGATACAAAACAGATGAACATAACGGAAGGGAAGCAAAAATATAAAAACAGGAAGGGGGACAAAACATAAAAGACTCATATATAGAGAACAAACAGAGTTGTTGGAGGGGTTGTGAGAGGAGGGATGTTCTAAATGGGTAAGGGGCATTAAAGAATCTATTCCTGAAATCATTGTTGCACTATATGCTAACTAACGTGGATGTAAATTAAACAATAAATAAATTTAAAAATAAATAAATATGTATAAGTCCCAGACTCCAAAGGCCCAAGAACCTGAAGCTAAAATGTCTGAGGACAGCAGAAGATGGAAATCCCAGCTCAAGGAGAGTGAGCAAATTCACTCTTCCTCTGCCTTTTTGTTCTATTTGGATCCTCAGTGGATTGGTGATGCCCACCCACAGCAGTGAGGGTGGACCTTCTTTACTCAGTCTACTCATTTAAATGCTAATCTCTTCCGGGAACACCCTCACGGACATACCCAGAAATAATGTTTTACCAGCTCTCTAGGCATCCGTTAGCCTAGTCCAGCTGACACACAAAAGTAACCAACACAGGGAGCCACCATGAGTTTTTGACGAAGTAAGTAATATAAATGGACCTGTGATTTCTAAAAGTTACCTTTAGAAGCATATGGGAAAGAAGGCTGAATGAGCAGGACCAGTTGGTAAACACCTACTGGAGTAGCCAACAGATAACTTTCTGAACTAAGGCTGTGGGAGACACCAACAAAGCACCGAAGTAGAACCGAAAGAAATTCACAACTGAACGAATGGGGGACCATCACTTTTCACAAATATGACCACAGCCTCCTAAAGTTCTCCCTCCCATACATTGCCCCACTACAGCTGGGAGTGATTGTTTTACAAACTAAATCAAGTTGCATCTCAAGGCCCTCCACCCCGCCTCCCTACAGACCAAACTGGACTTTTCACTTCCTAGACGTTCAACTTCTTTCCTGCCTCAGGATCCTTCACACACTGTTTTCCTTTATCCGCAAACTGGCACCCTGGTGTTTTTCACCAGGCGGAACCCTAACCGGTCTTCAAATCTCAATTTGAATGTCCCTCCCTCAAAGACCTACCCACCTAAACTCTCTAGTCTAGTACCATGTCCCAACCTTTAGAGTCTCTCTTGGAATACTTACACACATGCAGACATGGGTTTATGTATATATTTGATTAATATCTATTCCCCATTAGACTATTCCTAAGATGTAGGATTATAACTATTTGTTACCTATACCTAGCCCAGTACCTGGCACCTGGCAGGTACTTAACAAACACCTGCTGGGGGTGCTTGGGTGGCTCAGTCGATTGAGCGTCCAACTTCAGCTCAGGTCATGATCTCAAAGTTCATGGGTTCAAGCCCCACGTCGGGCTCTGTGCTGACAGCTGGGAGCCTGAAGCCTGCTTTGGAGTCTGTCTCTCCTTCTCTCCTGCCCCTCTCCTGTTTGTGCTCTGTCTCCCTCTGTCTCTCAAAAATAAATGTAAAAAAAAAAATAAATAAATTTCTTTAAAAAAAAAAAAAAAAACAAGCACGTGCTGAATAATAAATATACCACAAGAGACCACTTTGAGTTCTTGACTGGGAAAATAACAATGCCATTACCTAATAAAGGGAACACAGGAACATCAAATCTGTGGATAAAGTGGAATTCTACCTGGGGAATATTGAGTTGAAGAAATAGTGAATTAGGTCTGAGCTGTAGAATCACCAGTGAATGATCACTCAGCCAAAAGAATAAATGTAACATTACTGGAAAAGGAGAAGCAAAATAAAGCAAGCTATGAGCAGATAAGACAAACCTCTATTTAAGTGGGAGGAAGAAGAAAACAGACAAAAGGTTTATATTCCTAATATGTAAAGGGCTTATAAAATAGCAAATATCAACAAACCTGAAGAAAACGAGGCTTACAAAAATGGACAGTTAACAGTAAAGAAAAATGCAAATGCCTCCTAACCATATAAAAATACATTCAGCCCAATGTGTACCTCAAGGTAAACTTGGTATAAGACGATCTTTAAAAAAAATTGTTGTTAATTTAAATGATGCTAAAACGTGTATAGGGCTCCTGGGTGGCTCAGTGGGTTAAGCGTTCGACTTCAGCTCAGGTCATGATCTCCCAGTTTGTGAGTTCAGTGCCCGCATTGGGCTCTGTGCTGACAGCTCAGAGCCTGGAGCCTGCTTCAGATTCTGTGTCTCCCTCTCTCTCTGCCCGTCCCCCACTCAAATTCTGTCTCTCTCAAAAATAAATAAACATTTAAAAAGTAAATAAAATAAAATGTCTATAAGGAAATTTTTAAAGTTAAAGATATTCAATTTCACGCATGAGATGAGTGAAATTAACCTAACAGTGATATTCCATTCAGTAAAAAAACAAAAGTTTGACAACATATTCTGTTGCTGAGGTTATGCATAGACAAATAGGCACTTTCACACATTACCAATGGGAACACAGAGACACATGAGGCACCCAGTTCTGATAGTATTATCCCTGGTGTCATTGAGAACCAGAATTCTTAGCTAAGAAAAAAAGATACAGATGTAAAATAAAAGACTGAGCAAAAATCTTATAGAGCTGAAACAGAATTGGAAATACCAGTATAAACTCATGAGGTTCTTAATCTTAAAAAAATTTTTTTCCTAATTTTGACAACTGAAAAGATCTAGTGACAATGGTCAATCCATTAGAAATAAGAACCTCTAGAGGCCAGATTGTAGTCTTGAAATCCTACTCCCCAGTAAAGGAATCAGGGGTCCTTTTGGGTCCAGCAATATCAGGTGTAGGGAGGAAATGTACATGATGTGCCTAGAAATCCTTGTCATACCAGATAATCAAAGAAGCTATCACAAACTACTAGAGTCATGTCAAAATAACTCAGCAACTTTAAAAGGCTCCCACTGGTCCAAGATTAAATAATTTAAGCAGCAAAGAAAAAAAAAAAGACAATGAATTTTTCAAAATTCAGTATGTTTAAATCTAAGAGTCCATAATGACTCTAGGGAAGAAGAGGCGACCCTAACTGATCACTACTGGAGAAGGCTAATATAACCAACTCATTGTTTTGAAACTGGTAAGTCAGAAGAAACTATCAAGCTTTTCTCCAACCTTTCCTATACATACTGCACTACTAGGTAACAAATAGTACATGAGGAACAGTTTCCCTTTATAGAAGATTTCACATAATAAGTGAACAGTAAAGTTACAGTGTTACGTCTTGCAACCCCTAATTATTTAATAGACCTAAAGCAGGGAGCCCACTGCCTGTTTTTGTAAATAAAGTATTATTAGAACACAGCTATGGCCATTCATTCACATTTTGTCTATGGCTACTTTCCCACTACAAGGGCAGAGTATAGTAACTGTATCAGAGGAGACCAGATGGCCCACAAAGCCTAAAAATACACGATCTGGCCCCTTACAGAGACCGTTTGGCATTCTCTCATCTAAAGCATTGAGCATAAACGGCAACTAATCAGCATTAAGAGAGACGACTAAACACTTGTGTACCAGACAGACACTTGCCAAAAGAAATTGAACCTGAATCTGAGCAAATCTCCGGATCCAACTGCCAATTAACAAGAAAAACAAAGGACAGAGGAATATGCTTATTTTTTTTAAGACTGCATTTTTAAGTAACCTCTACACCTAACGGGGGGCTTGAACTCACAACCCCAAGATCAAGAGTTGCATGCTCCACAGACTAAGCCAGCCACGCACACCGACAGATGAGTACATTTAATCACTTCACAGGAATGTAATCAGGAACATCCACATCTACGGCCCAAAGACCCAATTTGCTCAACAAAAATTTTAAGGACACAAGGCAGGGGGAACTTAGGAGAAAAATCAACTAATTGCAATGAAGGGAGGGCTTATCTAGATCCTGATTCAAACAGCTCAACTGGTTTGGAAATGTATGAAATAATCAAAATTACCACGAACTGCACATTTTATTACATTGGGATTGTTGCTGTGTTTTTTTTTTTTAAAGATGATAATGGTATTGTGGTTGTATTTTTTAAAAGAAGATCTACTTTAAGAATACATACTGGAATATAAACAAATTATATGATGTCTAGGATTTGCTTTAAAATAATACAGAGTGGGAAAGAAGTCCATGGAAGAGAAACAAACAATTTGGCCATGATTTGATAATTATTAAACCTGAGTGATGAATACAAAGGGGTTCATTACACTAGCCTATTTACTTTGTACAAGTTAAAATTTTTTTTCCATGATAAAAATTAAAAATAAGGCAAAATCTTTCTTATTCAGACACAGAAAAAAATCTGATGGAAAAAGGTCAGGAAGTATGCTAGATCACCCCAAAAAGGCAACTGGACCGTGACAAGGTGTGGGATCTTTCCAAAGAAGGGTAAGAAGCCAACTTTGAAAAGAACCAGTTCAGAGATCAAGCAAATGACTTTTACAAACTGAGTTATGTGCCCTTTTCCAACTATTTCAAGCACCTAGAAAAAGGATATATATGGCCAACGAACTTAGTTTTGAGAACTAATTAAGACGTGTTCCTCAGAGTTTTAAAAAGGCAAGAGACCATAAGATGTAAGAATGATCGTGGAGTTTGGGTAAGTGGAAAGCTAATGAGGCTAGGAAACAGCCCACCTGGTTAAAGAAAACAAAACAAAAACAAAAACAAAAACAAATGCCAAGAAACTACAAGTCAAAATTAATACTAAAAACAGATTTAAGAAGTGGGATGTGACAGAGGTTATGATCACGACAGGAAGCTTGCCAAAGCCTCAGAAATTAGAAGTCTTCCAGGCGACGGTGAGGTCTAAGGTACGAAGTGATGGGGTGTGCGCAGCAGGCAGAACTTTTGGGTTCCAGTCCTGATGAACGAATGCTGGGTAACTAATCGGTTTCAGCTCCCTGCCAAAGAATCACACCCTTCTCCCAAGCTTATTTCAACAAGTAACTGTATGTGTAAAGGTCCCAGGATTGGGAGCTCCGGTCTAAGACGTAGTGATATTGGAAAATCGGTAAGATGAAAATGATGGATGCTAGACGTATCAAGGAAGCAGGATGAGAGCCACCAACATGATAAAAGAGACAACATCAGAGTCAAATAAAGGAAAATTCTAGAGGTCAATAGAAGAGGATGGAGAGAAATGTGGAGAGAAAGAATGAAAGACCTCAACTTCCAAACAAAATGATTAACTGAAAAATGTTGTGTTAGTGAAGGCATTATTGTAACCCCACACTTCCAAGAAGGTAGTCTAAAAATCTATCAAATAGGTTACAGAAGAAAGGTATCCTCAAAAGACCAAAAAAATCTACCAATTTGTTCATTATGATCATAAAGTGTTAGATGTATGAAAATACCAAAAAACCTGAAAAAACATTTAGTTTAATTCGCTCATTTCATAGATGAGAAAACTGAGGTCTACTAAGGCTAATTAACCTGCACTCAAGAACACCATACAATTAATGATCAGAACTAGGGCTAAAATGTACCCCATTCTTCACTCACCCTCTTGACCTTGCATCCTCATTTAATGCCATGGTTTCCATTTGGTGACTGACTTCTCTACAACACTAAACGCCATCATATATTTTCATGCTTCGATAGCAGGCATTTGATAAATATTTGTCGCCTGACACTCAAAGTGAGCCTACTTCAATGATTTTCTTTCAAATGTCTCCCATATCAGCAACTGGTTCTGCTCACTTTTACTCCTCTGCCCCACAACAAAAAGGTACTGAGGAAATCTCAGAGGTGTTCAAAAAACATGTCGGCTAACTAGCATCCATGCTTCCAAAAAACGTTAGAATGCGAAAAGGCACACATAGTACCGGGGGGGGAAAAAAAAGAGTTGACGTCACTCTCCTCTTATCATCTCCAAAAATGTGTCATTACATAATGTACACATCAATGGGAAGTAAGACGATGTTCTTGACCGGATGGACTCAAAGCACCTAAACTGACAGGAAAAGACCGTAACAGGATAAACTACCTCAGTCTTACAATAAGGGATTATGGAGAATGCACGGAGTACAGACTTCACACATGTTTACGTATTTTTAATGTATTCTCTATAAATGTTACATATAATCCTGGACCTAGAATCTCATGGAAGGAATGTTCTGAGCCTCCAAAAACCTGATGTTACTACTATTTTTAGACGTGATTTTTTTAAGTTAGCAAAAAAAAAAAAAGGCAGGTATTATAAGAAGAGAAGGCATCATAGAGGGGAAGGCAATCCACACAAAAATTATTTTTACAAACTTCTATTATTCTTTTAAAAAAAAAAGTACGTATCCTTACCACTTAGAAAGAGTTGTTGAGGCACAGAGTTTGTAGAAAAGACACCAATTTTGGAAAGGATCCATCTAGAAGCTTTTTCGACCTGGAGCTTGTTGTACTTTATAGGCACGCAAGTGGGCACAGTAGTGCAAGCCGTAGTGATTCACCATGTACGAAGCCGAATATGGAATGTTCAAGGCTGGAAGATAAAAAATAGAGAAAAGGAAAATACTCGGGCTGGTTATTAGTAGCACCCATGTTTAAAACAAAAGGTGTCCCATTTTACTGGTTTTTATAGAACAAATATCATTACTGAAGCTAAGTTTTTCTAACTGAGAACTTGCGCAAGAAGAACTTACTTACATAAGTATCTTAACTACGTAGGGAAAGAATCTATCTGGAGAGAGAAAACAAGAAAATGAGAATTAGTCTTCCAAAGGCTCTAAACTAAAGATTTCTTTGCCACCCCTAACTTCTTTGTCAAATACATTATAAATTTCCCTACCATCTAAACACAATTACCTGTTTCTTAATGAAACAAGGGGGATCATCAAAGGAGTGCTTCCACAGTACTTGAGGATATATACCTTATAGGACTTGGGGTAATGACCCCAGAACGGCCTTTATTTCAAAAGGTACCCCCAAAGTACCCCAACAAATAAGCACCCTCTGTTCCTGGCGGTGGTGTCAATATCTACAGAGTTAGGAATGAATTTATCCCTTGACCCAACAATCCTCTTTCTGGGACATTCTCCTACACACGTACTTGTACACTCATAAAGTATACAGCAAGATTGTTGTGAGATTGTTTGTAAAAGTGAAACACTGAAAACAACCCAAGTGACACATGATCTAGCAATTCGACTCCTGGGTATATAACAAGTGATAAAATACATCCATGCAAGAATAAAAACGTAAGTGTTCACAGTAGTGTTATTTGTAATAACCAAAAGGCAGAAACAAGACAATGGTCATCCACTTTTATAGCAATTTGACAGAGTAAATTTATGTTCCTTGAATATAATGATAAAAAGGGTGGGCTTGTATTTTATGTATCATATTTAAAGAAAAAAAAAGACAATGGTCATCAACTGATGAACGGATAAATAAAATGTGATAGATCCCATCCAATGGAATATTTCTGCCACAAAAAGGAATGAAGTAATGATACATGCTACAGCATAGATGAATCCTAAAAACTATGCAAAGTCAAAGAAGCTAGTCACAAAAGGCCACATATTACATGATTCTATTTATATGAAATGCCTAGAATAGACAAATCTACATACAGAAAAAACAGATTAGTGGTTGAAGGGCTGCGGGGGAGAGGAAGATGGGGAATGACTAATGGGTATACTGTTTCTCTCAGTTTCCAGTCACTTGCACTCTGACCCAATACTAAATACTAAAATACTCTTCCTAATGACTTTGAAAGAATTTTAAGTGCCCATTCTAACTTGTATCTGACCTCCCCTCTCTCACTACTCCAATGAACCTCAGATTGCTGCCAAGTGCACAACTAGGATCACAAAATTCTCTGGTTTGGTAGTACAGTGGTACCCCTAATTCCTACAGAATAAAGTTCAGAAATTAATTAGCCTCAAAGTCAAGATCCTAATGGCAGAGAATAAACTACGAGCACATCTTCCTAATATTCTCTAGACTACAGACAAGCTGAACTCTGCTCCGTGCAAACATATCCCATTCCTACACCCACATCTTTTTTCCATCTGGAATACCCACCCTTTGTTTCCATGCACTGAAATTCCTCTAAAATCATTTTTAAAGCAAAAAATCACTTATCCGACCAGAGCATTGGATTTCTCAACTCTCACACCTTCAAGGACTAGTTTACAAAGACTATAAAGGGTACTGCAAGTATTGTAAGTATGAAGTATAAACTAAGAAGAGCCAACATATATCACTCAACAAATGTTACTGCTACTCACTCAACAAAGTAACCAATAAATATTTTTTAAATTGACATATAAAATTTAAAAATTGTGTTTTCCAGCCATACTACACTCTTGGCTCTAGAAGTAACAGTTTAAGGTTTGACACCTTTGAAAGTCATGATGATGAGAATTTCTGATCATCAACAGGTTTCAATTACGGGGAATCTCATACAGATTCATGATGTAAGAGCAGCAACCCATTATTTCTTTATTTAATCAAGAGCCAAATTGATTCGTAATCATTTTACAATATATGTCATAAGTCATTATGATGTATACCTTAAATGTATACAGGGGTACATGTCAGTTATACCTCAATAAAAAGGGGGGGACAATTTGATTCACTTTATTCAGTAATATCCACCAAAAATAGGGAAAGAGGGCAAGTCTTACCAAAAGACAATAGTTTCATTATCTTTTTTAAATTGTGGCAAAATACACATAACATATAATTTACCATCTTAATCATTAAGTGTGCAGTCAGCAGCATTAAGTACATTCACACTATTTGCAAACAGCACCACCACCCATCTCCAGAACTCCTTCTATCTTGCAAAACTGAAACTTTGTGCCCATTAAACACTAACTCCCCATTCTCCCGCCTACCCCCACCCTCCCCGCCCAGCCCCTGGTAACAAGCATTCTCCTTTCTCCTTTCTCTGTCAAGGAGTCTGACTGCTCTGGGAACCTCACGCAAGCGGAATCACACAGGATTTGTTCTTTGTGACTGGCTTATTTTATTTTACTAAGCATGATGTGCTCAAGGTTCATGAGTGTTATCATTTTTCATTAAGAACTTCAAAACCACAGAAAGGACATGGTTTAAACAGATTCTAGTTTAAACTCATGGTTTAAACATACTCTATACCCTAGAGATTTAGAAGACTCAAATTACAGAAAGAAAGGAAAAAGAAGAATAACAGGTACCAGATAATCCAGTCTGATACCAGGCATCCTGCTCCATACAACTCTGAGGAGGTAGTGTTATTATCATTCCCGATTGGTAAATGACAAAAAGGGGGCCCAGGGGACCATGCGGTATTAGGTAGGCCTCCTATGCTACTTTCCTATTTCCATTTTGTTCTTACCTGACATATATCCATATATCCATTTATTTATCTCCTTATGTGCCAATTATGCGTAGACCAAAAACACTGAAAATCACTACTTTAGTCGAAGGGTCACATTTATATGACAAAGTTGTGTATATTATACAACATAGTTTAACTAAGCATCTTACAATCTCTGGCTTTTCTGAGATGTTTGTCCATAGGTACACTTTTTTTTTTTTTTAATGTTTATTTTTGAGAGCCCAAGTGACAGAGCACGAGCAGGAGGGGGCAGAGAGAGAGGGAGACACAGATTCCGAAGCAGGCTCCAGGCTCTGAGCTGTCAGCACAGAACCCAACACGGGGCTCAAACCCACGAACTCCGAGATCATGACCTGAGCTGAAGTTGGATGCTTAACTGACTGAGCCACCGACTGAGTTTATACTCTGGTGGAGAATATGGTAATGAAGCAAATACATTAAGGGGTTATTTATTTATTTATTTATTTACTTAACGTTTATTTATTATTGACAGAGAGAGAGAGCATGCGCATGGGAGGGGCAGAGAGAGAGAGGGAGACACAGAATCCGAAGCAGGCTCCAGGCTCTAAGCTGTCAGCACAGAGCCCGATGCGGGGCTCGAACCCACAAACGGTGAGATCATGACCTAAGCCAAAGTCAAATGTTCAACCGGCTGAGCCACCCAGGTGCCCCCATAGGTACATTTCTTTAGATACTCAGAAATTAGGAGACTTTATTACTGCCAAAGATATATTTAGAGATTTTTGCCCCCAGCAGGGAGGGGAGGTGGAAGGCATTGGAAGGCCAGGGTAGAGGATAAAATTCCAAATGAAAAGTCCAAGCAGGCTTGTTTTCCAGTGAGCCCAAATCTGTTAGAACATTCTTATGTTCTATAAGTTTTATTGTTTCCATCAAACTTCACCTGAGGACTTTTCTACTAAGCATGAGTTTACAATAGAAAGGGCGATATCACAAGGTTGTGATAGTCTACTTACACCTTAACTATATTCTCCCTATAATATTAGCTATATTTACAGTAATTTGATTTCCTTCTGCTTCAGAATGAAAGTAAATATTCCCACCATCCTGTATTGCTATATTTTCTCCCTCAAATTAGTTACGACTTTTATTACATTTCAAGACATTATGAATTAAATACCTAACATTTAACTTGCTTAAATTATTTTTTCATAATTTAAATTACAGCAAGTACATCCACAATTAGAATATAAAATGTTATGAAGCAAAATCTGATTTTTAAGGACTCTGACTAAATAAATCCCCACTTATAACAAAGTCTACAATTCCCACTAATTTATTGTTTGCAGAAAATAATTTCTTTTGAGCACAATATGAGCACTCTTACTCATAAGAGAAGTACTGTGTTCACAAAATAATTTTATCTTCGCTGATATAATAAGAAGTCAGTGGTTTCCTTTTTGTGGTAAACAATGGGTCTTAGGAAACACATTCCTGCTAAATGTCTTTTACATTTTTTTTTTATACACAATTGGTTCAACTTCCTAATAATCACCATTTACCAGAAATGTGAAAGATAAAAATCTATCAAGATACACAATGAAATTAAGCAAGCCAAAAAGAGAAAAAGAAAAGAAAATTACAAAGAGGGCAGGGTGGAGAAAACTTCCAACCCAACACCAACCATCTCCAAGCTACTTTTTAAAACTGAGAGTATCAGGGAGCCCGGATCTATGCTGAGAATGTGGAGCCTGCTGGGGATTTTCTCTCTCTCTCTCTCTCTCTCCCTTGCTCTCTGCCCCTCCCCGGTTCATGCTTGAGCTCCAGCTCTCCCTCAAATAAATAAATGAAAGTTATCAAAAATATTTGAAAACTGGGGCACCTGAGTGGCTTAGTTGGTTAAGGAACCAACTTCGGTTCAGGTCATGATCTCACAGTTGGTGAGTTCGAGCCCCACGTCAGGCTCTGTGCTGGCTTTAGATTCCGTGTCTCCCTCTCTCCCTACCCCTCCCCCACTCACGCTCTGTTTCTCTCTCTCTCAAAAAAGAAAAAGAAAAAATAGTTTTTAAAAAACTGAGAATATCGGTTTCAAGGTGACAAAAATCTACATCTTTTTTCTACATTCCCAAGGGACCATGCCCATCAGCATACAAACATATTATATGATCCCTACCTTAAGGGAAGAAAAAAAAAAAAAGAGGCCTCCCATGATACTGTGATTTATACTAAGAAATACATATTTGGTCTTCATCCCATTTCTGGTATAGGACTCCTAAAACCCTTAGAATTTCCTAAGTGATGAGAGACTTAAAGGTGTCTTTTGTTGTTCATGAGGTGACTTGGGGGCCACACCTAAGGATCCGAACTAATTGCCAGGAGAAGCAACCATATGATTAGAGGGCTGGAACTTTCAGTGTCACCTTGCCCTTCACCCGGCGTCAGGGGGGAGACTGGAGAATGAATCCATCGCCAACGGCCAGAGATATAATCAACATGCCTGTGTCATGAAACCTCCATGAACACACAAAAGGATGAGGTCTGTCTGGAGAGCTTCCGGGTTGCATATGTGCAGACAAGGGGACAGTGGCACACTATGAGGGCAGGGAAGGTCTGGGCCCTCTGCCCATATCTTGCCCTGTGCAGCTCTCCCACCTGGCTGTCCCAGCTCTGTATCCTTTTATAATAAACTAGTAATCTAATAAATAAAATGTTTCTTCAAGTTCTGTGAGCCACTCCAGCAAATGAATTGAACCCGAGGAGGAATTTTCTGGAACCTCTAACCTACAGCCAATAGGTCAGAAACCCAGGTTGACAACCTGGACTGGTGTCTGAAGTGTGTCCGTGGGGGCGGGAGTGGACATGGGGACGTGGTGTTGTAGGACTCGGTCCTTCAACTGTAGGATCTGCTGATATGTCCAAGTAGTGTCGGAACTGAGTTGAATTGTAGGCCACACAGCAGGTGTCTGAGAATTGCCTGGTGGTGTGGGAAAAGCCATGCATACATACACACACATCTGGAATTAATGATCAGAACGTCTACCTCCCTTGACCACAAAACCCCTGTCCATGACTAGAGCATCTCTCTGCTCCCTGTTGTAGTAAAAGTCTCCCACACAGTTGTCTCTGTACAGTATTTTACTAGCTTCTCTTCACCCTCTTTTCTCATCTATCCGTTGCAAGGCTTTCTACCTTCCAGTCCACAGGACTGTTTGTTGATGTCACTAATGACCTCCATGCCTCATGAAATCTAACGGTCAATATCAGGCCTCATCTCAGTTGACTCCACAGCAGCACCTCCCTCCCTCCTTTTTGAAAGACTGTCTTCGCCTGGACTGCAAAATGCCACACTCCTGGTTTTCTTCCTCCTCCTATGAGATGGTCTTCCTCCACCTCTTTCCCAGCTCAGAACATTGAAGAGCCCAAGGTCAGTTGTTGGCCTTCTTGTCCACTGGCATTTACCTCTAAGTGACCTTATCCAGTCTCAAGGCCTTAAATTCAAATTTGGGATTGTCAGCATATAGACGGTGTCTCTAACCCCACTCTCTCTCCTGAGCACTAAGCTCAAAAATCCAACCATCCATTTGGACATCAAATAGGATCTCAAACTCAACTCTTTATACATCTCCTTAAATCTTCACCTGCCCCCAACATTGTACCTTAGTAATAATACCATCATTCTTCTAGAAGTCACTACTTCATCCTAACAGAAAGTAAAAAGATGAACTGAAAAAACAATAACTCTTCTTAGATGCAGGAGAACAGTGAGGTCATAGGGCAAATCAGAATTCCCAGAATTGAAGAAACAGACAAATACAGAGTCACACCTTATGGAACAGAAACCTCCATGGAAATCAGTGCCAGGGTAAGAAAACCTGAACTTTAACTGACAATTTGCTGGAGGTTCGGTGTGGACAACTTTGAGAGATTAAAAACTCCAGGAAGACCCAGTCATAGGAGAAATTCTACACTTTTATTTATGAGTTTTATCTCCAAGAGCTAGACCTGGTTCTCACAATGAATATCAGAGAAAAATCCCTTCATGCTTCTCAGTGGGAGGGGGTGGGGGTAAGAATATTCCAAAGCATTCTGTTCTTCTTAACAAGGTCAGTCTTTAGGAGAAACTATTTAACCAAAGCCTAACTGACCTGAGGGAAAGGAAATACCCAACGCCAGCCCACTCTAGCCATCCTTTCCTACCTAAGGGGGTAAAGGGAGAACTGAGAAGCACTTGCGAAATTCACAGTCCAGAGGCACAGGCTCACTAACACACTGACACCTCATCATAGAACCAAAGAACACTTCTCTCCCCCCACTTTACCACATTACTGGAGGTCTATTTACAGCCATTTACTCAAAATCAGTACATCATGTCCAGCTCTGAAGAAAAAAATGACAATGCATACTAAAAGAAAACACACACACACACACACACACACACACACACACACACACACGGTTCGAAGAGACAGAGTAAACACCAGAATCAGACTGGGATATGGCAGGAATGTTGGAATTATCAGGCCGGCAATTCAAAGCAATTATGATTTATATATTTTCAGGGCTCTAATGGATAAATTAGACAGCATGCAAAAAGAAAGGGTCAATGTAAGCAGAGAGATGGAAATTCTAAGAACCAAACGAAACAACTAGAGATCAAAAACACTAACAGAAACGAAGAATGCCTTTAATTGGCTTATTAGTAGCCTGAACTTGGCTGAGGAAAGAATCTCTGAACTTGAAGACAGCTCAATAGAAACTCCTCACTCCCAAAAAAATAATAGATTAGAAAACTAAAAAGAAAAAAGAAAAAAGACTGGGGGCACCTGAGTGGCACGGTCAGTTAAGCATCCAACTTCAGCTCCGGTCATGATCTCACAGTTTGTGAGTTCCAGCCCCACATTGAGCTCACTGCTATCAGCGCAAGCCCACTTCAGATCCTCTGTGCCCCTCTCTCTCTGCCCCTCCCCTGCTCAAAAGTGAATAAAATATTTTTTAAGTTAAAAAAAAAGAATTAGTTGAATCAATTTGAAAAAGAAACAAAAAAGACTGGGAAAAAAAAAAGAATAGAATATCCTAGAACTTCAGGACAACTACAAAAGATGGCACATATACATAACAGTAATAATAGAAGAAGAAAGAAAGGAACAGAAGAAATATTTGAAACAATAATGCCTGAGAATTTTTTCGAATTCACGTCAGATACCAAACTACAGATCAAGGAAGCTCAGGGACCACCAAGCAGGATACGTACTAAAGAACTACAACCAAGCATATCACACTCAAACTACAGAAAATCCAAAATAAAAAGTCCTGAAAGAAGCCAGACAAGGTAAACACCCTACCTAACGAAGGAGCAAAGATAAGGATTACATCCAATTTCTCAGAAACCATGCATGCAAAAAGAGAGTGAAGTGAAATATTCAAAATGTTGACAGGAAAAAACCACCTAGAATTCTGTACCCTGCAAAATCATCCTTTAGAAATGATGGAGAAATAAAGACTTTCTCAAACAAAAACCAAGGTAATTTGTTGCTAGCAGACCTGTTCATGTACATAAAGAAAGGAGAAGCATCAGGGAAGGGGTAACGAAGGTAAAATTAAAACTTCTCCTTATTCTTAATTGAGCTAACAACAGTTTGTTCAAAGCACTAGCAACAATGTGTTCAATTACGTATGCTTATGTAAATGAAATGGAAAATAGCAATGATACAAGGGAAGGGTGAGAGGAAACAGTATAGCATTATTTGAAAGTGGATTTAGATTAGTTGTAAATGTACATTGCAAACTCTAGGGCAATTACTAAAAACAATTTTTTAAAGTACAATTAATATGATAAGAAAGGAGGGGCGCCTGGGTGGCTCAGTCGGTTAAGCGTCCAACTTTAGCGCAGGTCAAGATCTCATGGTTCATGGGTTCGAGCCCCACGTCAGGCTCTGTGCTCATGGCCCAGAGACTGGAGACTGCTTTGGATTCTGTGTCTCCCTCTCGCTCTCCTCCCCTCCCCTGCTCATGGTCTGTCTCCCTCTCTCAAAAATAAACAAACATTAAAAAAAAATGCTAAGAAAGGACAGAAAACATAATTATATAAAATGCTCAACTTAAAACCATAAAAGGCAGAAAAAGATTAGACTACAAAACAGAGAACACAGAACAAGGTCACAATCAGAAACAGTAACAAATATGATAGTTATTAATCCAACAACAGAAATAATCAATTTGAACATCAATTGTCTAAATGCACCAATTAAAAGAAAGAGACTGGCTCAAAAGAGCAAACAACAAGGCAGATTGCCTACAAGAAACTCACTTTAAATATAAAGACACATATGGATTAAAGTAACTGCATGGAGAAAGATATGCCATGCTAAACACTAATAAAAAGAACAATGGAATAGCTATATTACTTTCATACAGAGCAGACTTAAAAGCAAGGAAAGTTATCAAGGATAAAGAGGACGACTACGTAATGACAAAAGGGTCAATGCTCCAAAACCTAACAATCTTCAATGTGTATATGTCTAACGAACATCAAAATACATGAGGCAAAAACTGATAACACTGCAAGGAGAAATAAATGAATCTACTATTATAGTTGAAGATATCAACACTCCTTTCAGAAATGAACAGATTTAACAGGCAGAAAATCAATAAGGACATAGTTGAACTCTACAACACCATCAATCAGCTGGGTATAATTGACATCCCTAGACCACTTCATTCAGCAAGAGCAGAATAACACTCTTCTCAAGCTCACATGGAACATTCACCAAAATAGACTACATTCTGGCCCACAGAATACAACTTAAGAAACTTAAAAGAACAGAAATCCTACAATGCCTACTCTCAGTTCACAGTGAAATTAAACTAAAAGTCAATGACAGAAGGATAACTGGCAAATCACAAAGTATTTGGAGATTTAAGAACATATTTTTAAATAATACATGATCAAAAAAGAAATCTCAGAAGAAATTTTAATATATTTTGAACTGAATGAAAAATACTTAAAATTTGTGGGATGCAGCAAAAGCAGTGCTTAAATGGAAATTTGTAGTAGTAAATATATATATTAGAAAAGAAGATCTAAAATCAACAATCTAGGGGCGCCCAGTGGCTCAGTCAGTTAAGCGTCCAACTTTGGCTCAGGTCACGATTTCAGTTTGTGAGTTTGAGCCCCACGGCGGGCTCTGTGCTGACAGCTCAGAGGCTAAATGGAGCCTGCTTCGGATTCTGTGTCTCCCTCTCTCTCTGCCACTGCCCGGCTCATGCTCTGTCTCTCTCTCCTTCAAAAATAAACATTAAAAAAATAAGAAATAATAAAAAATAAAATAAAATAAAATAAAATAAAATAAAATAAAATAAAATGAAATAAAATCAACAATCTAAGTTTCCACCTTAGGAAACTAGAAAAAGAAGAGCAAATTGAATTCAAAGGAAGCAGAAGGAAAGAAATAATAAGAATTAAAGCAGAAATCAATGAAACTGAAAACATGAAATCATTAGAGAAAAATCAATGAAACCAAAAGCTGACTTAGAAAAACAGGAGAGAGGATATAAATTACTAATGAAAAATGAAAGAGGGACATCATTACAAATTCCATGAACATTAAAAGATAAAAAAGTACTATGAACAACTATATGCCCACAAATCTAATAACCTAGATGAAACGGACTAATTCTTTGAATAGATAATCTGAATGGCCTTATATCTATTTTTCAAACTCAATCAATAATTAATTTAATTTGTATTCCCAAACTGAAAGCATCAGGCCCAAATGTGTTCACTGGTGAATTCTACCAAGCATTTACGGAAAAACTATAACAATTCTCTACAATAACTTTCAGAGATTAGAAGCAGAGGGAATACTTCCTAACTTATCCCATGAGGCCAGCATTACCAAAACCAAAGACAAGGGAAGAAAACTATACAGACTAATATCACTCATTAACAGAAGTGCAAAAATCCTCAACAAAATATTAGCAGTAATGTATAAAAGGAATTACACGCTATGACAAAGTGGGATTTATCCCGGACATGCAAATATGGTCCAACATTTGAGTATCAATTAATGTAATCCATCATGTTAACAGGCTAAAAAAGAAAAATCACATGACCACATCAACAGTTGCAGGAAAAGCATTTGACAAAATCCAGTACCGAGTCCTAATAAAAACTCTCAATAAAATAGGAATAGAGGGCAACTTCCTCAACTTGATAAAGATCATCCACAAAAAAACTACAGCTAACATCATACTTAATGGTGTGATGAAAAACTGGAAGTCTCCCCAATAAGATCAGGAACAAGGCAAGATGTCCACTCTCACCATTCCTTTTCAACATTGTACTGAAGTCCTAGCTATACAATAAGACAAGACAAGAAAAGAAATGAAATACAGATTGGGAAGGAAAAAAATAAAACTGTCTTTGTTTGCAGATAACACGATCATCTAAGGTGAAAACCCAAAAGAACACACGCACGCACACACATCCGTAACTAATAAGCAATTATAACAAGGTTCAAGGATACAAGGTTAATATGTAAAAGACAATTGTGTTCCTATATACCAGCAGTGAACAAGCAGAATTTGAAATTAAAAACAATGCCATTTACACTAGCACTCCCCAAAAATGAAATACTTGGGTATAAATTTAACATAATATGTACAAGATCTATATGAGGTAAACTACAAAATTCTCGTGAACAAAATCACAGAACAAAATAAATGGAGAGACAGTCCATGTTCATGGACAGGAAGACTCAATATTGTCAAGATGTCAGTTCTTCCCAATTTAATCTATGTATCCAATGAAATCCCAACCAAAATCCCAGTATGTTACTTTGTAGATATCAACAAACAGACTCTAAAGTTTATACAGAGAGGCAAAAGACTCAGAATAGCCAACATTATATTGAGGGAAAACAAAGTTGGAAGACTGACACTATCTGACTTCAAGACTTAAAATAAACCTATAATAATCAAGACAGTATCATATTGGGGGGAAAAACAGACAAACAGATCAATGGAACAGAACAGAGAACCTAGAAACAGACCCACATAAACACAGCCAAACTGATCTTTGACAGAAGAACAAAAGCAATACAGTGGTACAACTATGGCCTTTTACACAAATGGGACTGAAACAACTGGACATCCACATGCAAAAAAAAAAAAGAATCCAGACACAGATCTTGCACCTTTCACAAAAATTAACTCAAAAAAGATCATGGAGGGGCGTCTGGGTGGCTCAGTCAGTTGAGTGTCCGACTTAGACTCAGGTTATGATCTTGCAGCTCGTGGGTTTGAGCCCTGCATAGGGCTCTGTGCTGACGGCTCGGAGCCTGGAGTCTGCTTCAGATTCTGTGTCCCTTTCTCACTCTGCCCCTCCCTCGCTTGTGCTGTGTCTCTCTCTCTCAAGAATAAATAAAACAGTAAAAAATATTAAAAAAAAAGATCATGGACCTGAATGTGAAATGCAAAGCTATAAAACTAGAAAATAACAAAAAGCAAAAACCAAGATGACCTGGGGTATGGCAATGACTTTTCAAATACCAAAGGCACAATCCATGGAAGAAATACTTGATAACTGACTTCATTAAAATGAAAAACCTACTGTGCAAAAGACAGTGTGAAGAGAATGAGAAACCAAGCCACAGACTGGGAAAAAAAAATATTTGAAAAAAAACAAACAACAAAAACACCTAATAAAAGATTGTTATCCAAAATACACAAAGAAATCTTACAAGTAAATAGGAAAATAATTCGATTAAAAAAATGGGCCAAAGACCTTAACAGACACCCAACCAAAGAAGCTTATGCATACTGCAAATAAGCATATGAAAAGCCGCCCACATCATATGTCATGAGGGAAATGCAAATTAAAATGAGATGCTGCCCCACATCTATTAAAAAGGCCAAAATTCAGGACTACTGACAACCACAAATACTGGGAGGGACATGAAGGAACAAGAACTCTTACTCATTGCAGGTGGGAACACAAAATGGAACCACCACTTTGGAAGACAGTCTGGAGGTTTCTTAGAAAACTAAACGTACTCTAACCATATGACCCTGCAGTTGTGCTCCCTGGTATTTACAGGCTTTGAAAACATGCCCACACAAAAACCTGCACACAGATGTTGAACACAGGCATGTTTATAATTGCCCAAACTTGGAAGCCACGAAGATGTTCTTCAGTAGATGAACGGATAAACTGTGGTCTATCCAGACAACTGGAACATCATTTAGTGCTAAAAAGAAATGAGCCATCGAGCCAGGATATATAGGAGCCTTAAATACACAATGCTAAGGGACAGAAGCAAATCTGGAAGGCTACACAGTAAATGATTTCGATTACTGGTTACTCTGGAAAAGGCAAAACTATGGAGGAAGTAAAAAGACGACAGGTTGCCAGGGGTTAAGGACGGGAAATGAACAGGCAGAGCAGAAAGGGTTTCAGGGCAATGAAAATACTCTGTACATTATAACAATGGATACATATCATTATACATTCATCCAAACGATAGAATATACGACACCAAAATTGAATCCTAATGTAAACTGGGGACTCTGGGTAATTATGATGTGACAATGTGGGTTCAACAACTGTAACAACTGTACCACTCTGGTGTCAGGGGGGAGGGGGTCCTGATGATGGGGGACAGTGTACATGAGTAGGAGCAGTGGGTGTACGGGAAATCTCTATACTGTCAATTTTGCTGTGAATCTGAAACTGCTCAAAACAAAACAAAAGGGTTTATAAAGAATGTCTATAAAAAATAAAGATTAAAAAAAAATGTTAGTGGGGGGCGGGGGGAAACTCTTGCCTTATCTGATCAGGCTCTGATTCCAGTCGTTCCCACACATCTTACAAAACAGGTTTTCAGTTTTGGTTGCCATTAAAACAAAAAAGTAAAATTGTCTGGAAATTTTTTTAAATGACATACATGTAGCTGTATCAAAGACAATGGCAGAATTTCAACTTATCATAAACTGCTCTTTCCATTAAAATTAACTTTTAAGGGGTGCCTGGATGGCTCAGTCGGTTGAGCATCCAACTCTTGATTTCAGCTCAGGTCATGACCCCAGGGTCATGGGATCAAACCCTGCATCAGGCTTCATGATGAGTATAGAGCTTGCTTAAGATTCTCTCTCACTCTCCCTTCACCCCTCCCCTGTTCACACTCAAGCTTGCTCAAAAAAAAAAAAAAAAAAAATTAACTGTTGAAAATAAAGTTTGTTTCATCAAAAAATTTGGATTTTTTTTTTCCTGGATGTAGCAAATACTTTTACACAAACACGCAAATAATGTTATACAAAAATGAGACAGAAATCACTGCAAAGACTGGTTTTCTACGGCCTGGGAAGGAAATCAATTTACAATACACTAAGTGGCATAAAAAAATGCAAAGTATGTGTTTATAAGCATTTTTCTAGTGAGAGGTCCACAGCTGTCAAATTCTCAAAGAGAGCCATGCATGACCCAGATAAGACTGAGAATGGCAAGTTCTTAGGTGTAAGTTAAATCAAGACATTCACCCACTATTTAATACTAAGCGTTCTACTACCTTCATTTATGAAACCTTCTCTGACTTCCATCCTGTGCACATAGCTCCTTTCCACAGACATAAAAAGAAAGTAATTTATTGCCACCCAAGTATTTAGAAAAGGGCTAGGGAGGGGTGCCTGGGTGGCTCATCGGTTAAGCCTCTGACTTTGGCTGAGGTCATGAACTTGTGGTTTGTGGGTTCAAGCCCCACATTGGGCTCTGTGGTGACAGCTCAGAGCCCGGAGCTGGCTTCAGATTCTGTGTCTCCCTCTCTCTCTGCTCCTCCCCTGCTCACACTCTGTCTCTCTCTCAAAAATAAAGATTAAAAAAATTTTCTTAAGGGGCGCCTGGGTGGCGCAGTCGGTTAGGCGTCCGACTTCAGCCAGGTCACGATCTCGAGGTCCGTGAGTTCAAGCCCCGCGTCGGGCTCTGGGCTGATGGCTCAGAGCCTGGAGCCTGTTTCCGATTCTGTGTCTCCCTCTCTCTCTGCGCCTCGCCCGTTCATGCTCTGTCTCTCTCTGTCCCAAAAATAAATAAACGTTGAAAAAAAAAAGAAAAAATTTAAAAAAAAATTTTTTTTTCTTAAAAAGTGCTAGGGAACATCAGAAGTGTTCATTATTAGATACAAGACAACAACCGGAAGTCAATTAAATCACCCCAAAACTTTTTTGGTTTTGTTTTTGAGAGAGAAAGAGAGAGAGACAGCGTGCGAGCACAAGTGTTGGGGAGACGCCGAGAGAGAGAGAGAGAGAGAGAGAGAGAGAGAGAGAGAGAATCTTTTTTTTTTTTTTAAGTTTATTTGAAAGAGTGAGCGAGTTTGAGTGCATGCGTGTGAAGCAGGAGGAGGGGTGGAGAGAATCCCAAGCAGACTCCCTGCTGTCAGCACAGAGCCCCACAAGGGGCTCCATCTCACAGACTGTGAGATCACCACCTGAGCTGAAATCGAGAGACGGACACTTAACCAACTGAGCCATCCAGGCACCCCTAGAGAGAGAAAGAAAGAGAATCACGCAGGCTTCACCCCAAGCATGGGGGCCCACAGGGCTCAATCTCACAACTGTGAGATTATGACCTGACCCGAAATCAAGAGTCTGGTGCTTAACCAACTGGGTGCCCGGGCACACAAACCCCCACCACCATTTTTTTGTTTGTTTTTAAGGATACATTCACATCTGGTTGACAAGACCCTGGAAAATTGGGCTATATAGGTTATGAAAGGTCCATAACCTCTAATCCAAAGGGGAATTTACCAAATAATCCAAAAGCAGGTTAAAAATTGTGTATGCAGAAGGATGCTTAACTGTAATAGATCAGTCAAAACCCGGGCTCCAAAGACTACCTGTGGGGATTCACTTAGAAGTTATGCGACACGAGGTAAGTTTCTTAACCTCTCTGTTTCCATGCTTATTAAAAAAAAAAAGGGGGGGATGGAGAGCTTGGGTGGCTCTTTTTTTATATATATTTATTGATTTGGGGAGTGCAGCTAAAAGTCTGATTGATTTATTGTGAATCTTCCATGAATTTTCAAAGAACCAAATTTCAGTAATGACTCTAAAGCAATCAAAAAAGAACAACTGTTTACTATCAAATTCTTGTTTCCCTTCTTTTTTGCATACCAGGTCTTCTTAAATCCTCAGAAATATTTACTAAAATCTTCTTGCATTCCTAAAAATTTTGATACGTTTACTGTCTATGTTATTTGGCATATACAGTATTATCTGTATTCTAATTTCCTTAAAACCTACACTTCTTGTCACAACATAATGTTATTCTTTACGCTCTTTAGTGTTTGGCGGGGGGGGGGGGGGGGGAGTATTTTGAGAGAGAGGGAGCGAGAATGAGCAGGGGAGGGGCAGAGAGAAAGAGAATCCCGGGCAGGATCTTTCTCTGTAGGCACAGGGCCCAAGGAGGGGTTCGAGCTCACGAACCTCGAAATCATGACCTTAGCTGAAACCAGGAGTCCGTCACTTAACCGAGCCACCCAGGCAACCCTATACTATTTAGTGCTTTTAATTTAAATTCCCTGTGTCTAATTTTTTTGTATTCACAAGAATGTTGTATTTATGTGCTCCTCCACATATATTAAAACTTTATTCACTCTGTTTTAAAAAAATACTCAGCACACAGTAAGCCCTCTGTAAAGGTGTCCTCACTTATTTAAAAATACTAAGCATCAACTAGGTGTTAGGCACTGTGCTAGGTGGCTGGGAATATGTCAATGAAGATGTTGCCCTCTTGTAATTTACTTGCTAACAGTGGCAGATGATAAACTACATATAATAAGTAAATGATGGGGCACCTAGATGGCTCAGTCGGTTGAGCGTCTGATGTCAGCTCAGGTTATGATCTCATGTTTGGGAGTTCGAGCCCCACGTCAGGCTCTGTGCTGACAGCTCAGAGCCTGGAGCCCGATTCGGATTCTGTGTCTCCCTCTCTCTCTGCCCCTCCCCTGCTCATGCTCTGTCTCTGTCTGTCTCAAAAATAAATAAAAACATTAAAAAAATAATTAAAAAAAAAAAAGGAAATTATGGAGTATGAAAAGGTGAAAAGAGCTATAAAAAAAAACAAACATGGAACTTCAAGCACTGGGCGTGGTAGGAGTTGCAATTTTTCAATGGAATGCAGCTTATTGAAAAGGTGACATCTGAGCAAAGAATTCAAGAGGCAGCCAGGTGAATATCAGGAGTATTTGGGAAGAGCCAAACCCTGAGGCAGAAACATGCCTGGCACATCAGAGTGAGAACAAAAGGAGATTACAGCAGATGAGCGAGGGCAGGAGTAGTAGGGAAAAAGGATCAGAAAGGTAGGAAGAGACTGACTCAAGCATGGCCTACAGACAAATGCGCCTGAAGTGAGGTAGGAGCCACTGCAGGATCTGCACAAGAGTAACAGGACGGTCGAACGTGCTAAAGGAGCGCCCTGGCTATTGTGCTAACAAAGAGCACAGGGGAGAAGCACAGAAGGGGAGCACCTCTCGGTGGCAGGCTATTTATGACTGAAGTGTTAGAAAAACCCTGGTCTTTCAGCATGAGAAATTGCTCTTGGATCCGGTTAACTGTCTAGCTCTGTTCCCCAGGAAACCATGAATGTCAGAAACCACAGAATGTCAGCTGTGTTACTAGGCAACATGGCTTATGGTAAAAATGACCCATTGGTAAATTGCTTGGGTCTGAGAGGGACTAAAAATACCTGGAGAGTGGCTGTAACTTTGGACTTCTCCTAGTGTGGTGACTCCTGTAACCGAGCCTGTACCCCGTGGGGATCCTAGAAACCTTGCCCATGGGTGGTCATACAAGGTAACGGCTTTTGTGGAACATGCAGCTTCTTAGACAGGTTGGCTACATACCCCCTTCGTGGGAGCCTCATTATTCACACCTAAGCTCCACCTGAAGGAGGGGGCACAGAGAATAGTTCTGGCTATTCTTCCTTCTTCTTTAAAAAAATAACATTAAAAGTAAACTCTAGGCCCACTGTAGACTTGAACTCACAACCCCCAGACCAAGAGTCGGGTGCTCTACCGACTGAGCCACCCCTGGCTGTTCTTTCAGCACTGCCACCAGGACCTCCCAAAAAGAACACTGGTCCTTCTCTGCTGACAAGCTGTGTTTCCTGTCCCATATCCTCATAAGTGAATGTGATGTCAAATACGGATTGCCACAGGCCACAGGTCTGGTTGAAGCCTACTAAAATTCCCTGGGTAGGCACTGTTCTAATGCAGTAGAATATGCAAGAAACAGCAGTAGCATGGACCAGGATGGCAGTGCTATAAGTAGGAACAAATAGTAAAATGTAAAGATAATTTGAAGGAGGAGCTCATAGGATCTTCTAATGAATAAAACATGGGATGTGAAAGAGTAAAGTTAGGGATGACACCAAAAATTTTGGCCTTAGCAACTGGAAAGATGGAGTGGAAATTGGCATAGGGGAAGAACTGGAGACCTGGAGTTCAATTTTAGACAATTTTGAGTTGAGGGTCATTCTCAACTCACTTTTCCCTTCTGTGACCCAAGATGGCTGTAGCAGCTCCAAGTATCATGAGCTCATATAACAACATCCAAGAGAAGGGCTGTACCTTCATATACCGAAGGAAACTAGACTCCAGCAGACTTCTGTGTCACTATCCCGAAACCAATCATAAGCAAGGAGAATGGAACATAATGGGCTTTAGGCTGAGCCATACTCACAAACTGCCACCTTCGGAATGGAGGCGAGGAAAGTCCATGAAACTCATGGGCACTAAATATCTGGACAAAATTGGGCCTCTATTAGCAAGGAAAGACACGAATAGGTACAGTGTGTGTCAAAGGTATTAGATGAACCATCCACATCAATGTGGAATAAAAGATTAGTCACGCGGAATAAAAGATTAGTAATAAAGAACAGGTACAAAATAAGACAGGGAGCCAGGCTTCGGTAAGTGAGAGGAAGTGACCTACCTTCTGTTCCATGAAAAAACATGTAGACAAATCCTGTGAAATTATACAACAACCAAGAAAAGATTCTAAATGATTTGAGGAAAAAACAAAAATGAAGACTCTGACTAAAATCAGAAACTCTCAACTGCAGGAGAGCAAGGTCGCAGAAATTTCTAAAGTGAAATAATTGTGACCTAGATTTTTATATTCAAATGATCCATCAAGTAAGAAAGCAGAAAAAAGACACTTTCAGACATGTAAGGGCATTACTTGAGGGTATTCTCTAGCAACAAGGATGAAACCCAATAAAGTAGATGTGAGAACACAGTGGAAATGATCCAAGAGTGAAATGAAAAAGACGTCCCAGGATGGCAGCTGTGCAGCAGAAATAGACAATAATTCATCCTATTAAAACAAAATTAGTGAACTCCATGAAAGGAAGAAGGGAGTGGACTCCATTCAAAAGATACAATCACTAAGAAGCTGGTTTAATGACAGGAATGCATATGTTTCTTTTCTCAATAAAAAAAAAAAGAAAATTATGCAACAGAAAATTCCCACAAAATGCTGATTGTTTACCCAGTTTTCCTCCCTTACTGCTTGCTAAAAAAACCTAGTTGTTTTTTCTCTTTCTTTTTAAGGTTATCAGGTAAAATCACAGGATTAGAGAAAGTAGCCTCTCTCCCAGACCCATGGGACAAAGTCCCTGTAGATAGATCTAAACTAAGCCTGGAAATCCCAGTCTCCTCTGCTAGTAATTGGCCTGAGCAACTGCTCCTGTCCCACTGTAGAGAAGCTGTTCGTTTCCGACCTATGAGACATACAGGAAAATCATCTGGGGAGCTTCTTGAAAGATTTTCCAAGATGAAAAGAGATGGGACAGGGAGGAAATCTGTGATAATGGATGTTATTGGGCAACTGGTGAATTTGAATGTAGACTGTATTAGATGATAGTATTGCATCATGGCGGACATGGAGAGGTACCACCCACATCCAAACAACTCACTACCAGGCAGAGAAGTATGGTTATGCTGTTAGCTTCATCACGGTTGGCTTCAGCTGTCAAGAGGAGATCTCGGTGTTCTCTGGACAGCTCAAGCTCATAACTGAGAAAGCAAGGTACAGGCCAAGCCATTTCTACCCAACATGGAATGGTTCTAATGGACAATCCTGCCTCCAGGTCTGCTCCTTCTGCCGGCAGACAAGCCACCACAATCTGACGGCTCCACTTGCCCACTACTGCTTCCTTCTTTTTAGATTTGTGCAATCCTAATCCTGGCCTCAGCATCTGCTTCTGAGTGAATACAAATGTTAAATTTCCTGAATTTAATCACTGTTCCACGATCACATGAGGAAGTCTTTTCCTTAGATGATATGCAGTAAAGCATTTAAGAATAAAGAGTCATGATCTCTACAATTTTCTCTCTAAAGATTCCTCCAAAACAACTATAGACCCATAGACAAAGATAAAGGAAAAAGCAAATGTAGCAAAATGTTTATAACAAGTGAATCGAGGTAAAAGTTAGACAAGAGTCCACATGACTCTTCTCACAATTTTATGAGTTTTTAAATTTTTCTAAAATAGGTTTTAAAAATGGGGAAGATCCACAAGAAGCAGCACCCATTCTATTCCCTTCTCTCCGCCTTTTAGGAAGTGAGAAAAGGATACTTGGTGCAGCGGTAACCACTGCCAGTAAAAGAAAGGTCAAGACCATCAGCTGGGTCACCTGTGGTCGGATATTCTGCAAAATGCTGCCAAAAGAACCAAAGTGAAACACCAGGATAAACAAAAAGCTAGTCAGGAAAGTCATAGCTCTGGAGTGCCTGGCTGGCTCAGTTAGTAGAGTGGGGGACTCCCGATCTCAGGATCGTGAGTTCAAGTCCTATGTTGGGTATAGAGACTGCTTAAGAAAAATCAAAATTAAAAAGAAAAGAAAAAAAGAGAAAGTCGTGGTTCAAATGTGGAAAAAAAAAAAAAGGACAGGATTTCGAACAACTAATGGATTACAGGAAGAGAATCCATTTGTCTTTGACACTAGAAGCATCATCCTTCTGTTGGCCTGGGTCATGATACTGGCATAGAGAGAAGGAAATGTCACCATAATTACTTCATCACTCTGCAATGAATATCTGCATAATAATTAAGACATCAGACCAATATAAAAACCAAGCACCAAAGCCTTCATTAAGGTTGCAGAACAGAACATAAATGTTCTCCACCTTGTCAGTGTAAAAGGCACAGCTGACAGAGGTTGGAAGCTGGAGTGAGGGAGAGCAAAAACAGAAAGGACAAGCAGTGGGAAAGAGTAGGATTTTAATTTTGAATCCCTGAAGACTAGAAATCTCTAAGCATATTCCACTTGACCCATTTTTTAACAGCTTTTATTGAAATATAATTCACATACCATAAAATACACCAGTTTACTTTTAGTCTTTTTATTACTGAGTTATTAGAGTTCTTTAGAGAACTTCGATACAAGTCCCTTATTAGATAGAAATTGCAAATACTTTCTCCCATTTTGTGGGTTGTCTTTTCACTTTCTTGATGGTGTCCTTTGAGGCACAAAAGTTTTTAATTGTGATAAAGTCCAATTTATCTATTTTATTCTTTGTTGCTTGTGCGGTCAGTGTCCTACCTAAGAAGGCTTTGCCTAGCCAAGGTCAGTAAGATTTATTCATGTTTTCTTCTACGAGTTTTATCATTTCTGCTATTACATTTAGGCCTATGATGCATTTTTAGTTAATCTGGGTATATGATGTGAGGAGAAGTTCAAATTCGTTCTTTTGCATGTAAATCTCCAGGTTTCTCAGCACAATTTGCTGAAAAGACTATTCTTTCCCTATTGAATTTTCTTGGCACATTTGTCTAAAAAAAAAAAAAAAAAAAAAAAAAAAAAAAACTATTGATCACAGAGTTTTATTTCTGGATTCTCAATACTATTCAGTTGATTTATACGTACTGACACTTTAAGGTGAAATCCAGGTAATGTAAGTAAGCGTTTTAAAGTGTATGGCTCGGGGCGCCTGGGTGGCTCAGTCGCTTAAGCGTCCGACTTCGGCTCAGGTCATGATCTGGCGGTTTGTGAGTTCGAGGCCCGCGTCGGGCTCTGTGCTGACAGCTCAGAGCCTGGAGCCTGTTTCCGATTCTGTGTCTCCCTCTCTCTGACCCTCCCCCGTTCATGCTCTGTCTCAAAAATAAACATTAAAAAATAAATAAATAAAGCGTATGGCTCAATACCACACAGTACATTCACAATGTTTTACAACCAACACCCCTATTTCCAAAACCTTTTCATCATCCCACATCCATCAGATAGTCCATCCTCATTCCCCATGACCTTGGCAACCACTCATCTAATTCACATCTGTATGGACATAACGGTCCTGGATATTTCATATCAGTGAAATCACATGTGATCTTCTGTGTCCAGCTTCTTTCACTCAGCAGGTTTTTGCGGTTCATGCACTCTGTAGCGTTTATCAGTAGTTCACTGTTATGGCTGAATAATATTCCATTGTGTAGCTAAGCCACACTTTGGTTATCCACTCATTAGTTGATATACATCTGGGTTGTTTCTACGTTTTAACTAATGTAAATGGCTACGTAAGTACAGAATTACTATAAATATTCATGTTCAAGTATTCGTTTGAGTACCTGTTTTCAATTCTTTTGGGTACATATGTAGGAGTAGACTATCTGGTTCATGTCATAATTCTAGATTTAACTGTTTGAAAAACCACCAAACTGTTTTCCACAGCAGCTGTGCCATTCTGCTACCAGCAACGTACAAGGGTTCCAATTTCTCCCTATCTTCACCAACATATGTGATTTTCTGTTTTCTGATTCATTCGCATGTGACATCCGTAACTCAACACAATACTCCAGGTGTTGTCTGCACGGTACAGAATAAAGTAAGACTAACACCTTCCCTCTTCTGAACCTCCTTCCTGTTAAGTCCCGACTAGGAATCTATGCAGGCTTTCTCGTAGTCCCATTACATTTTATATCCAGATGGAGTTTATTACAGTAATTAAAATACCTAAGTTGTTTGTATTCAACCACATCTCCCTCACTCCTATAATTATGCAGATGTTTTCTCAACTCATATACAGGACTTCATATCAAACTCCTTTAAGTTATCATGGTAGCCTTGACCCACCATTTCAGTCAGAAATATTTTTTAAAGTTACCCCTAAAAAATACATTTCATCCAAAAATGTGATAAGCGTAGTATCAATGTTTTTATTCACATTACAAAAACATGGACAGCAGCCTTCAGCAATACGAATTTTTCTCCAGTTGTCACGAATTCCCTATTACTAATTTTTATTTATTTTTTTTATCTTTATTTATTTTTGAGAGAGAGCAAGAGTGTGAGCGGGGAAGGAACAGAGACAGAGAGAGACACAGAATCCTGGAGGCTCCAGGTTCCGAGCTGTCAGCACAGAGCCTGACGCGGGGTTCGAACCCACGAACCGCGAGATCATGACCTGAGCCGAAGTTGGACACGCAACCGACTGAGCCACCCAGGTGCCCCCACTATTACTAATTTTTAGAGTTGCTACTCAACCACTCATATTTCCACCTGATTTTATGGTCATCCAGCCCACACTCCTCCACTTGTCAACAGAGAAAGGTTGCAGAATGCCTGTCTGAAATTCACTGATACTGCATTCTGTGCATTCTCCTGACCCACAGACTAATAATCCTACCTAAAAAGAAGTATGGTTTGGGGCACCTGGGTGGCTCAGTCACTTACGGGTCCCAGTCTTGGTTTTGGCTCAGGTCATGAGCTCACGGTTTGTTCTGAGCTCAAGCCCCACATCGGGCTCTCTGCTGTCAGCACAGAGCCCGCTTTGGATCCTCTGTCTCCCTCTCTCTCCTCCCCTTCCACATGTGTGCACTCTCTCTCTCAAAAATAAACAAACACTTAAAAAAAAAAAACAACTAAGGTTTGTCTAACATAATTGTCTCTAGTGAGCCCATGTAATACTTTCCTTTAAAAATATAATCACAGGGGCACCTGGGTGGCTCAGTTGGTTAAGCGTCCGGCTTTGGCTCAGGTCATTATCTCGTGGTCTGTGGGTTCAAGCCCCGCGTCAGGCTCTGTGCTGACAGCTCAGAGCCTGGAGCCTGTTTCAGATTCTGTGTCTCCCTCTTTCTCTGACCCTCCCCTGTTCATGCTCTCTATCTCAAAAATAAATAAATGTTAAAAAAAAAAATTTTGTTAATAAAAAATAAAAATATAATCATAGTCAATGTTTTTAGTACATAAAACACAATGAACTCAGATTAAGTCATACTACATTTCAAATCTTATTTGGAGTTTAATATAGCAACAAACTTAATACAAAGAAAAAGCAGTATGTACTCGTGTTATACTTGAGATTATCAAGACAAATGTGTGTCAATTTATTGTAATTTAGGTTTATACATCTTTTAAATTCTACAAGAGGCTCTCCTCAACCATAAAAATTCAATAGGAAAAAAACATTTTCCACCAATCCAAAGCAAAATGAGATTTTAAGAACTCTTGTGTTTCTAGTAATACAGATTATTTTATTGAAACCAGTTTTCCTAATTCCTTTAAGAGCATATTCCTCACTCAAAAATCTCTTTTATGAAGCCTTCTTAGGTTGTTCAGGTCTAAAACAGCCTCCCCTACTCTGCCCTCTCATACCTACTTACTATCCTTACCACTCACTTTAACATCTGATGTTTGGTATTTACTGCTTGTTAACAGTTGGCTAATTTACCTATTGTCTGCAACAGGCTCCTGCAGAGAAGAGACGCTCATTCATTTCTAACCTCATCACCACCAACATAGTATAATGCTTATGACAAGGTAAGCACTCAAGTTCTTATATTAACTTATATCGCATATAATAGTTAGAAACCTATCCAGAATTGAAATCAAAGAGGAAATTATCTGATAACTGTGAAGACATTTCAGAGTATTGTGGTCCTTTGGGGTGACTGCAGTGTGGTAACTAAGGGAAAGCAGCGTCAAACAGAAGGTTCTCCGAGACGAGAGAGCTCCGTGCATATTTCCAGGTAGCAGGCAAGGAGGCAGGAAAAAATGAAGACACAGGAGGTGATGGAAAATATGGAAGAGATGAGATTGTGGGGCTCAGTAAAAAGAAGATAAAGGACATTTTTCCTTCTGAAAAAGGAAAGCTAGCTACACAGATACATTGAACCAGACAAGGGTTAACTTCAATAGGTGATTTTTAAGAGAGGAAGACCATGTTTATTTAGCTAATATTTATCAAGCAAGCACCATGTCAGTTTCCTGTAGTGCAATCAATTGCTGCAGTGACAAATTAGCACAAACTTAGTGGCTTACAATTCATTATCTTACAGTTCTGGAAGTCAGAAGTCCAAAACAGGTCTCACTGGACTAGAGCCAAAGTGTCGGCAGAACTGGGTTCGTTTCTGGAAACGCTAAGGATAATCCATTTTCTTGCCTTTACCAGTTTATAGACGCTGCCCACATTCCTCAGCTCCCAGGCCCCTTTTATCTTCAAAGCCTCGGTGGACGTTTGGTTCCTTCTCATGATGCTATCTCTCTGGTCCTGACTCTTCTGCATCCTGCTTCTCTTAAAGACCCTTGCGATTACATTAGGCTCACCAGATAACCCAGAGTACTCCCTTTCAAAATTAGCTGATTAGCAACCTTAATTCCACCTGAAGCCTAAATCCCCTTCAGCTGTGTGATACAACGTCCTCAGTTCCGGAGATTAAGATGGGGAGGGAGGCCGTTATTCTGCCTGCCACAAGCACTATGCTGTGTGCTTTGCTTATATCTTTTAATTTAATCCCCACAACAACTCTATTTTACACGTGAGGAATCTAGGGCCACCCCACTTTCAGACTTGACATGACTCATAAGAGATACTACTATAATAATATTCAAGTACTTGTGTAACTGAACTGGTAGAATCAGGATCGAGATAACACAGCCTCCACTGGTCTGTCCCAAAGCCCTCACTACCCTCTCTCTACGTGTGTGTGTGTGTGTGTGTCTATGTCAGGGTGAAGGGAAAAAGGCTTTTCCTTCTCCCATCAACCAAAACCATGTCCTCTTTCATCGTGTGAAATCTCTGTGCATGATTTTGTAAATCTCTACACACCAGGCTGCATTCCACTGAGGCTTTGGTGTATGCGATGAGGTCATATGGTAGTATGTTAAGAAATAAGGCAACACTGGGTGTTACAGGAAAGCGATGAATCACTAAATTCTATTCCTGAAAAAAATAGATTTTGATTTAAAAAAAGAGGTAAGGCTAAAATTATTTCATTTGTAGATTCCTTCCTAAATGGTATAATTTTAGGTTCCAGATTTGAACATATAAATTATTTTTATAACTATTTCAAGTATTCAGATATATCCCCCAAGGTATAATATATTGGATTAGAGATTATCAACATTTTAATATGTCTCGACACACATAACCCATTATTTTTCAGGATCCCATCAACCATACATATAGGAAAGGTTCCTTTTTGAAAAAAAAATGATTGCAATATAATTGACTTCCAGGTATCTCTCCTCATTTAGTAATGAACTCTTATGTTGTTCCATCGCTCTCCCTAAACACTTGGGTAACAATAATTTTCTTTCCATGTCCTAAAAAAAGGCTCCAGGCATAGGATGGAGATCAGGGAAATGGTCTGTGATTGACAGCAAAAGCCTTGATGTTACATAGTTGGCAAATGTCTTGATTGAACTTTCGTCTCTAGAGCAGCCATTGTTTTTAATGTTTATTTATTTTTGAGAGAGACAGACAGACAGACTTCGAGCAGGGCAGTGGCAGACAGAGAGGGAGACAGAGAATCCAAAGCAGGCTCCAGGCTCTGAGCTGTCAGCACAGAGCCTGACATGGGGCTCGAACTCATGAACTGTGAGATCATGACCTGAGCCAAAGTCGGACCCTTAACCAACTGAGCCACCCAGGTGCCCCGAGCAGCCATGTTTTAAAAAGATTTATTTATTTTTGGGAGAAAAAGCGCAAGTGGGGAAGGGGCAGAAACAGAGGGGGACAGAAGATCCGAAGCGGGCTCTGCGCTGACAGCAGCAAACTTGATGGGGGGCCGTGAGATCATGACCTGAGCCAAAGTCGGATGCTCAACCTACTGAGCCACTCAGGTGTCCTGAGCAGCCATTTTTAATCTTTTCAGGATCATGGACTCTGCTTTGAAAGCTGATAAACCTATGGACCTCTTCCCACTAGAAAAATGCATACGCACTCACACTCAAAATTTTTCATACAACCTATTTTATTGCGTTTTAAATCTACTGCCATCACAGACCATATAAAACTAGTCTTTACAAGGATATCTGTATGTCTCACTTTTGGTTGTGTGCCAAAATTTGCTACACCCAGAAATAAAAACCTAAAGTATGCAATAAAACGAACCAAACTTTAATTATTTTTGACAAATAGATACCAAAGTAGTGATGACTGCTGGCTGTAGTGCCTCTGGCACCAAAACATGGGTCTCAGGGAAAACCCACCTCTTTTACATTATTCCCCAGGGAGACCTGGGAAAACACGGGTGTTACAAGGCTCAGGTCCCAACAATAAGGAAAATGGCGTTAACTGAATTTAATGAGTGTTTCCCAAAATAATAACATTTTATACTTTGTATACTTATAAAAAGGAAAGATGTGCTTTGGTTTGTTTGAAGTACGCTCCCCACCCAATGTAGGGCTTGAACTCACGACCCCAAGATCAAAAGTCACATGCTCTACTGACTGAGCCAGCCAGGTTCCCCTAGGAAAGACAGGGTTTTAAAATTGGGAAACATTAATATACATGTAAATATTTGAGGAAAAAAGCATACCAGACCTACTATTCAAAATGTATTAAGCTCAAAGTGGAGTACCCACACCTGTCAGAGACAGGGTGATGATCATGCCGCTGGGGTGAAAAGAAAATCCTGTAAGACTAAACGTATGTGTTCTCTTAAATTTGAAATTGAGCTTTACGAATACTCAGTACGTGAAATCGACACCAGCACGTTCTCCCGTTCCTGCATCAGGCTGCCGCAGCCTTGTGGCCTTTACGTGAAGAACGCCAGTTACCACGGATTGCCTCACTCGACCTCCAGCGTACCTCTAGGCTCCCTGAAAGGCACCTCTCCTAGGAGTCTGGGGGTAAGCACGGTTGTGGAAATAGGAGTTCTGTCTACAGCATCACTCCAGCGTCCAGTCTCCAGCTTCCTGGGGGGCAAGAAGCAGAGTGGCAGGAGCCACAGAGCGGAAGCTTTTTGATCTGACTTCCCAGCCCTGAGCTGATGCGCTCCGTCTGTCCCGCAGTTTCCAGAGGGGCCACAGAGGTGGCACAAGCTCTGGCTCCCAGTACAGGGACAGGGACGGCGGTGCCTTCTGAGTTCCCCCGAGGGGTCACCTCTGGATTGTCGCCCTAGAGGAGCTGTTAGGCTCTTCTAACAGTTCTGTAAGCATCTTATACCCTTGCAGTAAATCTCGTCTTGTTTCAAATACTCAGAAGAGTTTTGTTGGTGGCACTGACTGCACACACAGTGTTCTAGGAGGTCCAAGTAGGTCAAGGAAAGAAGGCAGGCTCCACACCCTGGAGGGGCTGTTTGTGACGCCCTCACTGGTTTGTTCACTTTCAGCAAACTGCCACATCCTGCAGCTTCCTTGGGCCCAATTAAGTACATCTGCAGATCTCATTACAATTATGATCTCACTCACTAATGGGTTTTCAAACATTTTTGCAAACGAACAAAGTGAAAAAGAGACAGCGAAACAAACCAAAACACAGACTCTCAACTATAGAGAACTGAAGGGGGCAGGAACCAGCATGGGGGAAACAGCTGATGGGGATTAAAGCGTGCCCTTGCAGCGATGAGCCCTGAGTGATGTATGCAACTGTTGAATCACTATATGTACACCTGAAATGAATAGAATACTGTATGTTAACTATACTAGAATTAAAAATTTTTTTAACTAAAAAAAAAAAAATAAAGACTGCCAGAATTGGATACTTAATTAAAATACCTGTAACAAATAAGAACAGATTTTTGCAAGGGCTCCTGGGGGACACAGATGACTCTTGACTTCAGCTCAAGTCTTTCTTTTTTTTTTTTTTTTTAATGGTTATTCACTTTTGAGAGAGAGACTGTGAGCAGGGGAGGGGCACAGAGAAGGAGAGACAGAGGATCCAAAGGAGGCTCTGCACACTAACAGTAGCAAGCCTGACACGGGGCTCGAACTCACGCACCATGAGATCGTGACCTGAGCCAAAGTCAGATGCTCAACTGACTGAGCCACCCAGGGGCCCCATATCAGCTCAAGTCTTGATCTCAGAGTTGGGGAACCTACTTAAAAAAATTTTTTTTTAATTTAAAAATAAAAAATAAGAGTTTTGCAAAGAAAGGTGGATTAAATATAATAAAGCAAAATACAAGCAAGCAACAAGAAAATGGCAGAACTGACAACTGTGTGTTAACAAATACCAGTACTTTATCAAAACTGTAAGGTAAAAGTGATTATCTTGTAAACTGTAAAACTATACAGCTTTCAGAAGAAAACAAAGGAAAAACATCTTTGAGACCTACCACTGGACAAAGAGTCCACAGATGTGACACCAAAAGCACAATTCATAAAAGAAAAAAAAAATGATTGAATGTACTACATGAAACTTCTAACTTCTTCACTGTAAGAGACCCTGTTAAGAGGATAAAAAAAAAACAAAACAATTTTTGCCAATCACGTATCTGACAAAGAGCTTATTCTCAAAGCTCAATAATAAAAAACAATCCAAATTGTTCATTAGGGAAACAGTTTGCCCACTGGGAAAGACAATTAAAACCACAATGAGGGGCACCTGGGTGACTCGGTCGGTTAAGCACCCGATTCTTGATTTCGGCTCAGGTCATAATCTCTCGGTTTGTGGGTTCAAGCCCCACGTCAGGCTCCACACTGATGAGGCAGAGTCTGCTTGGGATTATCTCTCCCTCTCTCTCTCTCTGTCTCTCCCCCCCCCCAAAAAATATGAATAAAAACTTTAAAAAAATTGTTTTAACCACAATGAGATATCACAACTTTTTAGAATGAGTAACATTTTAAAAATAGAGAAAATACCAAATTCTGACAAGTGTGTGGAGAAACCAGATCTTTCATACGTTGCTGGTGGGAATAGCCACTCTGGAAAAAAATCTTATAAAATTCACCATACACTTACAATATGAACCAGCAATTGCACTCTTGGGCATTTATCTCAGAGAAATGAAAGCCTATGTTCACACAAAAACCTATACATGAATGTTCAGAGCAGCTTTATTCGTAATAGCCAAAAACTTTAAAACAAATCATATGTTCTTCAACAGGTGAACAAACTGGGACTATGGCACATCCATACAATGAATAGTAAGTACTCAGTAATAAAAAGAAATGAACTACTGATACGCTGGACAACTTGGATGGTTCTCTAAGGCATTGTGCTGAGTGCAAAAGTCAACCTCAAAAAGATACATATAGTATGATTCCATTTATGTAACATTCTCAAATGACAGTTATAGAGAGATAGAACAAATTAGCTGTTGCCAGTAACTAGGGAAGGGGCGGGGGGGGGGGGGGGGGGGTACTTTGAGATGCATGAGGGAGTTTCTTGGCAGTAATGGACCAGTACTGAATCTTGACTGTAGTGGTCATTAAATGAATCTAGACATGAAACGTTATCTATTGCACAAAACTATACACACACACGTACACCTGAATGAGTGCATTAAAAAAAACACGAAAACTGGGGCGCCTGGGTGGCTCAGTTGGTTAAGCATCCGGCTTTGGCTCAGAGCATGATCTCGCTGTTTGTGGGTTAGAGCCCTACGTTGGGCTCTGGGCTGACAGCTCAGAGCCTGGAGCCTGTTTCAGATCTATGTATCCTTCTCTCTCTCTGCCCCTCCCCTGCTCGCACTCTGTCTCTCTCTCTCAAAAATAAATATTCAAAAAAAAATTTTTTAATAAAAAAATTTTAAAAACCATGAAAACTGAATATGGCTACTTAACAGTACCGTACCAATGTCAGTTTCCTGATTTAATTTTAGTAACGTCACCTTACGTAAGATATTATAACCAGGAGAGCTGAATGAAGGTTACACAGGACTCCCTGCCTATCTTCACTACTTCCCATGAGTCTATAATTATTTCAAAATAAAGGGTTTTTTTTAAGTGACGGTCTTCAATCATACTTATTTTTAAGATTACTAATATTTTAAATGTATCGAAAACATAAAAATAGTACATTTTAAATTGTTCTACAATGTTTTTCAACGTTATCTCATTTTTGTTAGGGTCTTACAATGTACAATATATGTGGTATGTAGTTTACAGCAAACGGACATATTGAGAATGCAGACACAATTATTTATACTGCTGGGGTGTGACAGGAAAACTGGCAGATCTCTACTAATAGAGGCTACAAAAGTCTAAGATTCTATCTGTCCCTTGAAGGTTTTACTTAGGGAAGCACATACAAGAACAGGAAAAACACTGGACTGAGAATTGAAAAGAACTCTATTCTATCTAAACTTGCAGTTTAAACAAGTCACAATCTCACTGTCATCTACAAAATGTAAGGGTTGTATCAGATCATTCCCAAAGACATTCCAGTTCTGAAAACACTAACTCCACGAATTCTACAACAGGAAAAAATGAAGCAACCCTAAAGAAATATATGACTAAAACTCTAACCAATATTTGCTGAAAGTATACTAAAGTTTCAATATTGCCAGGAATATTAAATACAAGACAGAGTCTAAGTTATCATTAACACAAACATCAAAAAGGACACCTCCAAAGACAATTTTACCTAAAAGAAAATAGATTACCAAAAGATCCAGGTGACATATAATATCCAGGTAACAGGCAAAGGTGGCTATTTTGCATGCAGCCTCATGGTTCTTGAAGGCCTCTAATTTCTGCTCTTGGAATTACATTAGGTTCTGAATTGCAACAAACGATATACCATACATTCAAGTATCCTGATGTACAAGCTTGGGGATCATGATGCGGAACAAGTAGAATATCAAGACATCTAAGAAAGAATTCTTTTCCTCTTTTCCATCCACTTAACTAATTACTCACCATCCACTTGATTTAGTAAGACAGAATTTTAAGAGGTCTATTATTCAGGGGAAGCTAAACCTCCACTAGGTAATAATCCCATCCTGTTACACAACCCGCTATCCAGAAACATCATCTACCTGAAACAGAGTCCAAAACCAGGGAAGAAGTGAGAGTCATCTAAGCAGTAAAAGCCAACAGAACAAGGTCCTAGCACTAAAGGACCGGCTCCTCTGGCTCCTTATTCAGAACCTTCTGTCATTTTTATCCAGCATTCAACGAGTGTAGCTGCAGATTCTACTCTTACAGCACACTAAAAATATCAAATTAGAAAGGCAAGGAAAGTACGAGAAGCAGGTAAATTGAGAGCAAAGAGATACAGCTAACAGTAAAGCAATAAGCAAATCAATCCCCAACCAGACATGATTTAAAAAGGAACAGTTTCACCAACAAATGAATGAAATACGGTGGTCTCAATGCTGCTGCCTCAGGAAACTAATGGCTGGAGGTTCTTCTGCAAATAAATCATTATGTGCTCATGAGCGCCCAAGACACGTGAAACACGGAACCACTAAAGTGGTGTTTTTTTGGGGCGCATGGGTGGCTCGGTTGGTTGGGCGTCCGACTTCAGCTCAGGTCATGATCTCACAGTCTGTGAGTTCAAGCCCCACGTCAGGCTCTTGCTGACAGCTCAGAGCCTGGAGCCTGCTTCAGATTCTGTGTCTCCCTCTCTCTCTGCCCCTCCCCTGCTCGTGCTCTGTTTCTCTCTGTCTCTAAAATAAATAAAAACATAAAAAAAAAAATAAAAATAAAGTGGTGTTTTTTTAACCAGTATTATAGACAGCATAATCCATCTTAAATTTTTAAATGAAGAAACAAAACTGAAAATTGTATTTAAATTATCCATATTCTAGCATTCTTTAATATTGGAACTAAATTACATCACATCTGAATTTTACCATGAAATAGAGGTATAACAAAACTCAAAACAGAACAAAACAAGGAATCCTGAGAAGTTGAAATATTATGTTAAAATTCATTCAGGCAACAGAGCATACGTGTGAATACTTTATGACCTAAAAAGTGAGGCTGCATTACAGTGAGTGAACAAACTAATATCCCTTTCTCATCAACTCCGACACCCTTTAATAAATAAAACGATCAAAACACAACACTTCAACCTCTCTCAAGTATGGATGCTCTGAAATAGAGGTGTATCTTACAATTGCTGTCACCCAACAACAGGATGTAGTTGGTGAAAATTTTATCTCCTAGAAACATCAAGAAAGCAGCAGCATCAAAGTGTCTTAGGTCTGATCAAAAATGGCCACTCAAAATAATCTTTAAAAGATAGGGGCTCATGGGTGGCTCAGCCGGTTAAGGCCCGACTTTAGCTCAGATCACGATCTCAGTTTGTGAGTTCAAGCCCTGCGTGGGACTCTATGCTGACAGCTCAGAACCTGGAGTCTGCTTCAGATTCTTCGTCTCCCTCTCTCTCTCTGCCCCTCCCCAGCTCTCTCGCTCGCGTGCTCTCCCTCTCTCTCAAACATATACATTAAAAAAATTTTTTTTAATAAAAAAAATTCTAGAGCTCATAGATTTCTTTATTTTAACAGTCTCATGGCCCCCAGCACCCTGTGGAAGACCAGATTTGTTTGCTAGCGTACTTTGGAAGAAGCTATGCAGAAAAATAAACAAGAGTGAATAATAAATTCACCTGGGTGTGCCCTTTGTTTACACTAGTTTTAATTCTCAGGCACCACTCTGCCTATTTAAGGATCCTACACAGAGAAGCTCACAATTTTGGTAGAAACAGACTTAATTTTATCTTCAATGCTAGGCAAGTACACAGAGTAGGTGCAAGTCTCAATAAAAATCTGCTGAATGAATGGAGATTTCTCAGTTGATTAGGCCAACTGACTGCTTACAGCTGGGTTTTCTATTAAGGAACCTTTGGAAAACCATTTTCCCCGTAGGCTAGCTTAAAGAATCACCTAAGACAACAAAATCTTATCACCCAATTCATCGGCCCAAATTGTAGCTCCTTTTTTTTCAAGTTATTTATTTATTGTGGGGGGAGGGCAGAGAGACAGAGAGGGAGAGAATCCCAAGCAGGCTCTGCTCTGTCAGCACAGAGCCGGATGTGGGACCCGAACCCACAAACCATGAGATCACGACCTGATCCGAAATCAAGAGTCAGACCCTTAACCCACTGAGCCACCCAGGTGCCCCTGGAGCTCCCTTTTTATAAGGAGCAACATAAGGTTTGAATACAACCTGTGTATGTGATTTGATAACGAAGAAATGTCTTCCCACATTCCTCCTTGGGCTACTATGAGGAGTGCCTGTTGGCAATCTCAAAGCAATTTTTAACGCTCTCTAGAGATTAAAAGAATCAAGAAATGAGAAGAGATTAAGTTTAGAAGTATGTGCTCCAAACATATTTTATTTTATTTAACGTATTTATTCATTTTTTGAGAGACAGAAACAGAACATGAGCGAGGGAGACACAGAATCCAAAGCAAGCTCCAGGCTCCGGGCTGTCAGCCCAGAGCCCAACGCGGGGCTCGAACCCACCAACCTCGAGATAATGGCCTGGGCCAAAGTTGTCATGACCTGAGCCAAAGTTGGCCGCTTAACCAACTGAGCCACCCAGGCGCCCCTGTATTTTTGGGTAGAGGCAGGTAAACTGTTCAGCAACACAGGTTTTGACCAGTTTTTGAAATGTTTTGAACACACACTAGTGGTAGCCCTGTATCTCAAGAAAAAGTAGAAAAAACATAACTGAGCCCAGAGAACTGGGTAATAAGTAAGTGTGTAAGAACTGATTATCTTTCTCCATTCCCAATAAACACAACTTACTAATTAAAACTTTCAAACATGATGGTTTAAGGCAAGTCCTACCAGAAGGTAACAAAAGAAGGGGGAAGAACTGGAAGAATAAACACCAAACCATTACCAGTAGTTATAATGTGATCATGGAAGTGTATGGGGGGCATTTTTAATTCCCAAACTCTACATTTCTTTTGTATCAATGTTTTACGATAGCATATGTATCACCATATTGGTGATAAGGGGAATATGGTTCTACCTCTAAACACACATATACACTTTCTCCAAATAAAAACAATTTGAACTTCTTTAAAGCTTATGGTTTTTTCAGAATACTGGTGGGATAACAAAAAAATGCTCCAGTATTTTAAGCAACCATTAAAAAGAAAAAAGAAAAAAGAGGGAGGACCTCCAACGTTTGTTAATGGTTTTTTACCAAAGTCTACAATCTAATGAAGAAAATACAAACATAACCACACCTAAGTCAGAGCATGGCTTGTGCTGTAAAAGGTTTTATGAGAGCAAGAGGAAAGAGCAATCGCTTACGATTAGGAGAACAGAAGAAGAGCGTGCAGACAAGGTGACATTTGAGCTGGGTTAGATGGATGATCCCTCCAGCGAGGTAACAACAGTTGAAATTCAGAGCAAATGCTCTGCCCCAAAAAAATATTTTACAGATAAAAATAGTTCAAGTAGAGAACATACACCCAGCCAACCCCCAAACATATTTTATCTTTTAAAATTTCTTTAAAACTATAAAACCTGCTGTATAAAGCAATGAAAATTTTCCCATCTCACCTAGATTTCTTCTATACCACTATTCCTTTACCATTTGGGCACGAGTCCTATCACTTTGCACCTGTTACTGTGCTGAAATATACACTGTCTTTTTCCTATGGATAATAATTTTGCATCTTCCCATTAAACTGTATACCTTTGAGAGCAATGACTGTCATCCATTTCTACTTTATCTTTCCATAATATTCCTTAAATAAATGGATACTCAACAGATATCACTGACAAGTTAAACCTAGTTCTAATAATTGTGACAATTAGCTATCACTATCACAAAAGACGTCTGTGGAACAGGTATTGTAAACAATTAAATCACATTTTTTGTACAAAGAACCAAAAGCATCCTAGATGCTTCCCCTAGACACTGAACTAATTGCTGTGCTTTGGTATAACTTGTTCACAAAGGTGCTTATTAAAAAAAAAAAAAATTAAGTCTCTGAAGCAGCCTTTACAGAACATTATCTCTTTGTCACAAAGTCCTAAGACAACACATTTATTGTGACACAGTGAATTTGCACAGAAATGAAGGACAGTCCTAGTTCCCAAGGATCTCAAGGGACAGTTCACAAACTCAAGAAATATCTTGGCACTGTGTATATGGAAGACAATGTGTTTAAAACAATACAAAAAGCACACAGGAAAAATGTTTTCCAAGAAGCATAGCCTAGGTATTTCAAAGATAATTCTTTCTGAAAGTTCAGATTCTCTCCTCTATTGTTTAAACTGGAAGTAAACTAAGAAATTTGGAAACTTGTTTTAATCTTCTACTTACTACATTATGAGATGGAAAGGAAGACTATGGCTGCAAGCTTGACATCATTATCACAGAAGAGGATCAAAGGGGAGGGAGGAGAGGAATATAGGTGTAACAATGCTAGATACTATCAAGATTACTACAAAAGAACATGTTTTTTTGTGTGTGTCTGCACTTCCTAAATTCTGTGGGAAGAATAAAGTACTTCTCAAACATTATCATCTGAAATTGGCTTTCAGTTTCCCGAGTATAATTTCTCCTTTCTTGTTATTGCCAAGACTGTGAAATAATGCTCCACACCAGTCAGAAAGTTACTAGACAGTGAGTTCATCAAGGAACACTTTGGGAAGTTGTTACCACTGCATTAAAAAAAAAAAAAAAAAAATCACTGGGCCAGGCGTTCCAACAAAATTCACTCTTCCAGAGAAGCAATTTTTACAAAATAACTCAGAATGGAAGAAAAGAGGGGATGGAATGCTATTTTTGATAGAGTAGCAAAAAAAAAAAAAAAAAAAAAAAAAAGACTACAGAATAACACACCCACTGCTACTTTGTTTATAGGCTTGTAACTTGCACATGCAAGTTCTCTACAAAAGTATTGCTCAAGAAGAAACTGTCAAAAATGAATGCTTATGAAAACATTTCTTTTCTAAATAAGGTCTCTAACAAGGGATATGCTGTTTCTAAATGATTTCTTTAGCAAGTATTGACAAGTATAGCACAGCAATAATGCTCAGGATGGAAAAAAAATCTCATACTTGTTTTATCAATACTAAAAGTTGCTGTTACTAATTATAAGGCATAGGAGTTCTGTAGAAGAAATTAACTGTATGGTTGATACCTGCTAGTCAGAACACTACAAAACCAACTTCATTTCTTTACAAAAGTATTTTTTTTCCTAATCTTATAGACCCCAGCAACCTAATGGTTGGTTTTGTTACGTGGGTTGTTCTTCCCCCTTCCAAAAGAACCTCCCCAGTAAATCAAGGTAACTTTCCTCAGTTCAAAGGTTAAGGCAAATTCAGTTCTACGTAGACCTGTTACCCCTCATCAACATAGCTCCCTTTTTTTTCCCTATCATCTTGGCCTGAGAGAGGTTAATGCTCCCGTATAACTGCCAGTCCAAGAGAGAAGTGATTTTCGGTGCCGGGGAACGAAACTGGGATAGGAGGAAAAACCGACGGCAATCAAGAACCATTTCGCTCTAGAAATCATCCTCTCCAGAAAGGAGAATAGAGTGGCTGACCAAAGAACCTGCTGCCCGGAAGGCACAACTTCCATCCCCCCCGCCAAAGAAAAGTTGCAAGGAAGAGCTCAGCGCCCAGGCAGCCCGCGCGGGTGCGGACACCGAGAGCAGCAGAGAAGCTCATCAGGCCCGGGCGGCGCGCGAGCCGGGGCTGCGGCGTCCGTGGGGCCGACTCCGGCTCCGGCAGGCTGCGGGTCTGGGGGTGCGACCGCGAGCAGTGGGCGGAGAAACGAGAGCAGAGGAAAAGAGGGACAATGCTGGGCCGGGCGGGCGACTCCGCGCGCTCCAAGGGTCCGCAGCGCCTCTTCCCGCCCGGGGCCGCCAGCTGCCGCGCCAAGTTTGCTCCTCAGCCCTCCCTTCACGGCCGGGGCTGCGAAGCCGTGGCTGCCGGCCTCCCTCCGCCTGGCCGCCGCCGCCTTCCTCCCCGCGGGGCGGCTCCCGCGAGTCGGCGAGCCGGCGGCGCGCGCGAGGAGAGCCGCGCGCGCGAAGGGGAGCCGGGCGCGCGAGGGAAACGGGGCGCGAGAGGGAAGGCGGGCGCGCGAGGGGCAGGGGGCGCGCGAGGGGAGGCGGGCGCGCCAGGGGCAGGGGGCGCGCGAGGAAGCGGCGCGCGCGACGGGAGCCGGGCGCGCGGGGGAGCCAGGCGCGCGGCGCTCCCCGAGGACCCGCTGCCGCTCCGGCGGGTTTTCGGTTGAGGCGGGGGCTGCGCCGCCGTTTACCGTCCGTTATGAGTCTTTGCCCGGGCGCCGCAGCCTGCCAGCCATCCTGGCCCGCCTCCCCCTCGGCTCTCATCAGGAAGGGCAGCCGGGCGAGGGCCGGCGACCTCGTCTCCTGCCAGGGCTGCGGCCGCCGGGCGGTGGGCATCCCGGCGCCTGCCCCTGGGGCTGGAAGAGAAAGTGAAATGAAGCGTCTTTCCCCAGGCGACACCTACCCGTCCCCAGTCCAAGTGCAGCTGCCTCGCTCCTCGGGCGCCGCCGGTCCCCGCCCTCGGGCCCCGGGCTCCGTTCTCTTGACAATGGCGCGTCCCCTTTAAGGAATAATCCGATCGGAACCGATCTGTGGTTAAACCTCCGACTCTGATTTTAACCGGATTTCTCTCTCTCTCCCCCTGAGCCCGACGGACGCCCGGCGGTGCTGCGAGCTCTTCCCACCCCTTCCCCGCCCCGCCTACTCCCTCGCCTCCCTGATTGGCGAGAAACACTACAACAGGAACAGCAATCCTCGCACTCCACTGGCCAGCCCAGCCGCCGCTCAGAGTGGCTCCCGCCCCCACTCCGCCCCTTTTCCCGGGTTGGTCCTACGTCCAATCACTCTCTGTCTTCTACTAGATCGTTGCTTTGGAGAACTGGCAGTCAAGGCTCACCCTCCCGCCTCCGGAAAGCGAACTTTATTTTTATTGGTAAAAGGACATCTTCCTGTGCACCTGATTGGGCAAGGAAGGAGTTAGTCTGCACGCCCCTTGCCCATTCTCGCTCTCTCTTTACGGGTTTGAGAAATACAGCCGCAAAGTCCTCCCTACTTTGCCTTCTAAGCGCCTTTCCCTTTAAATGGTGGTAGGGGTCGTGGACAGACTCACAGCCTGTATTGGGGAAAGCGAGAAAGGGAGACGAGAAACATTCAAAATCTTCTCGAGTAATCTATCCTGAGCTGGGATCCTGCTGATCCTCAGAGTCCTGTGGTCTAGTGAATGGAGTGGTGAGAATAAGTTAGAATACCTGAACTTCTGGTACTAACTCCTCCGGAGCTTCACTCAAGTTTTCATTCACTGCCCACTCTACTTTCACCGTCGATTCTACTGGCATTTCGCTACCCCGAAGAGCTTTCGTAAAGATATCTGCAAGCCTGGAGGTGTCGTTATCTCACAATCGTTCATTTAAACAAACTAAATCACTTGCATTAAAAGTTCCGCTTCATTCACGTCCTCTGTGTTGTCTCGGCGTTTGCCACGAAAGCGAAGGTGCTCTTCTGAAAAGACTACACCAGAGATGGTTCCTCTCCCGCCAGCTTCAAAAGTTGAAGGCGTCCGCGCCCCCCTTCCCCCGCCCCCGCCCTTGCTAGAACTAACACAGGGAGAGCCCAGGTTGACCAAAGCGGGCACCAGAAGGCTATTCCTTGAGGGATAAGGAGTCTGGCACCGGAAGGCAGACCCTGCAGCAAGACCTCACCCAGGAGAGGAGAAATTCTACGACAGCCTAGGGGGTTATGATGTCCCCAGTTTCCCACCAGAGCTGTAAGAACCGAAAGAGTTGTAACTACTAAAACTGGGTACAGTTAGTGCTTTGGTACCCATCTAAGAATGTGAGGGGGAAACGGTTAAGGGTCCTGGCCTCTTTGCCAATGAACTTTGAGAGCCTTTGGACCTCAGGATATTTATTTAGTGCATTTACAGTGGTAGCCCAGTGGTGCCTAGAAAATGGCAGCACTCAGCAGTACCCTGGAAAGGGAGTTTAGTGCCAGAAAGGGGGAAATAAACATTGGTGGTCCAAAGGACTTTAATGTGAGTTCAGCTCAAAAATCTTACATACCCATAAATATCGGACAGTCAGAAAAGGGAAAACGCCTTAGGTAATTTAGGTGTTTCTAGTAGGGGCAAGAGACAAGGAAATATCTGGGTTGTATTTATATGGCCTTCATAGATGCTTCTATAAATCTCTTAAGTGTCTATAACTAAATCCCTGTTTTCAGCCTATTCCGTTTTGGTTTTTGGTGGTTAGGGTTTTTTGTTTGTTTGTTTGTTTTACCGTAGTCAAGGTAAAGTAATACCAGTTTTCTCTTGATTTACTACTGTCAAGTTTTGAGATTGCTTCTGGTTTCTGATATTCTATTAGAATATAAGTAGACTAAGAATATTCTATACTCTAATATCTAGTATGATCTTCTGGCAATAAAAACATCTAGTATATCAGATGTGTACACAGTAGTAGATTTTGTTCAAGATCTAGGTGATATTTTCAAGTTCTTTGTAAAACATCTGTTTTATGATGTCCAGAATGTTCTATTACACTGGCATTTGAGCTCATAATTCCAGAAGCCCATCTGTAGTAACCTCTAAATTCTATTCCCTACACTTAACCAACCATGCTGAGATCATCACCTGACAAACATAATTTATATTATTTTTTCTATTTTATATTATTATTATTATTATTATTATTATTTCACACTTGCCCACAATAAGATTGTTTATCACTTTTTAGCTCACACATCGAAACTCCTACTCCTAATAGCACCATTAATATTTCACATCAAGGAAAAATTTAGAAAATCTGCAAACCGAGAGTTTCCAACATGCAGGTCATTTGTTCAGTGTTACTAAACCAGTCCCTGAAGAAATTTACTATTTGTACTTTCCCCTTCAGACAGACTTTATCTCCTGGAGAAATTTACAATGTGCACTTTCCCCTTCAGAGGGACTTTATCCCATGCCTTTATTTCTCATCCTTAAGCTAGATCCCCATTCTTTAAAGAGAAAGATTCCCAGAGGTGCCTAGCTGGCTCACTCGGTCAGTAGAGCATGCAACTCTTTATCTTGGGGGTTGTGACTTTGAGCCCCACACTGGGTGTAGAGATTACTTTTAAAAATAAAAAATAAAATATTCTACCAATGTGCCAGTATGACTAAAGCTTTTTAACAACCTTGTATAGAGATCTTTTTAAAACTCTTTTAGAAGGTGAAATACATTATGATGATTTATTCTCCCTGCTCATACACAAAAGTAAACCACGTCAAAGAACTACTAGTGAAATGCCAATAATTAGTTTTCCTTAGGAAAATTGTTATCATTTATATTGTAAATTCTTTTCAGTTCACTGTACACTTATATAGTAACTATTAGGTGTTAAGTAAAGAATAGAGGGAAAAATGAATATATCTCCCAGCACTTGGGTGGCTCAGTCGGTTAAGCTTCCAACTTCGGCTCAGGTCATGATCTCGAAGTTCTTGAGTTCAAGCCCCACAAGGGGCTCTGTGCTGACAGCTCAGAGCCTGGCTGCTTTGGATTCGGTGTCTCCCTCTCTCTCTACCCCTCCCCTGCTTGCACTCTGTCTCTCTCTCCCTCAAAATAAATAAACATTTAAAAAAATGAATATATCTCCACTGTGCAGAGACAGAATCTCCAAAATCTACCCAAAAGTGGCACAACTTTACCCTTCACTTAGCACTTTTGTGGATACCATCTATTAACCAGTGATTTTCTGCAGTAAAATGAAGAAAAATCCAATTCCTAGAAGCTGTCGACAAAAATCTCTTCCCCCAGCCCTTTATTAATATTAACAAGAATGAAGCAAATTAAGAGAAAATAAATTCATGGTAATTTGATTTTATAGAGAAACTTCAAGAAATATTTCCTGGGTCTCTATAGAGACCCTATAGAGGAGGCCCATGTCCTCCATCTTTCATGCTTTCAGCATGTTTCTTTGTAAAATGAGAACTGATATTCATTGAGAATTTCACTGAACAACCTTCAATCATCAGTGAAAGATTTAATTTTGTTCAGTATATTCTATCTATTGAGGTGGAAAGGAGATACTAATACATTTTTAGATTTCTAATTCTTTCCTGCTTAAAATCCTTCCAAGATTCTCTAGGCTCATACTGAATATAGTCCAAGCATCTCAGCAAAACAGACATCTCCCTTTATAATCCGACTCCAGGCTACCTCTCAGATTTCTTCTCTGGCCACTCCTTCCTTTGACACTTGAAATGACTCCTCTATCAATATCAATGATCCTGTTCTTTCAAGCCTCAGTGCCTTTGGGCACGTGGTTCCCTTTGTGTAGAATAGCCTTCCCTTCCACGCTCTCCTGGAGGATTCTCAGATATCCATCAAAACCTAACAGAAGCATTGCCTTCTTGGTGAAGACTTTTCAGATTTTACCCCCTTTCCTGACATGATTATTTCTCTACCACATACGTACATCTCAATTCCAAGTGTCAAGTTGAAAGCAGGACTTAAATGTTTCTTTCAGTTGGTTAAGCGACCGACTCTTGATTTCAGCTCAGGTCATGATCTCATGGTAGGTTGGAGCCCCAGGTCGGTTTTCACATTCACAGCTTGGAGCTTGCTTGGGATTCTCTTTCAACCTGTCTCCCACCACCCCCCACCCCAGACTTGAGGGCATAGGAGCATGTACAATCTCTCTCTCAAAATATATAAATATATTTTTTAAATATTTCTTTTTCTGTCTCTTGCACTAATCTGATCTGTTCTCCAAGATCAAAGGCCATGCTTATACATCTTTTTATCAGCATCACTTGGGTTGATGCCTGGCCTAACTAAGGCTTTTAATAAATCCATGTCAAATTGAGTTGAATGAGTAAGGCCGAAACAAAAAGGTTAACTTACAATGTGAAAATCTAATTAACCAGAATACTATTCTAGGAATATTTTTATAATTTTTTTTAAGTTTTATTTATTTATTTTGAGAGAGAGAGAAAGTACAAGCAGGAGAGCAGCAGAGAGAGAGGGAGATAGAATCTCAGGCATGCTCTGCACTGGCAACACAGAGCCTGACTTGGGGCTTGAACTCAGGAACTGCAAGATCATGACCTGAGCTGAAACCAAGAGTCAGACACTCAACCAGCTAAGCCACCCAGGAACCCCTAGGAATATTTTAATTACTTAATATTTTATTGTAAATCTGTCTTATCAGTCTAGATCACTGGTTCCCAGACATTATTTCATGGACTGGTAAAAATTGCAAGGAATTTTTGGTAACTAACATGGCCTTAACAAGTTTTTTATTCTGCAAAGTAAAGGCTTAAAAATAAATATAAATAAACCATCTATCTGTTCTTCCCATTATTTCATAAAATAAAAATATTTTAGGGACGCCTGGGTGGCTCAGTCGGTTAAGTGTCCGACTTCGGCTCAGGTCATGATCTCGCTGTCCGTGGGTTCGAGCCACACATCGGGCTCTGTGCTTACAGCTCAGAGCCTGGAGCCTGTTTCAGATTCTGTGTCTCCCTCTTTCTCTGACCCTCCCCTGTTCATGCTCTCTCTCTGTCTCAAAACTAAGTAAATGTTAAAAAAAATTAAAATAAAATAAAATAAAATAAAAATATTTTAAAAACCAAAATTGGGAGGGTCATAAGGTCAAAATAAACGTTCTTTGAATAAATTAGACATTATAAAGAACTTGCACAAACCTCCAATTGAGACTAGCATACTCATTGCACTTTAAGTTACTCAATCTGATGCCTCTTTTCATCTATTTTTAAAGAATGGTTTAGAAATTAAAATATTCTTAAGGTTTTTCCCCCATGATGTCCATAGGAGGAAAAACTATTTGATTTTCTGTTAATTTTCACTCTACCTGTGAGTAAATGTCATAGGGTCACACTGACTGACTTGCTAGCTTCCTGCCAGAATATTTTAGAGAAACTATTTTTTTAAATTTTTTTTAACATTTATTTATTTTTGAGGCAGAGAGAGAGCATGAACAGGGGAGGGTCAGAGAAAGAGGGAGACACAGAATCTGAAGCAGGCTCCAGGCTCTGAGCTGTCAGCACAGAGCCCGACGCGGGGCTCGAACCCACAGACCGCGAATTCATGACCTGAGCCAAAGTCGGACGCTCAACCGACCGAGCCACCCAGGCGCCCTAACAGAAACTATTATTTATGAAAGCCCTTGCAAAATGCTACTTGAATTTATTTCTTCATCTACCATGTCGTATAGAGTTCCCTTACTATTCTTTTGGGAAGCTTACCACTTTTTAAAAATCATTGTTTAATCCTTACAAAGTTCCCCCCTTGTTTGTCAATGAATCAAACAATAGAAATTTAAGTGCTTTTTTAAAAAAAATGTTTACCCATATAGTTTCTGAGCTTACAAAAATTTAGGTTAAGTGCCTGATAACCATCAATAAATATCATAATGCCTATCCTGTCGCAGTTAGATAATGATAATATGAGCCATATTAAAGCACATGGAGAAATGTTTGTGTTATATTAATGCAAATGTATTTATATATGTATATATACTCAAGTATACATAATTATATATAAAGGTGCTTTTTTAAATAGTGCAACCCAATCAGATACAAATTTTTTATGATGGGATAGTTCATAATGGCTAAGCATCGTATAGAAGAAATCTTCTAATGCTATGTATGGTAAAGGTCTAGAAATATCACCTTCTAAACTGGGTCAAGTAATTGATTTTTTTTTTCAGATAATTGCTTATTCAGTGGAATACATGATTAATGTGTTTGGACTCATCTTTTATTAATAAGATATTATATTTATTTTGTCTTCATATTCTGTACCTATTTTAGATAATTTAGGAGCTTTATATTTTAATATTATTTTATTAATTGGAATACCTTTATCAATAAGATCTTAACTTTGCCAAAAATATTTTACTGGTAATATGTTAGTATTTTGCCATTTTTCTTTTTTTTTTTTCATCATTACAAAGGGACTTCCACTCTAAGCAGACCCATTGTGTGAAAATGTGAACTTAAAGAAGAGATAAATCAAGGATTAAATACTGACTTTATAAGTGGATTACTCTGAAGGAATTTTGAGAATATTTTTCAACTTGATATTTCTACTCACTAACACCTTTTCAGAAGTGAAAAGCATGACATAAAGAAAAACACCTATATTCAGTACGATCCCCTTTGTCCATTTCTCAGTAAAAATGTCTGAATTCCACAGCCAAGAGACTATATAGTGGTTACTTTACAGATTATATAGTTTTAATGTTTATTTATTTTTGAAGGAGAGAGCGAGAGACAGAGTGTAAGCAGGGTAAGGGCAGAGAGAGAGGGAGACACAGAATCTGAAGCAGCCTGCAGGCTCTGAACTGTCAGCACAGAGCCCCACGCGGGGTTTGAACTCACAGACTGTGAGATCATGACCTGAATCAATGTCGGACACGTAACTGAGCCACCCAGGCGTCCCACAGATTAGATTTTTAAATTAAATAATTTAAAGGAATGAACACATCATCTGTCCCCGTTAAAATGGTTATCTAGTTAGTACTCTTGTGAAATCACTTTGAAATTGTCTTAAACCTGTAATGCATATTTTAAAGTGTTGCTCTGGTAAGTATGAATTTGTAACTGGTAAGGGAAATAGTCCCTTTTTAAAAAGACAGGAAACACTTTTTAGTCCATTTCCAGTTTGTGAGTTGAAGGAAAGGTGATGGGAAAATGTAGGCACTCTATTTAAATTCATTGCTACCACTTATCAACTCATTATCTCATTTGGGAAAGGAACTCATGAATTATCCAAAGAACTGGGAAATTTGACGACAGAGGACAGTTACATGATCATACTACCAGCAAAGGAGTATGCCAGATGACTGATCTCTTTTGGGGGCTTCTGTCTGTTGATCGAGAAACAGAAAAACAAAGGACAAAGGAAAGTCTCTTTAATTAATCCTACCAACTAAGCAAAATAAATAGATCATTTGTTTCAGCAACAGAAGCAAACTGTTAACAATTGAGAAAAGCCACCTGCAGGTGCTTTTGAACACAAGCTGCCCCAGAGTCCAAAATTACTATTGTTTAACACAAGGGTCAGCAAATTTTTTCTGTGAAGGGCCAGATAGTTAAATATTTTTGGTTTTGTGGGCCATCTGGTCTCTTTCACAACTACTCTGTCGCTGTAGCACAAAAGTGGCCATGGAGAATACGTGAACGAACATGCAGGGCCATGTTCCAATAAAAGTTTATTCATGGACACGGAAGTAGAATTTTATTTAATTTTCGTGCGTCAAGCTATATCATTCTTCTTTTGATTTTTTTCAATCATTTAAAATATAAAAACCATTCTTAGCTTGCAGGTCTCAGAGGTAGTGGGTCAGATTTGCCTATGGCTATAGTACTGACTCCTGGTCTAACATAACTCTAATTCATCAAAAAAAAAATTTTTTTTTGTTTTTGTTTTTGGTTGAGTACCTAGGAT